>NC_092526.1:15530500-15874500 GCF_037038585.1 Patagioenas fasciata | reverse complement strand
AGCCTCTGTAGGGTTAAAAAGCAGAGGATTACATTTGCTCACCACTAATCAAAATTACAGCCAGACATACGGTAAGATTATTTTTGTGGTTTTAGGAGCAAGCGGTTTTTTTGTAATCAAGACCTGCTGAAGCATCTTTAAATCACATAATTGATAAATGAGGCAGCTGTGAGCAAAGGCAGCAAAAGTGATGTCTGAAAGCTACTTTGCTGACTCTGCAGCTCACAGGCTATCTTCCCTTCTGCAGGAAGGAGAGGGAACCTCATGGACATTTTTTTGATTGCTTTTTTCTTGGCACAGTGGGATCTTGTTGCTAAAAAGCACCTGACATCAGTCATTTCTTTCTCTTGCAAGAACTTCAATGCTGTATCTTCTAGTCAGTGACTAATAAATGAACATCCTACAAGATATCTCGATGATGTTATTAAAAACCTAGCATAACTGTAATTTTAACCATGTTAGCTGAAGGATGTTTCATTTTGTCTCTACAGGTTGCAGTGTTGTTATTGCCTCTCGTAAATTTGACCGATTAAAAGCTGCTGCAGAAGAACTGAATGCTACATTTTCTTCCATGAGTCCTGCCAAAGTGACTCCTGTACAGTGCAATATCCGCAAAGAAGATGAGGTGAAGACTGGTGATCTTGTTCTGGGGCTTAATGTGTCAAAAGCATATTGTGTATATAAATTCACAGATCTCCAGAGGTCTTTCCTGACCCTCTCAGAAGTGGCTTAGATCTAGATAAAGATGTGCTTTCCAAGAGAAGACCATTTGTTAGCCACCCAAGCAAGAAAACATTTGGAATTGCAAATATTTTTCTGACCATGCATATGTATTTCAGATATTTCTGGGAGAAGCAGGTCTCTGAAACTGGCATATAGTACAGCTGAGCTGGAGCCCATTTAGCGTGGTTCTGTGTCACATTTCTGTGACTGCAGTGAGGGGGCGTTAACGTGTGAAGATGGGGACCTCAGAATAGTTCTTTCAGACAGGGAGTCATAGAATGGAATCTCATCGCTTGTGGCTTGACACGATTGCCCTGCATCGTCAGTTTTGCTTGTGTCAAAGCAAAAAAAAACAACCCACAGATATTTTTAACCATGTTTCAAATTTTGTTTACAATTACAATTTGGTTACAATTACTCATTTACTATCTCAGTTAAGCTTTTTCTTTTGTCTTCATATTACAACAAATGGAAGGTCAAGAGCAAAAGTACTTAATCCAGGTTTTCAGAAATCTGCATTCACCTCCTATTTTTTTAAATCTGTGTAATTAAACATTTAAAAGTCCAGCATCAGGTTGGACTTTGAACCTATTGCAGACAGCTAGAAAGTATTCCAGTAACCACTGATTGCTACATTCTTCTTAACTTCTTAACTTTTCAAATTCTAGCATAACTTGAAGGAATATTAATGACCTTCAGTAGCTATGTAGATTCTGGAAATATCCTAATATACCACCATAAAGCAAGTAAAAAATAAAATTCTTCCCTTATGGAACAGCTCATGCCATAAAATATTTATAGTAATATACTTAGACTTTCTCTCCTGAAGGAGATGAACCCTGGGGCTGTGCAGTATGTCACTTCACCTACCAGTGAATTTTAGATTTGTATATACTATCATCAGCAATGCAACATAATGGGTTATGACAGATGTCAGAGGTCAATTTACAAGATTAAAGCTACAGGAAAGAAAAGAGGTAAAGAGAGAGAGAGGCTTAAGCCTTCTTTCACATCACTGTTCTTGCAGAAAATACTCTGCATGCTTAATAACCTTTTGCAGGTGGATCTTATTTCTGCATCAGTTTAAAAATGATTTAGGGGGAACTACAGTGTTCTGTGGGATGGTAGAAAGCTTGGATGGTGAAATGAGGTAATCTCCATTAAAAAAACTTACCATTCATTCTTTTCCTGTTTATTAAGTGTGGCTAAAGACATGTTGGACCAAACAGTCTTAGATGGCTTTGGAATCTTTCTTGAAGGTGCTTTTAAAGCCGCCTTTGTGGAGCTGTGTGAAGTGTTCAGGCATTGTTCTGTGTTAGTGGAAGCCATGCTGATATATGGAGAAACTTCTGTATTTGGTATTACCCTGTAGTATCATCGTAGAATTGTCTTGTTTTCAAGTTTAGTTTTAAGCTCTGCTCATTTACAGATACACCAAAACTTCCTTAGAACTTTTCATACAATATTGGAGAAGCCTCTATCAGGTGCCTTCTGACAGTGGAAGTTCTCATAAACCATTGTCATTTCACAGCTCTATGTACTGAAGAGAGAGTGCAGAGGAATAAGGTCAATTAAACTCCAGTCTTGAATGTTTCACTTATTGACCCAGTCTCCTAGTTTGACTCACTTCAGTTCTCCAACTGCTCTTGCTTCTTTCTGCTGAAGCCCTATTCAGAAAAAAAACACTATGAAAATTGTGTAAGTCTTTTGTGGAAGTTTTGAATAAGGAATGCAATTTCTGTTGCATGTTAACATAAGAACTTAAGTGTAGCCACTAAAAAATGTTTATCCATTCCAGATGTCCCTCTCCAAGAATAGATATTTTTACTGGTTAGAGAGACCCTGTGATTTTTGGTTTTTAGCTCTTGTTTTTTCTGGCTCTTTCCTCCTCTGTTAGTTCTTTAATGCTGAGATTCTCAAAGATTGCTAAATTCTGTCCAATTTTTACTTAATTTCTAGAATTACTAGTGGACTAGAAATGTGTCTTATAGTAATTTTCAGCTTTTAGATTTGTGTTCGGCATAGTACTTCCTTACACTTAGGTGTTTAGTGTTTGTAAGTTGAAGCTAAACTCTAACAATCAGTAACTTATACTGCTAAAAACTGTCGAAACTTAGAACTGAGGGATATGGCAGATTTTCCACAACCCGCTGCTCACAATTCTTATTTATTGTATTTTCTAAGAGCAGCAATGGTGAATAGTTTATTTTAGTTTGCATTTGATTGTCTTGCAGACACTAGAGGAAAAGTACCTTTGGGCTTTTACTTCTAGTGAAAGAACATTGTATATCCACTTTCAAAACCTACTCCATTCTTAACCTTAAATTTAGCGCCTGGGACTTTGAGTCTTAGTAACATGGATTAGTAGAAGATGTAGTGAAGAATTTTTCTAGCCTTGGGGCTAAATCTTGAGTAGAGGCAACACAGCAATCTAACTCACTTCAGTATTTTTACAAATACAGGACTAGCTTCTTGTCTACAGTGGAATTTGAGGTGAGAAGGCATTTAGACTTTTGGCTTCCCTCCTGAAAGAAAGAAGACTTGTACAGCTGTGTTGGCTCTGTATGTACTCATGAAGAGCTTTAAAACTCATTGTCTGGTTTCAGCTTAGCGTGACCGAAGAGAAGGTACCTCAGAAATTCGCGGAAGCATGTTGTTGGGTAGAGAGCACAGCCTCTACAAGTATTCCCTGTGAGTCATTACATCCTCTTTCTCAGCTCTTATACCAGGTATGATAGAATGTGTGAAGGAGAAATACCTTATGAATGTTTCAACAAAGGAAAAAACTTGGGAGTTCAAGCCTCCTTAGATGTCAGAACTGATGCATCACAAGCATCAAAGCCCAAAAAGCTTCCCGGAGAACTACATAATTAATTTGTTATATTCTTCTCTTTGATACTGACACCTTTCTAAGAGTAAATTTTTCTCTTAAAGGAAGCCACTGTGATCACCTGTAGCAACGAGCCATCTGTAGCATGCGGTTGTGGTTTTTTTTTCAACCCTCCATTTCCATCAGTGGTTCTGCATTTCACTAAAGGCTCCTATGAATTTTGTCATGGTTTTGATTTTATAATCAGGCAAACTAGAGGGAGGAACTTTGAATAGAGATCTAAGAATGATGAAAGTGCTTTCAAAATTACCAAATGTTTTTTTTTGCCTCCTGTTGCAAGTCGTAAAGTAACTGACCTGCTTTGAAGGTGACACAGCTCATTCCTCTTGTGTGCCCTACTTTGGATTTGTGAAATTCAAGCATTAGAAGATTCATCCCTCATCATGTAGTGCAATATATCTGTTAAGCTCTTTCTGGCCTCAGAAGAATCAAAGAAGGTGCAGTGAATTAATTGCTACAGAGCCTGATGCTGTATATCATGGGAACAGCTTAATGAATTCACATTAAGTCTCTTAAGCTTCATCCTCAGAAGCCTTCTTGCTTTCTAGCAAAGCTTACTTTTTGTTTAATGTGCAAGACGTAATCTTTCTTGACGGAGAATTTTCAGCCATTGCATAACCTGTCAGATTGCTGCTGCTGCTGTTGGCTAGTTTTCCATTGAATGTTTTGTAAAGGATAACAAACCTGTTCAGTTTTTTAAAATGGATGAGTAGAGGGTTCTGGAATGCCGGTAAGATCACCTAAGGTTTCTATGTTTTGTGTTCATGGAACCTTATCCTGAAGCAGTGGTTGTGCACCTGTCCCGTATCTTGTGATCTGGCATGTATGTAGTGATCAATATAGATTCTTTTTGATTATAAAGCTGAAGTGATTTTAATTATTTGGATGTTTTCTAGAACTGCTCACATAATGTGTTGGATATAACAAAAGCAGTTCACTTTGCTCTTGCTGAGATGCAGAGCAGACAGCTGTGTGTGTGTCTTTCCAAACCAAGCTCTTTTTTTGGAAGTTCAAGGATGTAATTAACTAATTCTAGTGCCTCAATGTAATGGTGGCGAGAGTGAAGGAGAAAGACCCCATCCTTTTTCCCGTGTGAAAAGAGCTTTCTGTTGATCTTTGTAGGTGTTGGGAAGGGGAAGCATGTGTTTGTGTGTCTTAAATGTTGAGCTACAGCATTATCTATTGACAGGGAAAGAAAGAGATGAGGAACTTGTAAAGACTTTGTGCTTTATGTGCTGGACAAACATTTCTTTACCTGCCATCTAGATAAGTAGAAGACATATCTAGGTAAGTGAAAGATAAAACCTTGCATGTTTAGTAGGCCACTGCTCTTCTTGCAACCAGCAATTCGGAATTCTGTGCAGTGTCCCCTTTCCATACTTGAGTTCCAGCAACAGTAACTGCTGCTGGAAGCTCAAAGCTAAAACCTATCACTTGGACATCAGACAAACAGGACTTCTCAAGATGGGCTCAATACAGTACTATGTAGCACTTGCCTTATGTCTGAGTTAACTAGTAACTTTTCTTTTCCAATAAACCTTCTAGCTTAGCATAATCTCAGTTGGTTTATAAATACTTAATGCCTGTCTCTGTGAAGCCTATAGTGGAAGAGTGTGGCTTGGTGGGAAGCTGTGGATAAGACATTCCTGTTGTCTTGCTTTAAAATAACACAGCAATAACAAGAAGTAAAAATACCTGTTATCACTGTGCAAGAATGCCTACTAGTTCTAGTCCTCAAATAGCAGATCTAATATGCTGTAGTGGGTAGTTTGTCTGCTGAGTTTTACTCAAGTTCAAGGTGACCTGTGAATGCATGTGGAGAGTTCTCCCTTTTCTCTGTGTCAGCGAGTACTGTCACCTCAGTTATCTGTGAAAGTGTACTACTATATAATACCTTTGAGTTGCAGTCACACATAAAAAATCCTTATTGAAGACCTCCTGTCTTCTGGTTATGTATGAAGGGCCTGAGTTTGTTATTTTCAGTCTTTATCAGAAGACTGTCCTAAACTGCTCGATATGGTTTCTGCAGTTTTGCTTTACTTCCAGAGAGTGTCTTTAGTAGATTTTTTAATGAAGTTCTTTCATGTGAATTGTGAATATTTAGGAACAGAAAGGAATGTTCTTTAGTTTTCACTGCAATTTAAACGTGTTCTACCGCTCCCTCTTTCTCACTCTGCTGGTGACTGCTGTCACCATGTTTACTGTAATTGGGAGAAGCTCTGCAATGATGCTTTCTCAGCAACACAGAAGACGTTGTGAAGATTGCTGCAGTTGCAGCCATCTGAGCTGTCACTGGAGAACCTGCCAGCCTTTGCTGGCTTTTGGAAAGCAGAACTGATATATGTTTGGTTTTGGTTTTATTTTTGGTTTTTTATTACCCTGAGAACATGGCGTGACAAGTAGAAACAACAACAGAGTTTCTTAAGATAAAATGTGTGAACCATTTTGAATTGATGTCATAGCAGTTTTTGTCCACCTGCTGAAAACTTGTTTGTCATGTCTCTTCTCAGTGAATTTTTCTTGTATTACTTTATCTCTGTTTTTTTTTCCCTTTTCTGTGTTTTATTTTGTTTTTCATGAGCCTGAATAGCCTTAGTCTGTTCAAATATTCCTTGTACTGAAACCATATGCCTTCCATAAATGAGCCCATACTTCAGTGACTTATGGGGACCAATATTCAAAGCAAGCTTCTCAGACTGACAGGGAGTAGAGTTTGATATTGCTGAGCAACACATAACTTTTGCTGCCTAATGAGACATAACTTACTCTTCTCTGGTTGTGAGCAAACTTAGAAGTCTTTATGGCAAGGTGGTTCTCGTAAGTCATGGGTTTGGGACTACTGTCACAGATGTTTTGGTTTTTTGGTTTGCTTTTTTTTTCTTTTCCTCAGATCCCACAAGCTGCAATGATTGATGTGAGGAATAAGATGTTATTCGGAACTTAAAGATGGTGATTTATCTATGAAAATTGTTTTCTTAAGGCATCTTTTTCTCAGCAGGCATTAGTTTTTCAATCAGGCTTCAGTCACCATATGCCTATTTAGGTTTTCTTATTCAGCAGGGTGCATCCTTGCTGAATAAGCACTGGAACAGGCTGCCCAGAGAGTTTGTGGAGTCTCCTTCTCTGGAGACATTCAAAACCCGCCTGGACACATTCCTGTGCAATCTGCTATGGGTGAACCTGCTTTAGCAGGTGGGTTGGACTAGGTGATCTCCAGAGGTCCTTTCCAACCCTAACCATTCTGTGATTCTGTGATCCCTACAGGATCCATGCAATTCTGTTAAACCGTCCTGAACTGTTAGCAGCAAAAGCTATAAGGCAGCTATTTATGAGACTGAGGTGGTGACATTCTTGGTGAGATACAGGTCATGCATTGCTTGTTCTTTTATTTCTGATGTTTTCTACTGCTAGCTCATTACAGAGGAAGGTTGATAGATATCCTTCCTCTAGTCAAATCTGTTTCAGCAGCAGCATTGCTCCTGCTGTTTGTTTTTTTGTGTTTTTTTTTTGGTCTGTGTTTTCTTTGACCAAAGATACTAGATTAACTTTTCACATATGCTTGAGTAGGAATAACTGATATATGGTATCTAGTTATGATAGGTAATGTATGTGGGAAAGTCATGTTGCCCCACTTCTCCTGTTTCTTAAGATAAAATTTAGATTATTAAATGGTTGCTATAGAGTTCTTATTGCTGTCTTGTAATTGGAAAAATATAATACATCAGCGTTGGTATCTGTAAAATCTTTGAATGCTTTGGAATACATTCCCTTCCAGAAGTTTTCTCACGTTTAGTTTGAGTGTGTGGCAAAGCTGCTGTGCTTCCAAAACAAGACAATGCAAAAGGCTTTGCTTACAACCTGTAGCTCAGATTAGGTCATTGTTAGAGCTAGGTTTAAATTCTCAAAATCTATTTCCTTCCATATGAACTTAAACTACTCCTATTCTGCACTGACTGGTCTTTGAGTAAGTGAATAAAATGTTTACTGCTATTTGCTGTTAATACCTTCTCAGTGTACCCAAAGTTAAACAGTACCAAACAGTGCTCTTAATCATAAGTATTCATCCTGCCTATAGGCAGAAGGTATCTGCTTAACCAAATATTCACCTTTCATTTGCTGAAGAAGACAACTTGTAGTATTTCCAGCACTTGGTAGAAGTTCATGTTTTATAGGGTAATAAATTGATCTGCTTGATCTGCATGAGAAGATGGGCTGTTGCCAGCTCATATGTCAGAGCTTTAGTGACCATACACAACTTCACAAGATGACTTGTGTTTTCTGTTTAAAATGCTAAGGTATATGGGTCAGATTAAAAAAAACAGTAGCTACCTGATATGGAACTGTTCCAGTATCTGATGTGAAGACGCCCACCCTTGCGAAAAATGTTAGGAGATTCTTAGTAGGTCTTAAGTAGAAGGTTTTGTGTGTGTTTGTCTCTGCAAAACTTCAGCAGCATAGATAGTCTTCTTTCAGTGCTGATATTTTGTGTGGCACCTGCATTATACCAGGAAGATTTCCTAAGTAAACATGGACTCAGCCCAATCCTTCTTGGCTGACTAAGCCTGTCATACCGATCTTCCAGCCCCTCTGAAGGCTGGGGCCTCCTCTTTATGTGTGAAGATGATATGAGAGAGAAAATACTGTCTGAGAATGAAATTTGGTATATAGCTTAATCAGCATACCCCACTAACAAATATTGTTTCAGGTAGAAGCTTTGGTGAAGTTTACACTGAATCTGCATGGGAAGATTGACTTCTTGGTGAATAATGGAGGGGGCCAATTTGCAAGTCCTTCTGAAGCCATCCGTGCAAAAGGCTGGAATGCTGTGATAGACACAAATCTGACAGGCACTTTCTACTGCTGCAAAGCAGGTAAGGACTGAATGTTAAGCTTTTTTTTGTTTGTTTTGTTTTTTTTTTTACAGTGATACCAGAATACAAGACATTTAAAGTTTCCCTACTTTCTTTTTTCACACACTTCTCTGACAGTGGATATTTATTTTAATGAATCTCACCCAAAGTTTTACATTAAACTTCACATTACAGTTGTTCATATATACAAACAAACATTTAGGCAAGTACAATCTTCTGGTTAAGGCCAGGTTTGAGGAGTCAGTTAGTTTGGATACTCAAAGGACTGCAGGAAAACCACTTAACTTCTGTAGCCTGTATTCCCTGTGTGTAACACAGGGAAAGACTTCTCTCCCATCAGGGATGTAAATTTAGAGTTCAATTTAAGTACAATGCATGAGTCTCAGACAGCATTAGGAATGTGGAAATGAAAATAATTTATGTGGAAGCATGAGATCTTGATTTCCACCAAAAGGCTTCTTGACAAACATTGAGCCTTACCCAGACCACACCTGTTTTCTCACCACTGCAGTGATGAGGCTGTGATACAAAGAGCAGATTGATTGTCTAGATCTGTGTAGTGTAATTGAAGTTGAAACTCCAGAATTGGCTTCCAGTTGGCAAGTTCGTTTGTATGCATTTCTCCTGATATTTATAGGATATCTTCCTCCTTCATACAGTGTACAATGCCTGGATGCAGGAACATGGAGGAGTCATTGTCAACATTACTGCTGCTGTGAGAAATGGGCTTCCTGGAATGTCGTAATATATATTTTATTTGATTTTTACATCTTCCTGTATTTTTCCCCTGGAAGTACTAATTGCTCCTAAATACTTTATATTTTATATAGAAATCCAGCATACAGTATAGAAATACAGTAGTTAAGTCAAGGCAGAGCAAGAGTATCCTTTGGCTGTGGGGGGGGGGGCATCTTTTATTACTTCAACAGAGACTACAGGAGTAAATAACATCTCTGGTCTCTGTCAACTTGTTTGTAAGAAACTATGAAGCAAGACTTGCCAGTGAAGCTTCCACTGGAAATGCTGTGATAGTGGGACTAGATGCACTGAAATGCAGCATTTGCTTGTTCTCTCTCCAAGTTTCTAGAGGGTTTACAAACACTTGGCACCTGTTGTTTTCCTCTTCTGCTGTCAGTTTACAGGTCTTGAGGGTGTAGTAATGAGTTACGGGAGTTGGACTGGTAGCAAGGGAGTAGGAGGAACATTTCTAATATGTTACCAGGTTTTGCATTATCATTTGGGTCACATAATGCCTGCCTTTCCCATTTTCCTTTTTACCCTCACTTTGTAGCCATCTTTCTCAGAGAAGTTTCTCTGACACAGAGAATCAGTTCTATTTGCTCTACTCCTTTCTTGACTGGGAAGAAGGCTCATGGGTACAAACATATTACCACATTTGTAGTTCTTTTATAGTGACACAAATGATCACAACTGTCTGCACGTAAATGCAGCATCCTCTCCATATCCATTTGTGTACTATATTTGTTCAAATTTCTTTACCCTCAAAACAGAGGTGAGCAAGAGTCTTCTGATTTGAAACTTTTCCACCAAAAAAATTTCAATGTGTTGAAAGAGAAATAATGTTCAGAAAATTATTTGTTTCAGTTATTTATTTTAAAAGGAAATTTTGAAGTTATCAAAATGCTGCATTTTGACAGTTTCTTAATTGAAAAAAATTGAATTTCTTCTTTGAAACTACTTTGTTAAACTTTGAAAGTGAATTTCTATTGAAGAAAACATGAAAATAGAATTTGAGTAAATGTTACATTACCTGTCTTTGTCCTGATTCAGGGTTGAAAGTTTTCAAAATTTCAAATTTTCAACCAACAACAGGATATTTTCTCACTAGCTTGTTCTTGGCAGTACAAAATAAATTTAGAGATCCACAGGGTGGTGCTGGAACTACAGTTACTTGCTTTTCTCCACTCTGCTTACATTGTGGTGGTAAATAGGCTGAAGCTACATTTGAGAGTTGAACCAAGATATAGAAAACCTAGTTCCGAGTAACAGTGGAAAAAAGTTTCCAAAAAAACTGTTGTGTGTGGATGTAGGTGGATAGACAGAACTACTTTAAAATTAGATTCCTGCTGATTTGATACCTGTTTTGGAAAGAGACTATTGAAAAAGACTTGCGTTTACAAGTGCAGCCACTGCTTATGCCAGAAATCACTGGATACAGTTTTCATAAGTATTAATTTTAAGCATGAAACTAGTCAAGTTTGTGTGTTCATACTGTGTCTGGAGATGATTTATTTCTGGCCTAAACATAAGTCAGGCTTAAGAAACAGAAGTCTGGCCTAAAACCTGAATGAGTCAGGTTTTCTTATGCCTTTCTTAAGTTTTTCTTATTCCTTTTCTGGTATTGGAGAAGCTATTTTATCTGTCTCCTCTCTTTTGCTAGGCTAAAGGAACTAAACTCTATTATTCTTTGAGTCCCACTGCCTGCTCTTCATTACTGCAGTAATTTGGTCTGCGTTTGTTCAAGCTGGTATTCATTTCAGACTAGTTTCCTACAGCAGCAAGGTGTGTGAGATCACTCTGGCTATGGTCATCTCTATCTCCATCTGCCTGTAATAATTTTTGAACAGTGGCTGGTTTGAATCATGTTTGTCAGAAGATCTAAACTATTTTTCAGACCACTGTCCTTTCAAGTGTTGCTTTACCTGTGCAGCCTATGTTTTATAGTGTTACACAGTTTGAACTTTGTCTCCTGGTGTTTTTCATTTCATAAGCCACTTTTGCAATGGAATGTAACTGACCTCATGTCACATTGGGGAAGAGATGATAACTACTGCCAGAAATGACAGGAAATTGTAGCATAGCTTGTTTAAACTGTAAATCTATGGTCAAACTTACAAACTGGAAAATCTCTATCTCAGGTGGTTGGTCCAACCATAGAAAGCTACTCTGACTACCCTAGTGAGGCTGTGGTAGAATTAATATTGGGCACTGTCAGCTGAGGGAACAGATACTTCTTTTGTTTTATTTTCTCAATAGGCACACAGGAGCTGCAAGAGCTGCTGTGAATAACCTAACCAAGACTTTAGCTTTAGAATGGGCCCACAGCGGAGTAAGAATCAACAGCGTTGCTCCTGTAAGTAATGGCAAACAATCTGATTAAACTTAGCCATCATATGTGCTCATGGTTAAAATTTTCAGACCAAAACTTTCAGATTTTAACATCTATAGCCTGTAATTGTGTGTGGATTATTTATGTATTGATTTATAATTCCCTCGTCTGCATTCTTCCGGTCATTTGAAATTATTTTGTACTGTTAGGATGACAAGCCAGAGATGTGGGATAAAGTTGCTTCAGCTTTCTGCTTTGTCTTGGCACTCTTGGTTTATTTGCTAGTATAATGAAGTGAGATAATACCTTGGAGGAGATGGTAACCTGCATTACAAACCCTTGACATAAAACTACCGAATGCTTTATGTCTCAGTAATCATTACATGATTTCTGAGTTCACACAACTTTTTTATTTGAGATTCAGGTATGCTGATGGTTTCCATCTATGTCCACAGAGTTATTTTGAAAATCTCTGTGTCATATACTGTCTTTTACTTTGTCTTCTATGTGTTACGTTAGATTAGTTTTAGGCAGAAAAAGACTGTATTCGGAGCAGAACTTCTCTCAAAGAAACTGAATGTAAAAATGTGTGTTCTGATTTTTTTCTTATAAAATGTATGCAGACAGGAAACCACTATGCAGGTCAGCTAAAATATGCCTGCCACATTTCTGAGGAAGTAGGTAGTGTGTGGCAGTTGTTTTAAATAACTGTATGGAAAGACCTGCTGTATTTTCTAGTGCATGGTGCTGCAGATACAGAGGTTATATAGAAGCCCTCCCATTGACATTAGAGATTATACAAGAAAGTATTGAGAACTTGTTCTTGGGCCTTGGTGATTTTCTTCTGCAAGCTAATATGAAATGCTTACAATTTCAAAATGGTCTTTGAGTTTCTTCTTTGTACTCTTCACTTGATAGTCATTGAAGTGACAGTGGAGAATTGGAATAATCTGAATTATTGTGCTTGAACAGAGATGTGGCTAGCGGCCAAATTACCTTCTTGTATAAATGATACTATTCCATTAAATATAAAAACTTGCATTCAAGTGCTGTTTAGATAGTTTAATCCCATAGAGAATCCCAGTAATTACAACTTCATAATTTTACAATGAACACAGTTTAAACATATACAAGAGAACTGAATTTCCACTATGCTGTTTTAAAATAGGGAATAGTATTTTCAGAAACTGCTGTTGCAAACTATGGAGAAGAAGGTACAATGATGTGGTTAAGGAGCATACCAAAAGTTCCTGCCAAGAGATCAGCGGTTCCTGAGGAGGTAATGTATTTCAGAACATTTGTGACACTTCTCTTTCTCTGTTTTGAAGCTACTTCATTATATTGAGAACAACAACAAGAAAGAAAGACTTAATTTTGCACTGTGATTGAATATTAAAAAAGAAAAAAGCTTGTAGTAACATATAGTAGTGCCAAGTGGGAAACTTAACCAGTAGTCACTGTGACACGAAAAATTTAACTTAGATGCCTCTTACAGCTGAAGTGTTTCATAGTAGACATTAGTTCTGATCAGGTTGACTTCCAGCAGGGAGGACTGAAAGAATTAATGTGAAAAAAAATAAAAGTGTATCTTAAAAGTGCTTAGCTCTCTTCAACTGAGAATGTGCATCTTTGATAAACTGGTCAACTTTTCGGTTTGATTTTCAGCATCTGATGCTGATCTTTGAGAGCTTACTGGTTTTTATCTGTTACATGCTTGATGTTTGTGGCTGGAAAGATGGCTTTAAGACTGTTATGGTTTTCATTACTGAGTAGAAAGTGTTGCTATGTCTTGCCTGTAAAAGTTTTTACAAGTGTCTTTGACATGAACAATTCCCAGCAGCTTAAGAGAGATTAAAATTGTCATTCTTTTGTTAGATCTCTCCTGCAGTGTGTTTCCTGCTGTCTCCAGCTGCTTCTTACATAACTGGGATAACCATGGTTGTGGATGGTGGCAAAAGTTTATATAGCTGTATCCTAGAAATACCTGGTAAGAAATGGGCTCCAAAATAATGTCCTTCCAGTGGCTGAAGGTGGGCAATGGGAGGACACAAAAGTAAACTGCTTAGTTTCTCAATCAGCTAAGTATGTTACTTTATTTGCTTTCCTCAGATCACGACAGATGGACCCCACCACCAGAAGGAAAAAATTCTGAAATGCTTAAACAGCTGCTTTCTGGCAAGTTCAAGGCAAAGCTGTAAAAGAATGAAATTTCATCTTATTCCTGTTTGCACACTTGCTGATAATCTTGTGTTGTGATTTGGGTTTACTGTTCTCAGTAATATAATTTTTTTTTTGCTCAAATATAACTACATTGAGTGTCTGGATTTTTGTTGGTTTATATTTAAAACTTCAAAGGCTATCCATAGTACATCTCTGAAAACACTTGCTGCCCTGAAAACATCCAGTCTCTTCAGAAGGGAAGATGTAAAAGATAAATTCTCCATCTGCACAAGCACGGAGTAATGAAGAATCTCAGTCAGAAGTGAACTTTAAAAATACTTATTTTGAAGTGAAAGGGGTAGAGAGGGAATGTTTCAGAATCCATCTGTTCTGTATGAATTTTGAGATAAGGTAATTTTAGATCTTCCTGTCCATACCATGTTGTCTTACAATGGTAACACAATTTTGTTCATCAGTGTCTCTAAAATAGGTGTGATTCTTGTGATCAATGCAGAGATTCCATTTAAGAAACAGAAATCTTGCAATGTATTCCTTTGAGAGGCTGTATTTGTCATTACTCAGTTTTTAAATTGACTATAAGGAAATACTCCCATGTCAGATAACTTTAATCAACGTTTAAAAAAATAAGTGATTTGTTCTAATAACTGAAGTTTGTGGAATCAAGTTGCTGCTATAGAAGCAACCATTTTAGTACTTCATTTAGTACTTGATTGTAAGAGTCTTTGCCAGTTTGTTCTCTGCAAAGATATTTGACTTTTGTGTCTTTCATTAAAATATGAGAATTTACATAGGTACATGAAGATCGCTTTTTCATGGAAATCTGAATGGCAGTTTTGTGGGGAAAAAGGGGTCTGAACCAAAGTGCGTTCTCCTCCTGATATATCCTTTTTCCTTAGAAACTGGGTGGTCATTTATGTCTTTGTGAGAAATTTGTACAGAGGTAAAAATCAGCTTTTTTCAAACCTGTTGTGCAAGATATATATTGATTATTGCAAATATTAGTTCAGGGTACACAGCAAGAGAATTCCTGGAAGAAAATGCACCTGTTAGGTGACTAACTCTAGAAGCCTAGCCCACTGCATTTAAGTGAAATTGCTTAGTTTGTTAAGAGGTTATTTCTACATTCTTAACATCTTTCTGTGGAAGAAAGTTGAACAGGCTTGAGACTTGCAGAATTTACTTTCTTTTCATGTTTGACTGTGAGCTTCTATGAAATGTATGGACTGTAGATTTGATGCAAAATGCAAGTGATTTGATAAAACTAAGTTACTTTTATGATATCCCTGAGGTGTTCTCTACAGCATAAACTTGGTAATGATTATTTTATATTGTTGCGAATTTCCTCTTTGCTGGAGTCTGAATATTCATAAAGAGGGGAAGTTTATGCATAAAGGTGGTGAAATGCCTCACTCATCTCATTGAAATGGAATATGAGAAAGGTGAGTGTTTTCCTGTGTGGGAGATGTGTTCAGTCTGCAATTAATAAACTCGTCCACAAGTAAGAATTATAACAAACCTTTCCACTTACAGAGAATACAAGGAACTTTTGTTTGACCTTGTGTTCTTCAACTTCCAGCAAAGCAATTAATGTATTAAGGAGACCTAAGCCAGTTCTTCAGAAGAGGCTTTTTTCCCTGGCAAAAAGTTGAAACAGCCAGCATATGTGGAGCCATAATGTGCTGCACCTTAGTGCAGTGGGAGAGTATGCTCAGAATACTCTAGTGGTAAGTATGGTGTAAGAATACAGAAAATACATCCTCAAAAAGAGAAGGGAAAACATCACTGTCTTCTGTTTTGTGTAGGGTTGGTTTGTTTATTTGTTTTCCCAGTAATCATACTAATGCCCCCCATGTGTTGAGGCTTACTGTGCCCAATATTAAAATGTTTATCACATTATGTTAGATATTAGGATAGTAAATCCTTTAGTGCAATAGTGCAGTAGTTTTGCAATGATCACAGCCTCTCTTTATTTTTCTTTTTTTTTCTTTCTTTTTATTTTTTCCCTTATTGCACTAGGGAGAACATGAGGTTTAATTTTCAGAACAGAGGGTTTATTTTGATCTTTGCATCTTTGGTCCATTTTTATGCAGATTAAAATTACTGTTACAGTTCTGCAGCATCTTGCAGAAACGCAGTGTTATGTCAGCTGGCAGCATGAATGTTTCAGTTTTCTGCTGTTAGCCTTGCAGATAGTATCAGTTGTAGCAAAGCTCTTCCTAGGCTGTTGTAACAACAGCCCTCGATCAAAGGACATTGAAAGGTTAAAAAAAACGGGTGTGGTAACAAAACATCCTTGACCTGTGTAAGATTTAGGTATCTGAAGTTCAGAGAACAGGGCTTGATTTTATTTTGTTTATTTATTTTACAAGGGAGGTGAATGCAACTGTGGGAAAAGGGCTGAGTAACCTCAGGAGGAATCAAGGAGATTTATTGATCAAACACTGAAACTTAAATGTTTGATGCACTGTACAGTTGTAATAAGCAAAGAGAAGAATGTTAGAAAAATGTTACATTTACCATTCTGTTAGAAATCTATTTTCAGGTGCTTTAATATTTACCTCTGGCTAAACCTGTACCTATTCTGCCTATTCCTTAGCAGATACTATTTTGATTGATAAATAGGTGCTCATCAACTGCAACTTTGCTCCACTGTCTGGTCTTATATCTGAATATGTCGTAGAACTTTATGAAGGCTGTGTAGTTCCATGAAGGGGAATTTTCATCAACTGTACTTGCCTGATGTTTTACAGATACTCCTTGTGTTAAGCAGAATATTGATTATTTGGGGTATTTATTTAGTTTAAAATGAAGTTTGATTATTCAAGGGTTTTATTTAGTGTAAAATGACATCTGTTTTGTAAAAATCTTCATTCTTCAAAGGTCAACAGTCATCATGTTTGGTAGAGGGAATAGAGTCTGTGCAGTGTCATTCTGCAGTCAGGTGCATTGCCTGCCTTAAGATGTAAATGGACAAATACAAGGCAACAGTTGCTTCTTACAAGCTTTTATGGCTATGTTTAGTCTTCTGAATGGTCGTATAGAATATCGTGTATAATCTTTAAGAAAGCATGCTATTTGCCAGGTAGTGTAATTTCATATACTTCTAATCAGTATCTCCTAGTTTACTCTTGCCATCTCGAATAGCAGGCTTGTGTTAAATGGCTGAGTAATGTAGATATTAGGGGAATAATTTTATTAGTAAGGTCAACAGTGCCTGTGTTCTGGATTACTGAATATGGCTGAGTCCTAACAATTGCATCATAAAGTTCAACCATTGGCTGGAGCAGACAAACCTACCAGTGCCCAGTTTCTTTTATAGTGTGCTTTTTTCTAGAGAAGCAGCTCCATACCTGAATGACTACTGTATTTTTTCCCATACTTTGTTCTGTTTCAAGTATTCTAGACAAGTCAATGGCTGGCTGTTCTTTATTATTTTGTTCTGGACCTGAACTTAAATGTCTTGGGTAGTGGGAATGCATCCCGAAATGCAAAATACTAAATACTGATGGGAGATTCCAGTCTGGGTAAGAAGTACATTTGCTGGGAGGGAAGATGAAGTCTCTTATCAGAGAGATGAGCCTGTTTGAAATAGAATTACAAACAGGATTGTTGATTTTTTTTTTTTCTGTTTGTTGTTGTTGTTGCTTGTGTTGTTGTGTTGTTGTTTCGGGTTTTTTGTTTGTTTGTTTTGTTTGTTTGTTTGTTGTTTTTTACCCAAGTCTCTTAGTTTTAAAGTGTTTGTAGATAAAGGCTTACTTAGGTGTCATCTCTTAAAATGAAGTCTGTTTGGCTTCTTTTCTCATATTCCTGTAGAAGATTAATTTTTTTCCTGCTTTGGGATGATAAAGGAGTTGGTTGCTGTAACTGCTAACCATAGCTTTAGGTACTCTGAAGAATCTACTTTTTGCTTCAGATCTGTAAGTCTGGGGCTTTAGCTGTAAAGGTGTAATGAATCTTCCAGCAGTGGTTTAGGGCTGTTCTCCCCCAGCTATTTGCTCTTCCTCTCTTTTGACATCAGCCTCACAGTGATGGCACATTTGTATCAGGAGGAACTGGAACTACTGAGATGCAGGCACATCTTTCCTTCTGTTGTGGAAAGGCAGAGGAGCATAGCAGACAGAAGTAGCGAGGGCTTGAAATAAAACTGTTTGCTCAATGCATGTGACCTGGGTTTAAATTTATGAACAGAATATTGGTCCACCTGCTGGTGAGAAAGGACTCTTGATCATCTTATAGCATCCTTGCATCACAAAATGTACTCTACTGCTCTTCCCAGAAGAAACCATTTTGACTGACCTTATCTGCTCTGTCTCCAGCAGCTTGTTCCTTTGCCAGTTAAACCGTCTTTTGATAAAAACACTTATTTAATCACTTATTTAACTATATCCTTTCCTGGATGTAGTTCAAAACATGATAACACGGTAAAATGGTGCCAGCTATAGGAATGAGTGGTGGGGACGCAAAGAAACTTGGGGAGGAAAAAGAGGTTGATGGCATGGCCATGAAAAGGGGCTGGTTTGTTCACATTTGAAGCGTTAGCTGTGCCTTTAGTGTTAACTAATACAGGCACTTGTTTGTGTCAAGCAATAACATCTAGAAGGTGAGAACCTCTTACTGCAATGAAGTATTGATTCTAGAATCCAGGGAGAGCCGTACTGCCAGATTTCAGTCAATTGCTTGAGTAGACTATCCTAAGATGTGCTTACCCTATCATTTCCACCCCTACTCCTCCCAAGTTCCATAGCATGTGTAGGTCTTGTACTGAATGCATAAATAACTAATATGCTTTATTGCAGCTTCTGTAATCTATTTTTATACTCCTCTATATCAGGAATTACACTTTTCCTATAAGCTTTATTTTGCTTCAGTAGTGTGATACATCATCTTGGAATCATGCCCCTGGGTTTGGGCTGAGCTTAGTGTAAGCCAGCGTTGTAAGTGCTGGTCCCTGGTGTTGATATTTTTTATCTCAAAGTCAATATTTAGCTGTTCATCCTGCTCCTGATTCTGAAGATGCTCTGTTTTAGGGATTATGTAACGCTGATGCCTTTCAGGATGTACGTGACCTCTGCAAAGCACTCTGGGAATGGTACTCATAGTGCAGCAAGAGTGCTCGGTGCTGTGTGGGCTTTGTGCAGAAATACAAAGAGCCGCATGGGTAGAGGAATGTGGAATGATTTCCACAACCCTTCTAGCTTCTGTAGTGAGGGAACTCCAGCTTCAAAACCTGTTGTTCACTGCTCCTTCCGCCATCAGTGAAATCCATTTGCAAGATGCTGAAACTGACAAATGGCCATGAACTGGAACATTAAGGCAAGGGAAACACTGGATGTGTTTTCGAAGCTGTGTAAGCAGCTGTGGCTCATTGATCTTGCTTGATGGTGCAGGAGCATCACACAATGTCAGCATTTTTCTTGGCTCACTATCATTTAGCAGAAAAGGTCACCTTTTAAACTTTCTAGTTATAGACTTTTCCATGACAAGTGTCTCACGAACACGGCTGACAATTTTGCCAACTGTGGAACAAAGGGTCTCAGCTTTGAGGGACAACTACATCTCCTTCACGTCGGCTCTGGAGTTCTTATTAATAATTATGATTCAGAGCCTTGTAGCATTCTTGCATATGCTTCATCAGTTGGTCTTCCTTTAGCACAGTCCTATTCCATCCATTTTTTTTTTTTTTTTTAAATATGACATATGTTCTGCAGTGTATTTCAGTGGATGATCTCAAAGTACTCAGGTTGTGGGCCTTGATGTGCAAATTTTTAGTTTCATATGTGGTTCCCAATGGAAGTTTATTTGCCCGGGTATGCAGATCAGGGTTTTGTCCCACTGAAGACTTGTCTGTTTGAAAGAGCTTACCAGTGTAATTATATAGGCATGTAATAACGATAAAAGTCTTAAACTTCTGTTCGAGTAGGTTTTCCCCAGGTTTGTTTAGAGTGGCCAAAATAAACCCCCAACCCTTGCTTTGGATAGATTTTGGGGGCTTGTCCAGGCTTTACAAACCTCTGATTGTCTTAAAGATTAAATGCCTCTGACCACAGGGCCAGAAAACACGTGAGCTGCAGCTCAGTTGGGATTACCCTGCTGTGGAGTCTGGTGCAGTGGCACAGATCACTGCTCCCTCGGTGGGACTCTGAACATGTGTCACCTATCAGCATGTCACAGAAGGGGCTTTGTTAAGCACACACAGGTCATTTGTGAATCTTGTACACCACAGTTCCTGCCTGTAAACTTATTTTAAAATCTGTACAAAACAGATTGCCATGGTAGTATTTACAATCATCTGCTACTTAGACTTTGAGGGCAGCAGTATCAGCTGTCCTGTTACATATTGGGGGATGCTGCTTTGCTGATTGAAGGTGGTCCTGCAGAGAATGGTCAGCTTGGGCTGGGAGAAATGTGCAACCTGAAGTCAGCGGAGTGCCATTTTGAAGTGTTACAAAACGTGTGCGCTGCCTGCTCATTGTGGGGACAACGCGGCTTGTCCTGCTGCAGGACTGTCGCTCTGGGCTTGGCAGGGCAAGGGGCTTTTTGAAGTAGTCAGGGGAGGAGACGTGACTGCAGCAAGCTGAACGTTCCCATCCTGCTCTCCAGTAACGAGAGATCACACAAACGCAGAAAAGCAATGGGCTGGGCCACAACTGAAATCGCCTGACAAAAAATCGCGGCCGCTCCCCGCTCCGATGGCACAGAGAACGGAACTTCAACAGGATGCCTGGGCCGTTTGCCCGCGACGGTGCTGCACAGTCCGCCGGTACCGCCGCACCAGCGGGCGGGGCGGCAGCGCTTTTCCGCAGCTGCAGCGGGGAAGACGGGGCCGGCCCCCGTCCCAGGTCTCCTCGCGTCAGCCGGGCCGCCTAACGGAGGCCGCGTTTGCCGCCGCCGGGCCTCGCAGCGCCGGTTCCCGGCCTCACTCGCCAGGCGCGCGGGGGGCGCCCTACGCACGCGCCCCGCAGACCACTTTCCCCGTCCCGCTTTTGCGCGTGCGCAGAGGCGGGCTGTTGTTCTCGCACCGCCCGCGCGCCGTGACGTGAGGCCGCGGTGACGTTTCGCGCTCCCTCTCCCGCCGCCGGCGGCGGCGCGGGCGACGTCAGGAGTTTCGGCGGAGGGGGAGGCGGAGCTTTCGGTTGGCAGCAGAAGCGGCGGCGGCCGGCGCCTCACGCCTGACGGGACCCGCAGCCCCGGCCCGGTCCGGCCCCGGCGCGGCGCCAGCGCTCCGGGGGCACCTTCCCCGCTCCCCTCCTCGCGGGCCCGCCCCGGCGCGCGGCTCACTCTGCGCCGGCCTCGGTGCCTCCTGTCACCCTCCCCGCCGTGCCCCGGAGCGGGCAGGCCCAGGCACCTTCGCCCCCTCCTCCGGGGGGGTGGGCTCCTCTCCGGAATCCTGGCCGCTCCCTCCGCGCCGCCTGCCCAGCCGGGCCTGCGCCCGCCGCCGCCGGGCAGCGCGTGGGGTCCGTCGCGGCCGCCCGGCCTCCGCTGTGACACAGGTCTGCGCGGGCGGGGGGCTCTGGGGAAGCCGGGCGGGGGGCGGCCCGGATGCGCGCGCGCGCGTGTGTGTGTAGGGGAGTGGGTTTGTCAGTGCGCCTTGGAGGGCGCCGCCGGTATGGGGGGCGCTTGGGGCAGCTTCGGCATCCGGGGGTTGCCCGGGCTCAGGGGAGCGCGACCCGCGCTGCTGGGAGCCGCCGGGGCAGCGGGCCCGTGCGGATGGAGCTGCGCGGCGGGTTCGTTATTTGAGGTGTTGGGAGGGGGAGACACACGCCGTCTTATTTGCGTTAGAACTGCAGAATCTTATGGTTTTTACGAGCTTTACAAATATTTGTATGTCACTGTAAAGCTTCCTGTGATTGCAGTACTGATGCTGTAGTCCCTCGTCTGTAAATTGCTCTGCAATGATGGCAGTGCCATGAATTGGGTATGTGGGTCAGATACTGCGAGATATTTTTGTCGAGGGGGAAAAAGTGAATGTTAGATTATTTTTCCCCTTATTGCTTTTGAGGTGCATTGCAGCAACCCACGAGTTTGGTTTTTCTGTCTTTCCTCTCTTGCTTCATAAATCTGGTTTGAGTTTTTGGCTGTGGAATTACCAAAGATCAAAACATTAAACAAGCTGAACACTTCTAAACTGTATTGTATCATGAAATGTCCTCCGAGAGGGTGGTAAAAGATAATAGAAACCTGCTATCAAATAAAGGAAATTTCTAATCCATGCAGAAAATGTTTCTCAGCTACAACATTTATGTTCTTTAAACAATGCAGCACATTGCAGAATGTAAGAGACCTTCAGAAATGTGTTGCTATGTATCTGGCAAAGACATAGTATCTGCAGAATGAATGTCTACATGCTTGTCTTGCACAACGTCTTGGATTCTCTCGTGACGTAGCACTTATTAACAGAATACCCAAGAAAGTGTTCTTTCCTATGGAATTCCCTTATGGATAGCTTTAAGGGAATGGGCAGTGATGAGTTAGTACTTATGCTACACTGAAAAACCTTAGAAAAAATTTCGTGTGTTTTTTTTTTTTTTTCCCCCCCTGTACCCTGTGACTAAACCTTTCACTGTCATTTGAAAATAACAGAAATACTGCATGAGGAAATTTTACTTTCATGTATGCCTTTGCGTACTGCAGCTCTGTAAATAGCTGCTTTCCTCAGAAACATAGTCAAAAATGAGAACTTGCTGTAATTCCTGTGTTCTTTACGTTTTGTGTTCCATCATGGTTGCCACTGAAATGTATTGAACCCAAACATTGATTCAGATAATGAGGCTCTATACAATTAATTAGATTTTTTTTTTTTTCAAGGTTTTACTGTAAAGCAGAATAGCAAAGTAACATTTGTCAAGCTGGCTCGTTGCTGGAGAAAAATCTGTGTACAGTTTGTTGTGATGTACTCCGTGTCAGTGGTTTACCTGACACTAACAGAAGACTACAGTGAAGAAAACAGATATTTCTCAATTACTTGTCTTGGCTTGCTGAGATTTCTAAACTGTCAGATGACACTTTTTCTAAGGTAGCTGTGGGGGTTGGTCATCTTCGGAGCTTTTATAGTGTATGTGGGTAGGCAGGTGTCTGTGAGAAGTAGAATTTAATAACAGAGTGTAACAAGAGCATTATCTTGTTTAATATCATGGTAGAGTTTTGTTTGTTTATGTTGATAAAACTCTAGATAATTTATGGTAAAAATAAATAACCTTTCAAATTTGGTCATAGACTCATCAGTCATTCTTTGCTGCGGTTCTTAGGAAAGACAGTCGATGAATAGGCTGTGGAATTTACAGCCAGTTGAGGCTAAATGCAGAAGACTTAGTGTTTTATAATAAAGTTTTCTTCTAGAGAAAGCAAGAAAATTGATCATGCTCTAAATTCATGTTTATAGTTTTTACTTTACATTTTTTTCTTACAGTTGCCTAAAATACAGAGTTAATATTTTGGTACTCATCAGAATTATTGTTTTTTAAAACCGTATCATTAACAAGCATTTATGCAGAAGTTCTTGAAAAACGCTCTGCATATTAGCAGTCTTAAGTTTAAAGCTTTTGTCTTTTATCTGTATGACTTTTAATGCAGGCTGGCTTTTTACATTAGCAAGCTAAGTCAAAAGTAATGAATAACAGCTGATTTATGTTTGTGACATATTGTTCAGTGGCTCTCAAACTGAACATTCTCTGAACTGAAATTAATGTATTCTTATAAAATGCAATCTGAGAATGATAATAGAATGGTTTCCTTCATTGATTCCCTCTTTCCTAGCAGACACAGCCAAAGGTGTTCTGATCTATTGAGAGGTGCAAATCTGGTCTGGAGTAATTAACGTATTTTCTAATAATTCTCTTTTAGATCTCTGCTGTTAAGATTATCCTCTGTTTAGACTACTATTTGGAGAAAAATAAATGAATTGTGAAGATATGACTGATCAATGTAATTAAGTTCATGTTGTTACTTTTGCAGAGCTTATTTTCATATATGTGACAAACTCATGTAAATAGTTATATTGACTAGTGACTCTACCTAGGTTTAAGCTTTAAAAATCCTGAAGTAGAACTGACATAGTATTATATTAAAAAAAAAAGAAGTTCTATTAAGAACACTAATTTTTCTGTAGGAGAGAAAATGTTTTTTTTTAAAAATGAATCAATACAGCAATTGTTATTTTAATATTCTGGTATTTGTGGTGCTCAGGGATAGGTCAAAATAGATCATGTATGCTATAATTGCACATTTCTTTCAAAATAACGTTGTAAACATGCAATTGGTTAGTGAGAACATGTTCAGAATGTGGTGTGTTATTTGTGATTCTCACTTCTGGATCTTAGCATGAGGTCTTGGTTTACTAATACAGTAATAACAAATGCAGCTTATGGCTGTATGTTAACCTAATTTATTAGACTAAACATGCTTGTTTGCAGTTTTTTGAGATTTTTTTTTTTTAATATATTCACCTTAAATGTATTTTTTGAGAAGCTGCAGAGGGTTTGGTGGCAATGAGTGAAGGAAAGATGGAGTTCTGTTGGGATATTGCACTGATTTCCCTCTGGGGGAACCACTAGCCTAGAGACACTTGACCCACAGATGCACGTGGCATAGTTTAGAGCTCAGCTTAATGAGGTCATCTGAAGTTGGACTTGAGCAGGGCCAAAGCAGCGGTATCTACAGTGTGCTTGAAAAACAGTGGAGAATTGGTAGTTGAGGGAAGCCTGTAGAGATGTGACTTTTTCCTGTCCATTTGCAAAGTCTCTTACTTATGTTTACTTCTATATCTCGAATTATTACATATTTTTGAAATCATACCAGCAAACTGTAACTTAGTTTTTCACATGAGAGGAAAATAATTTTCTTTAGGCAAAAGGTGTTTTTATTTGCTGTAGTTTTGTTTTCAGCCATTTTTTTTTTTGAGTCTTCACTGTTTTTTCCTCAGTTGGTTCTCTTTCTGTATTTCAATTCAATATTTTATCAAGTTCTGGGGATTATCTGCAGTAGTAAAAGATGCTGCTTTTGTGTTCCTGAGATGTTTTGTGGTAAGTATGCTAACAGTCTGACAACAGCAATGTAGTAAAATTCAAGTGTTTCAGATGTTTATATTACAAAGACTGTACTTTTGAAGCTCAGGTATAACACAGTTCTCATTTGGATAAATGAAGAAATGATAGATATGTAAGAAGGGAAGGGACTTAATTAGGTCAGTCTCTACTCTGAGGCAGGAGCAAATGCACTGAAATCATGGCTGACAGACATTTGTCTAATCTGTTCTTAGAAAACTCAGAAGAGGGGAATACCACACCCCTTCACTGGTCTATTTATAGCTAGTACATAGCTATCATTATAGTTAGGAGGCTTTTCTTAATATTTAACTTAAGTCTCTGTTTTGGTGCTAGTCAAGCCAGTTAGTTCTTGTCCAACTATTATTACTCATGCAAGATTATGATTTCTGTAGTCTTTGCACCAACTGTTTGCATACATGAAGACTACTCCTCTATCTCCTTTTATTTCAGACTTCTCCTTACTAAACTGTGCAAACAGGCCTCTTCTTCACAGATCATGTTTTCTCAAGACTTTTGATGCCCTTAACTATCACTGGACTCTGCATCATTTGTCTGTATCTTTTTTCAAAGTTCCTCGAAGTCTTACAACAAACACATAATTAATTTACTCCGAGTTGCAGCAGAAGCGACATGACAGCCTTGTTAAAATGTCATTCTAGGGTGTGTGTGCAAAGGTATGGTTGGTTCTTGTGTGGTGGTTTTTGGCTCCTGCATTTGTTAACACTGGAGTTTGTGCTAGTGTTTGTTAAATCAAGTATCTCTTCAGATATATGAGTTTGAGTTATCTTTCTGAAGAATAGAACACTGCACTATATTTATTTCAGGTTAGTTTCCTTATATTCAGGATTTCTAGATTCAACAGGATTGCAGTTCTACAAGTGATTCTGCAGCAAAATATGCAGTTTCTGCTCTTCCCAGCACATATAGTCCCTGTGGCTTTTGAACATGAGCCTGCTCTACAACAGGAAACTTGACTGAGAACAAGTTTTCCTGGTGTTAGATGCAGCTTCTATCAACAAAAATGTGTCTTTAGCAGTATACTTCATACATGTTCTGCCTTTGAAATAAGTGATATTGCTAAGATAACTTCTGTCAGTGTAACTGTACCTGAACAAGCCTCTTGCCATTTTGAGACGTCATACAGTTCAATGACGTAGTAGAAGAAATCCTTATCCTATAGGCATGCTTTATTGGAAGAATTGCAGAGCCAGCTCTGAAGCAGATGTGTTCAACATGTTCACTGGCTGTACTCCATTTTATTTGACTTATGTAAATTATTTTATCCATAATTTTTGTGGCTAGATCACAGATGTGACAAATTGTATGATTCTTTCAGTAGTGCTGCCTTCACAAAAAAATGAAACAGACACCAATAATGATTATTAAAGAAGACTTTTAATTTCTTGCATGAAGAATATAATAGAATACTGGGTTGGAAGGGGTCACAAGGATCATCTGGTCCAACCTTTCCTGGTAAAAGCATGGTCTAGACAAGATAGCCCAGCACCCTGTCTAGCTGAATCTTAAAAGTGTCCAATGTTGGAGAATCCACTTCTTCCCTGGGGAGATTATTCCAATGGCTGACTGTTCCCATTGTGAAAAATTTTCCTCTTGTGTCCAATCAGAATCTCCCCAGAAGTGACTTGTACCCATTGCCCTGTGTCTTCTCCATGTGACTCCTTGTAAAAAAGGGAATCTACATCTTCCTTGTAGCCACCCTTTAAATACTGGAACACTGTGATAAAGGCTCCCCTAGGCCTTCTTTTCTCAAGGCTGAACAAGCCCAGTTCTCTCAGAGTTTCCCTATACAGCAACTTCTCAGTCCTTTGATCATCTTTGTGGCCCTTCTCTGGACCCTCTCCACCCTGTCCACATCGTTTTCATGTAGCGGAGACCAAAATTGAACACAGTATTCCACGTGTGG
Organism: Patagioenas fasciata; assembly: GCF_037038585.1. NCBI lineage: Eukaryota > Metazoa > Chordata > Aves > Columbiformes > Columbidae > Patagioenas > Patagioenas fasciata. The sequence goes on along the minus strand of NC_092526.1, from coordinate 15,847,799 downwards.
CCTTACAAGCACTGAGTGGGTTGATGACGTCTTTATCTCTGCTGGTGATGCCCTTGCTAATGCTACCCAGCATGCCCTTGGCTTTCTTTGCTGCAGCAGCACACAGGTCACTCACATTGAGCTTGTTGTCCATGGGGACCCCCAGGTCCCTTTCCACAGAGCTGCTCCCCAGCTGGGTAGATCCTAGCCTGTGCTACTTTCCTGGATTATGTTTTCTCAGGTACCAAGACCTTACACCTTGTCCTTGTTGAACTTCATAAAGTTCTTGGTAGCCCACTTTTCCAGTCTATTCAGGTCATCCTGCAGGATGACTTTCCCTTCTGAAGTGTTCACTTCCCCACTCAGTTTGGTATCATCAGCAAATTTCATCAGGGTATGCTTCATTCTATCATCCTTATGAAGATGTTAAAATGTGTTGAGCCCCATGTCAATCCCTGGGGAACCCCACTCATGGCAGGCTGCCAGTTTAAAGAGAAGCCATTTACCACCACACTCTGGGTACAACCTTCATCCAGTTCCCTATCCACAAAATAATTTTAAAATAATTTAGACAAGAGAGTTGTGTAAATACCAGCGGTTTGAATGCCATGTTACCAAAATGATAACGATGGGAACTATAGTCTCACCTTTGAGAAAAGATTTGAAAACTGGAAATCATCTGGATCAAACTGTTGTTTGAATTAAAAAAAAAAAAATGATAACTCATTAAGCTTCTGAAACTTTTGAAGAAGATATTCCATTGAAGAACATGAGAATTAACTGCTGAAAACTGATTGGTAAAGCTCAACGTATATTTAATTGTTGTTTGTCACACTGACTGTGTGTATTTTTAGCAGTGCCACAAATACTGTAACTTCAGAGTGAGGATTCTTATTTAAAAAAAAAAAAAAAAAGACAAACCCCCAAACCTTCAGGCACTTTTTTTTTTTTTTCCTCTTTTGTGTATGTGTGTGTGTAATGACTTGATGATAACTGAATAAGTAGAAGGTAGAAAGAAAATAATTTATTGTGCTATTGGTGCCAGTAAGTGTAGTAACTTCTGGCAGGGGTGAGGTGGATAGTGTAATGAATGACTTTTTAAGCTGCTGCAGCAAGTTCCTTTAGAGAATATCTATTAAGACTCTCTGTGATATTGGCGCTATCATGAATACCAAATGAGACTTTCAAATGAAAATGGTTTTGGTGAAGTGGCTGACAAGTTTTAGGTAAAATCTTAATCTGTAATGAAATCAGACAAAACATAATCCAATATTCTTCCTCCAGTGGTAAGCATGAATGCTTACAGAAGGGTGAGAACAGGACTTGCATATATAATACTTAGCTTGAATATTCTTTCAATCCCTAACTATTTTCAGTAAAGTTGTGTTCTAAATCGATCTAGTTTCTGTGTAGGTAGTAACATTTGGATTTTTATCCCTCCTTGTGCCAACACCAGCAATGTCTGTCATATGTTTTCTGTATTTTAACAGATTTATTCATGCAAAGGTCTCTTTTTTTCCTCTGCTGTGTATACAAGAAAGCCTTTGGCGAGACTTTTCCAGCACTGGAAATCCAAGTAGACCATGATACTGAGTTCAGTTCTTGTTACACATGCTCAGAGTGCACCAAGAGATTTGAAAGTGAGGAGCTCTTACTGGAACAGCCGTATCTGTACTTCCCTGCTCTGTCATAATTGTCCATATGTCCATTATTTCTGGTTTATTTGTTACAGGTCACCATTAACTGTTTACAGTTTCCTGGAGTCACTGCATTACACATGCCATATTTTAAAAAGATCCAAATATGTACAGTGGCCAAGAGGGTTTGTTCCAGCGTGAGTTCTTGTTCCTTTCCTTGTGTTGGTGCAGTAGAAGTGTGAGATCAGTTAGATAGGCTGATGGTTAGTTAAAACATAAATTTTTTTCAGCTGGATCATCTATTTGCTCTATATCTCCTGCTTGTCTTTGAGGTTCATCTGGAAAGCAGCAGTTACTGTGGACAAGCAGGACCACTCCCTTAATAGAAATGCAACCTTAGCAGTGGAACTGTGGTCTTAATGATGATGGTTAACTGTGAGCATGTGCATAGTAATCTGCTCTCTGGAACTTTTGAGTCTGTAGTTAGTTTACCTTATTAGCTGTATTTATGAGGATTCTTCCATTTTTATCACTTGAAGGAAAAGTATAATTGTATAATAATTGTAGAATGTCACAGTAATGATTTGGTACCTACTGCTAAGGAATGTGCTATGGGAAATGCAAGAAGGAAACCTTATGAGGATACATATGTTTGTGTCTTTGCATCTGATTCTTGAATGTTGTGACAAAGCTAGGCTTTTATTGTTGCATTTTGGATTAAATATTATTATGAGGGATTGATTGAGTTGAATTTTTTTTTTAAGCTTTGCGGGAAGCTTAAGGTTATTACCAAAACACAAAGTGAAAAAGAGCTTCTGTACTTGGTGGCTTAGCAGTATCATAATGTGTTGGCCTATGTGTGTTATCCAGTTTAAAAACAGTGCCTATTGAATATGGATAACAACTTACAATTTTGTCTGTTTAGACCTGCTCAGTGAGACCTGCTGGCTACAAAAATGATGCACACTCACATCATACACGTGGTTAAAAAAAAGTTTGGATTTTGTAAATCTTAAATATTCTGTGTTAGTGTATTATGAGATTCTTTTGCATTTTATGTTGTCGTTATTGGTGATAGAAATAATGGAAGAAATATCTGACTGAATGTACAGAGTTAATTTGAGTTACAATGGGGAGAGAGCACATGGGGTATTGAACTAGGAAGACTGGAGTGCAAGCTGGGAAAGGCATTTTAGGTAGAAGCTCCATGTGATGGTGTGTTAATGTGGTGGGAAAACTTGTTGGCAAAGTAGTGAAGATGATGAGAAAAATCAGTTATATTGTACTCTGGATTTCATTGTTGTTGCACTGCTTTATGTAGTGTACAGGAAGAACTGTGCTGTGTGCTTTGAGGAATGAATAAGATGGCATATAGTGAAGGCTGTTAACTGAGGATTCCTCCTTGATTTGTTGCAAAATGTGAAAGATGTATAGCAAATGAGACTGAGATGTCTTCACAGTCAAGACATGAAAATGTCCCAAGAGAATTAGGTTCTGTCCTTGCTGGTGTCACAGCAAGATAGCAGGCAGATCAGGTTAATCAGAAATGTTCGTATGTATTGTATTCAGTTTTTTTGGTACTTGATTTGAAGTGATAGTGTGATATGCGGCTGTGATTAAAACTCAAAACTGTGAAATCGCTGATTTTTGCTCTGAATGGAAGATGCTGACAAATGTGATGGTTACATTGAAGAAAAACAGAGTTTCTCAGTTTTTAGCACCTTAAGATATACACTGAAACTGGCTGTAGAAATGGAAACTGGGTTTATTTCTCTGGCTTATTTTCCCAAATAGTTGCCTTTCAACCCCTCATGGTCATTGAACTGGAAGACGAACTGAAAGGAAAGAGCTAGTTACTGGAGTTTAAGGATGTGCTTTTTTCTGTACGTTCGCAAAAGCAGAATCTGACTGAGTTGTATGTAATTGCTCTCATACATTAAGTGAAATGTTCCATTTGTTTACAGTAGTCAGTTACTGCTGGAAACCTGCTTTTTGCTCATATACTTTATTTTTGCTTAAAGATAAATGTGCATAGATTTTAAGTGGTTTGTGATACGTTTACTTTTCTAGTCGATGGTTACTCCTAAAAATTCATTTATTTGTCACTGGTTGTGGCATGGTCTTCCATTCTTAAGGTTGTGATGATTACAGGAATCACCAATACCAGTAGTGCTGGTAAGAGTAAGATTGCTTACTGTGTACCATTAGTTCTTTGGCTTAACTGGTGATCTTGAATTCTGTCAAAAGGAAGAGAGAGATACTATATTCTTCTAAGGTATATGCTATGGATTGTCTGTGATACAAAAAAAAAAAAAAAAAATCTCCTCCTGTACCATCTTGGAGAAGGGGACATGCAGTTTTATTTGTAGTGGGGAATGGTTTTCATTGTAACACCTTTAGCTGATATTCACAAATATTTTGACTTGCCACTTATAAGTTTGAAGTAAAACTTACATTGATGCCACTTGTAACAGCTTCAGAAGGGGCCTCCAAATGTCAGCAGCAGGTGCTCACCTGGGAGCACTGCTGAAATTTTTAGGAGGAACAGAAGGACCTAAATCCGATTATAACACTTGATGTAGTGCATGTTTCATCAGATTGTATGGATTAACATTTCATACACCTGTTTTCTTTGGGAAGCCTTTTATGGAGCTACTCATTTCATGTAAGATAGTAACTTAGGAAAAAGTTATGAACATCAAAGAAGTGTTTTACTCTGTGTGGTTGTGGGCACTATAATGTTATCTTAATGTACTGAGTAAGCCTTAAACATTTTTATGATGTGAATAACATTCATCAGTTTGTGTAGCATATAACTTAGTTCACGGTAAGGAATTTGTTCTTCCTAGTGTTGTGATGCTCTAAGATGTTCCCACCACGGTGGTGGTGATAAATTTCCAAGACTCCAGAGTGATTTGGAGGCAGTGATGCAGTTATTTGTAGCCCAGTGAACTGTGTCTATTACTTTTTAACATACTTTTGTGAGAAAATCTGGTCTTGGATAAGAGTGGAGGAGTATGAGCAGTTGATTTCTAGCCAGTATGTCCTGTTGCAAAATTGGCAGCACTAGTATATTTTACATGGTGTCACTGTGGCATCTGTCCACAAGTTTCAGATGTTGTGACCCTTCCTCAATTTAAAATGCATGTGTTTGTTTCATAATATATTTTCTTGAAACCATGAACGGATCTTAAGAAAGCATCAAGACTTTGAAGGCAGATTTGTTTGATGTATTGGCAAAGTCGTTGTTCAGCTAGATCGAGCAATGGGCCATCCGGAGTACTTTGGTTGCTGCTGAGGCAGTAACAGATACAGGAAATGGAGAGCTTCTGTAAAACGAATTAGCTGAACAAAGATCTTGTTGAGAAAAGTAGGTGTGTTTTTGGTTTTTTTTTTTTTTTTTGAGACCAATTACGGTCTTTTCTATGTACTTGAAGTAGAGTGGTCTTATGAAGGGTTAGCCAGTAGAGGCTCTTGATGCTATTTGGAAAGATGATGTTCATTCAAAGCAGGAAACTTGTATTTAAGTGCCTTAAAACTCTAAATATGCTTATCTCTTCCTATCAACTATAAAGGAAGTGTAGGGAGATTAGCTTTCCTAGACTACAGTTACTCTTTGTGAATATTGCTGTAAGTGTTAAGATATTTATCTTCAAAGCATAATTTTGCTATAAAGTCTTCTTGAACTAAATTATCTGCTACTTTACATTTTTATTACAACAGTCCTTAAAACCTGTTTCCTTGCATTCTCAAGCTTACCACCACATTTTAACTTTTTCAAGTCAAGATCATTGTTCATCAAGCTGATAAATGTTTTGTGAAAGTGTCAAATTACAGTTTATAGAACAGCAGGAACTAAAGATTTAATCTGAGTAGGGTGAAGTTTTACTTTTGTCACTGGTCATGTTGGATCCTTCCGTTCATTCCAAAGTGTATTTCTCAAAGAACTTGGAGAGATAAGCTGCATTTATGGTGCTAGAGCTGACAGCACTGCTTTTCAAGGTTTTATCCTCCCTGTAAGTGGGAAGTCACCATCCATAATTAGAAGTTGTATTTTATGCGAGCCTGGTGTGGTTGTTTTATTGTTTTTGTCTTTAAACTCTGGAAGGAGTACAGCTAGTAACCATTCTTTTCAGAAAAACAGACAAATATCAAATAACGTCTGTAGCTATACCGATAAGGTAAAAAAAATCCATGTGGTTTTGTGTGCTGAATTAGACATAAATTAACTTTTTTTGCTTGCCAGGAAGATTTTAAAAGTTTTCAGTGTAAGAAATTTCAAGTCTGCACGTTGTCGAGATACCTGATACATCTGTAACAACAACAAAGGTACCGATGCTTCAGCCAACCCACGCTTGCTGCCTGCAGTCTTTCTGATATTCTGCACTGAACGCTGTATCTCTCGGTTGTGTACAGAAGCAAGATGGCTTCTGCATACACTGCATTTTTATACACACAAGGATTTCGTTATCCCTCTTTAATCTTGTATTGCATTTATGTTAGATAATTACACATTGTGATTTAATAATTCTTCTGAATTGTCTCTTGCTAAGACTGTCTTGTGTTGCAGCTGCAACTTTTTGCCATTTTCCTAAATAATTGTGTTTATGTCCAAATGCATTCCATGCAGAAACATTATTGAATACATGTAATAAAACACAGTATTTAGACGTATGTAAAGTACAAGTTCTAATTATGGGTGGTGCAGTCTTGGTTGCAGAGAGGGTAAAAGTTCAAAAAGCAGTCCTGTCAGTTTTAGCACCAACAATGCAGCTCATCTCTTAAAAAACCCAATTATTAAACACAATAAAAATTAATATTAAATGGAGGAAAAAATCACGATAGATGGTGATATGTATTTAAAATATTTAACTGTGTTTAAATATATTTTGTTGGACTGTGACTGCATTTAAACATGATTCAGGTAATTTGCCTAAGCTGTAACTTGTGTATCTCATTGTACCTACCTGATCATTGCCGGTCTGTAGGCAGTTGCACTAGGAATCATGTTCATCAATGTTTTCTGTTAAATAGGAATATGGATCTCAAAATATTTTATTTTAATCTATGAATTGAGTTTTCTTTTAGTTAATTGATATTTTAAAACAAATAATTAAAATGTCATGTGATATTTAGCAAAATACGCTGGAAGAACTTAAGCAGGGTAATTTCTGTTCTGTTAACTAATCTGTAATTATTTCAAGAAGCCATATTTTGCTTGACAGTAATAATAATAATTGAAATCAAGGTATTTACCATGTGTTTATTTTTAAGTCTGTGGTAGACACTGAGCTAAGCATTATATTATTATTTTAGTTTCAATTGATGTGGAGGTTAATAATCAACAGCTCTTTGACCCCTGCCTTTATCTTTCTTAGTTATTTATGCAATAGTTAGAATCCACTAGAATCTTGTTTTCTAGGTATTTCCAAATATTTGCAAGAATGGTCCAGAAAATTGAACCACTAATTTTGTGAAGAGACTTACTTAGACTCTTATAAGTCTCTGGATCTTTAATTTAAAATGTTTGGTCTGAAGTATATTACAAATAGTGTGCTCTGTCTCTGTGGTGGTGTTGTGGATGGTGAAATTTCTATTCCAGTAACACTGTGCTGTGGTTTGGATACATCCTCTTGATTTTTTTCAAAACCAGAACAAAAAATGGATGCTGGCTATTTCTTCCTGTTTTTCATCGCCACTTGCTATTTCATCATCTAAAGTCAGTAAAACACATGTATCAGAGTTCTCCCCCGTCCCCTGCCATGTATTTTTATTAAAAATAAATTTTTTTATTAAAAAGTCTGATAGCCTTGAATGAACCATAGAGTATTTTGGGTTGGATGGGATCTTCAAAGCTCATCCAGTCCAACCCCCTGCAATGAGCAAGGACGTCTTCAACAAGATCAGGTTGCTCAGAGCCCCGTCCAACTCGGCCTTGAACGTTTCCATGGATGGGGCATCGACGACCTCTCTGGGCACCTGGGCCAGTGTTTCCTCACCCTCATTGTAATAAATTTCCTCCTCATGTGTTGCCTGAATCTCGCCTCTTGTAGTTTAAAACCATCACCCCTTGTCCTGTCATAACAGGCCCTGCTAAAAAGTCTGTCCTCATCCTTCTTACAGACCCATTTTAAGCACTGGAAGGCTTCAATAAGGTCTCTCCAGAGCCTTCTCTTCTCTAGGCTGAACAACCCCAGCTCTCTCAGCCTGTCCTCACAGGAGAGGTGTTCCAGCCCTCTGATCATCTTGGTGGCCTCCTCAATGAGTTGGATGACATTGTTTTATGAAGCTCATTATTCTGATAGACATAGCTATCAATAGCTCATGCTGTTATGTGTGTAAGGTTACTTGATGTCTGTACAAGACAATAAAATAACTTGGGGTTCTGAACAAACTGGTTTAATTACAAGAGACTGAGAAACTCAGGGCAAAGTTTAGAAGTATATTGACCAAGCTACATAAAATCAGAACAAGCTTAAAACTTTTTAAAAAACTAAACCCAGGAAATAAACCAGAAATGCTCTTTCTGCAAAGGAATATTTGATGTGTTTATGTTCCTTATCTGTCAAACACCCATTCTCATGGACGAAGGCTGTAGTTCAGCTGTTCAGGATAGGATTGTTGAAAAGCAAGCAGTAAGGGGGATAACAGAAGAGGATAGAGTGTCTGATGCTGGCTAAGTCCAGGACAGGTAGTCAGTCCTGAATTACTACCCTGGTTGTGAGAGGTGCTGCTCCAGATTGTCTCTTTTCCTTGCTCTGGGGCATCAGCTGGCAGAACTTGATGGGTTCTGCCAGTTTGCCAGTTTTTCCTAGCACAGCAGATTTAGGTGGACCCACTCAATGGATCCTGTCCAGTGCAATTAATGTCCATAGCACAATACGTTAAGGGGAGAACAATGTGCTTCAGAATAGAAGGGGGCACGTGGCAGAGGAAGAAACGAGGAGGGGAATATTAATGGTCTATGGCTCATACCCTTACTGGCATGCTGTTGATAGGCAAGGTCCCTCCCTGCCAGGTTTCAGACCTTAAGATTCCTTGAGGTGTGCAAGAAGGCTGGAATTAAATGTTAAAACATCTTTTTTTCTAAGAATCTTTTATCCATTCATTCCCCTCCAATATGTTTTAATTTCAAAAGATCCCTTAGTACTGTGACAGGAAGAGTGTTTGTTATTTTATTCACCAGATAAACTTAATTTCTAATGTTCTAGATGAGGACTCAGTGGGTCAATTTTTTTGTTCCTTTGTTTTACAAATGTTGCCTTCATTTATCAGTGTGTCATTGGCTTTTAATTTGGACTGATTTAATCTCTCTCCTTCCTACTTTACCCGTGAACACCTTTTTTATGTATTATTTCAATATGTTAAAGATCTGAATGTTTCTAAAACTGAACTCGAGTCTGCGTTTTTGTTAGACTCCAGTTATTAACAGACCTTTCTGTTACCGTGTAAATATTTTTCTTGTTACTGCGCTTTCTTTATTCTGTCTTTCGTGATCTTGTGTTACTGCTGCTGCTTTCATATTCTTTGAAAGGGGTGGCTTTTTGTCCAGTATTCATTTGTGCCTATGTCCATATGAAATCCTCTCCTTTATGCCTGTTTCTATGGAGTTACCTTATTTTAAGTCTCCTCTAATGTCTCATAACAATACTGAATTTTCTTCTATGCTTGCCACATTATGTTAAGTTCCTGTCATTTATGCCAACAATTGCTTTGAGCTTTGGAAAATTCTTCTATAGAAGTTCAGGTTTAGGTATTACTGTTTGCTGTCTTGTTCACAGACTCCATTTTTATTTCATTTTAAATAAAAGACATGACAAGCACTGCTGCACATTGTTTTGGTTAAAGGTTAAGTGCGTGTATTTGACTAGGTGATCACCAGAGGTCTTGTCAACGTTGCTTACTATGATTTCTAAGAGGTTGGCTGCATGAGACCAGGCATTTGATGATTTAACAGTAACATTTAGGGGGTTAACCCATTTTGTCTGGCTCATTCTTCTTGCTGTGAAACAACTTTTGATAGTCTTACTTTATATTCTCATTATCTATTCCACAGTCTGAAGAATTACCTTTGCATGCTCACTCGTCATGTTTAACTGGCTCTTCGTTTCGTCTCTTTTTGTACAGGCAACTCTGTCTCTGAGTAGCAATGCTAGCAAATTTTTATTTCCTGTCATTTTGGTTTAACTTGCTTATACCTAATATACTAGAATCTCCAATTTAACCTTTGCCTGTAATTGGAATAATTATGGTGCATCTTTACTCTTTTGGGTTCGCACTGTGTCATTTTACTTTGGTGCAGGAATGAGGAACTGTGTATCCTCAGACTGATTTATTTTAGTGAAAATTTGTAGGGAATGAATATCATTGATATTCCTGTCCCACTATTGGGACAAGTTTGGACTCCAGAAGTGTAAGGCACCTTTCTGTGTAGGTGAAGTGTTGCTGCTTAAGTCTGGTTTCCTTATGAAATCAGGTTTAAACAGATTTCTTGCTTCACTGTCTTTTTTTTGGTTGATTTTTAGCGTACCGCACAGCATGAATCTGGCTTATGTTCTTGAGTGCTTAACTGTTCTCGTATGATTAGTTTATGCTCTTATTGTAGCCCTAGCTAATTTTACTCTTTAAGAATTGTACTTACACTATGAAGTTGGATGCTGTAGAAGCCATTTTATTTCTGCACATTATATGTCTTCGTATGCCACAGAACTAAACCACTCTTTCTAGCACACTTCAAAACATTCACCTCATATACCATTTGCTTGCTTTCTTCCCTCTGCTGTGTGAGGGTAAAGTTTGCTTTTTTTTTTTTAATCTAGCCAGCAAGTTTTTCAATGTGACCAAGTCAGTCATGAGAGACGATGTAATATGTGTGCTGGTGTTTGTGTACTGTTATCTCTTGGTAACTGAGAGGCAGCTTAACGTTGTTGCATTTATTATAGGAGAAGTGTGTGCATATGGACAACTAGCATGGAGTATTTGGACAGAGGGGTTATTGGCCATGTGACTTATTTGCCCTCAGGCTTTGTTTCGTTTGTCAGGAGAAAGCCAAAAACAATTTCCAAGAATCACCTACATATTTTGTTCCTTCAGCAGCTTTCTCAGATCCTGAAAGACTCTGAGGATGCTGGCTGGCGGGAAGTGAATCATGAATATGAATCAGCATCTCTCCACCCTTATATCCAAAATGCTGTTGCTAGGATATATTTTTCTTTGTTTGCTACTCTTATCACGTCATCACCTTTTTGAAATTCAATCTCTGTCATCCTTTCTTTAATTACATTCAAATTGAAGCTGCTTGTGTTTCTCTGCAAGACCTTGACATAATCTCATTTTACCTTTGCCTCTGCTCTTGTGTTTTGCTGCCTTTGCTTCTCCTGAATCTTTCTGAGTTCCAGTTTTCCCTGTTGTGCTTCCTTTTTGTCCTGGATTGTCACTTTCTCTGTGTATGTTTTCCTAATGCTACTTTGTAACCCTGAATTAGGGTATGTGTTTTTCCCTGTCCACTGAGTGTATTTTGTTTTGTTGCTTAAAAAATGTTGATTTTTGTCATCTCTTTTATTCCCTCACCACCACCACCCTGTTATTATAGTCCACTGCAAAAATAAGCAGTTAACACCAAAAGTGTTTTCTCAATTCACAAAGGTCAAATCTTAATGAAGTTTGATCTGGGTCACCTGTTTGATTGAAATTTTAATGCTGTTAGCTTGATTTTGAAGTCACACTAAATGCTAGCCAGAAGATTGTTAAAATGTTTAGTTTGTCATGATTTATACTTTATACATGAACAGAAAAAATTTTAGTTAAAAGGGATAATAAGGTGGGAAGTCCATAAGTTATTAAGAGAAATTTAATTTTTCTAGGTTTTTATTTTCTTTCTTCTGATGAATAAGGAGGACATGGAAGAGAAGTAGTTGCTCACTCATTAGCTTATGTTCTTCTAATAAGAGATGCCATACTAAAGAATGAATTCTTGTAACTGGAGGAGCTTGCAGAAGATGTTTCCTAAGATATTTTGTTTTTCTTCAGCTTGCCTGTCCTGTATCTGCTGTGTAGCTCAAATATCCTGAGCTTCCAAGTTCGGTTATTTCACCTAGGTTGAGGAAGAACATCTGGAGTATTTTTGTTTGGAGATATAACTTGTTCTTGTTCCTAGCGTGGCAGAAGACGTAAAATGCCTCGGAACTTTTGTATTTATTTGAAATGTTTACAAGGAGGTATTGCAAAACTACTTCATCTAAAGTCATGAAACACATTTTTATGTTTAATTTATTAGATGGCTAGTTAAATCAGACATTTATGAAAATAACACTCTCATTTTAAGACAGTTGGATCAAATACAAATGTTTTGTAAACACTTCAGTGAATAATTCTTTGGAATATCCTCCAAAACTACTGCTGATACAAAAAATATGTAGGAAATAATTGAATATATATTGTTTTTAGCTTTTTTGACGCTTAAGGATGCAAAAGAGGCAAAGAATCAGAGGTGGGGTAAAAGTTAGTTGTGTTATTTAAGGCAATAAAACTAGACCCAGTTAACTAAGTAAACCACATCTCCTGACATTTTGTGTGAGAACAAGGCCCAAAGATTGTGTCCCTATTTTGAGTGATCTTGGCTACTGTCATTTGGCAAATAAATGAAAATCCAGCCCCTGTTTTCATCTCCGAAGATGAGTACAAATCCACTTATTTTGTAACTTCACAGTTTTCTGTTATGGAGCAACAGAAGCTTTTTCAATTTATTTGAAGCAGGTTTTTCTGTTTCTTCCTGGGCGGAGGTTGGTGGCATCGAAGGGCTGGGGGCGATGTTAGTAGGAAAAGTTTGGGTTGTGTCTTGAGACTGCGGGCGGCCCTGACCAAATGCACTTCTCACAGTTTTGCAGACTTTAATACTTTACAAAGCATTAGGCAGGAGTTTTCTTCCCCACACTTGGAAACTGTTTCAGGTGCTGTTTGGAGTCTGTCCGTAGACTTGGGAGTATATAACACTGAGTACACTGGAGTCGTATTTTCAGCTTTATTTTAATTCTAATGCACTCTCGACTGATTTCTGATTGCAGAGTAAGGAAGGGACCTCTGAATCTTCTATAGAAGCCCTATCTCTGCTTGTTTGTTATGGAGCTCAAACTAGACAAAAATAGATGAGCCATCTGATATATAGCTAAAAAGCAGTGTACAGCAGAGTGCTTTATGTGGCTCTCAAGTCCAAATTTCTTTCTGAAAGATGTGCCAGAAGTACTTGAAGCTTTCTGGTTCTACTGGTGAAGTGAATGCTGCTTGAAAGGTTACTCTTGAAACAAGTATGTAAGAGACATCATTCTAGAAACATATCCCTAACTGAAGGTGCTCAGAAATCCTTTGTAAAATCGTAACTTTTGTTAGCCAGAAAATTGGAAGAATATTCAAGCAAGGAAATCTGGCTGGTGCCGAAAGAGCTGGCTCACCTCTCCTCTGTTCTCAGCCGTGTGTTCCCATATGTGGACCTGTGCTGGCATCAGGGGTCATTTGATGTTGGTAAGGAACTAAACCATGAGAAAACAAATTCTGATAAGAAAAAAAAAAAAAAAAAATTAGTCATATTCTGTTGGTCTAGCTCCTTGACTGAACTTGCAGAGAAATGGATCCATTTTATCAGAATGGGGTGGATCTTTCAGCTCTGAGGCAGGAAGGTGGATGTTCCGCTGCAACCAGGAGAAGGGAGGAAGAAACAGGCTCTCCCTGCTTGGTGGCAGTGACTGCTCAAGAAATTAGAGAGTTTTCTTCTATGATCTTACATTAAAAAATTCTGAATTTTTCCTGTGGTAACTGTATCACAACAAATCTCATTGTCTATTTAGGGATGTCTTTAGTTTTTTGCTGTTAAGTTCCATAATAGAATACTGTAGAAAGGCAAATTGAAAAAAAAAAAAACAACAAAAAACCAAAAAAACAACAAACCAATCATTAAGGACCAATTAAAATAACCTATGTTCAAGATGTTGTGATAAGACAGGGTTTGTTCATAAATGTACCTGCTATATTTCTGCTTTTCTGGATAGCTTATATATTAAAAGTTAACACCTGCTGTCTACCACAGGCATTTGCTTTCAGAGGTGTTGGGGTATCTGTGTAAGGGTCTTGAATTATGATGAAGAAAACTTATCAAAGGAAGTTTTCTAATTTCTGTAATCAGTAGATATTGATTCCTCTTGATTTGTGTTGTGGGTATCATATATATTTATATGTATGAACTATATATACGTAGTTCTGAACATGGAACTTTGAGTGCCAGATACAGGAACCTGTAGAAATAGAATCAGTTCTTAATAATCTGATGCGAGTATCCCATGTAGTAGAGTGATATGGTTAATTAAGCAACTAATCATAATTTGGGAGTGTAGATAGAGACTAAAATTAGCTTAAGTCTAGCAGAATATTTAATTTGGGCTTTTTGTTTTCTGAAAGTATATGTTGCTCAGAGCCTCGTGAGGCTTTGAGGACAATATCTGTTCATGTCATATCTGAATAGGCAATCTTATTTGTCATTTAAATGCATATTTGATATGTAGAATATTAGAAAAAATGTCTGTGAATGAAGAGTTGACTGTTTTGCAGGGAGTTGACAACTTCAATAATTGTGTATTTTTGGTTTTGCATTTTAGGAAATAAAATAATGCTAATGAAGCAACCATTCCCCTGAAGTTCAGGTTTTCAGGCTCACTGCCGTTATGGGTAAGTCTCGTGTGTAATGTGTATAAAAATTTAATACAGTACTTTTCATTTCTACTGAATACCAAAACCATTAATGTAATAGCATTTCTAGGAAATGTGTGCTTTGGCTGTGTAACTTAATGTAACATCTACATGCAAGGCAGTGTTCAGCTGCTTTGCTGCTATTCAAAATACTGCTGTTTTTTTCCATTGGAATATAACTTTTCTCTCACTATGTGGTAGCTTAAAAATCCAAACATAGGAAATTGAGATTCATGATATTAAGGTACTGAGCAATATTTACTGTGCTCTGGATGGTAGTGGCTATTGGGAGAAAAAAACCAAAATATATATTAAATAATTTCATCATATCATCGTGTGTCATTGCAGTACAAAGCCAGGACTGTGTAGATTCTGTAACTGGTTGTGTTTGGTTTTTTTTGGGGGGCAGGGTGCCAGTTGGTTTTGGTGTCTGTGTTGGTTTTTTTGTTGTTTATTTTGTTTTTTCCTAAATACATAGCACATTTATTTTACTTGAAATTTGATGTTGATTTTTCAAGTTGTACATGCTTTTTAATGAGTTGACCATGTCATTCTTGTAATCTCTTAGCACTCTCAAAAAAACTCAACAAACCAACCAACCAAAAGTCACACATACATTTTAACTTTTTTTAATCTTTTATTGTTATACTAGTTTTTTCCTAACCTCATGCCTAATAAAAAAGTAGTTGAATCTAGGAATACAGCACTGTTTAGATTTGTGATATTCTTCAACGTTTTGTGTAAGACAGGTGACTATTGGGTCATATTTTTACTAAAAAAAACCAAAACAAAAACAAACAAAAATCCCCAACCAAACAAAACCTCACAAACTTTTTTTTTTTCTTCACTGAGCACTAGAATAGGCTATCACACTATGAAATAGTTTAGCCTTTTAAATTGTGGCAAGTTATGAAGAATTCTGACATTAAGTATTGCTGTGAAAACTCACTTCTATGGATTTGCGTATCCCAGTAGAGTTTTGAATGATGATAGTATGAGTCGTAATCAATGTTACTCTTTTCAGACCAGCTTTCTCATCTGTTAGGAATCTATTAAATGTGAGAACACCAAAATCACACAATTTCCTGATTTGACAAATATATTTGGTTACATTTGAATAGAGTGTGAAGGAATTCTCGTAATTGCTGAATCCTGGGATGCTTACTTGCTGATTTTAATACTGAATTTTTCTCAGGTCCATGTCTGAGAAATATTGTTCTTTGTAAATCACAGCACTTAGCTATGAATTCTTCAACAAACGTATCCATTGTGAAGTAGCGTGAAGGTGTACAATCACCTTTGTAGGTAAATTTTGTTACCCATTGTTCTAGATGCATGTTGAGCATAGTACTGTTGCTGTGGCAAGGAATTAATACAGAAGTGGTGGTGACAAATTTCCCTTAGTACAGGCTTTTGGGCTCCTAAGTGTTTCCTGTCTTAAGGAGCCTATCAGTTCCAGGCTGACCTGGTCTAGTGCGTCCTCTGGCCATTGCTACTGCAGCATATCACCAGGATTTAGGATTTTGTGTAAGCTTGAAATCTAAGCTGCATAGCACTCCTACCCTAAATTGTCCTCTGGGTTCAGTGGTCCTGTTGCTCCTTGTGAATTACACCTCTAAGCCCTAAAACCCCCTATATTTGCAATCCTGGAAAAGCTCTGTGGTGTTTTAGGTTTGGTTTTGTTTGTTTGTTTGTTTTGTTTTTATTTTTGTGTTGTTTATTTTGAATGACTCTGTGGGGCATCAGCAGGTGCTCTCACAGTTGATGTGATCCTCTAGGACAGGGTGTAACTGCTCCCACATTTATACAGTCCTAAAATTACATTCGGCCCTTTGAAGACAACTGCGAGGCTGATGTGGCCCCTGGTTAAAATCAGTTTGACACCCCTGCTCTAGGAGTTCGTGTGTGCTTCCAATGTGCATGACTGTACCTGTTTAGGACAGAGGAATATTGATTCAAGAGTACTTGCTTTTATTTTTCTGTATTTTACAAATTGGGGAGGGAGAGTGTATGATTTCTGATTAACATCTTATGCGTCGACATTATTTGAAATGAAGTAGATAAACCTTTTTTTCCCCTTCCTGATTAATACGACTGCAGTTCTGCGGAGTTGTCAATCTTTGTTATGACTTCAGTTTTTTAAACCTGTCATTTAAGTGTGTTTATTGACGAAGTTTATTTCCTTAAGCACTGTTAAATAAAATAGAAATGTTTGCAACATGGCAGTAATCTTTTTTAATTTGGCAATTATGTGTTGAAGTGTAATATGGACTTTTAGATTTTTAGAACAATGTCTGCCTAATTGTGAAATGAGACAGTAATACCCTTCAAATGTAATAGTCATTTACACTTCTCTTATTTGGCCTTTTTCTCTGAGCAGATGAGCAGCAAGCTTTGAATTCAATCATGCAGGATTTGGCTGTGCTTCATAAGGCAAGTCGTCCTGTATTGCCTCAGCAAGAAACAGGAAAACCAAAGTCATCTTCGCCTAAAAAACAGGTAATTTTCAATATCCTTACTAACCCACTAAACACCAAATGTCCTGCTGTGACTTCTGTAATCATTTTTCTTGCCAGACCAGTGAGCATACCAGAATGAGCTATTAGTCTCCACACGTGCTGCCATTTTCTTTGTTCATGTTCTTAAATTAGCAGCAAAATGAAATGGTGACATTTCAGACCATATCATAGTGTATGCTTAAATGACTTTGATCCTGATAAATTGAAGATCATAGGGGTATCTGTACACTTTTTCAAATTTATTATTATTATTTGATTGGTACTAGACTACTTTAAAATATCAAGGTGTGCAAATATTCCTTACTTGGAATGCTTCTTTAGAATGAATTTTATAGGTATATTAGATTGCCCAGTTGTCAGCTGTGTCATTCTAAAGAGTGTCAGGATAGCAGGAGAAAGATACTTAAGCTCCTTTACTGCATCTTTGGCCTCAGTTTTTTGTTTGTTTATGTGCTGGAAATGTGAGTTCTTTTCAGCTGGTGTTTTGTTTTTTGTTTGTTGTTGTTCTTTTGTTGTTTTGTTCTGTGGACACTGAGCATAGATGGAAAAGTAGTAAATACTTAGTTTGAACTGCTATATGGATAGGATGTGGATTGTTATCCAAATTGTTGTAATAGCCCTGTTGAGTTAACGATATGTTTATTTGAATGTAACAAGTGTTTAGAAAGTTAGAAGAAAAATATTTAAGCCATTTCTGGGTTTAAATGTGGTAGTGGTGAAGGGGAAATACATGTCTGTTATTCTGTTTAAATTTGTGAATTGTGAAAGTAATCACTTGTGAGTAGAGGAATTCTTTTGGAGGATATAACATTATTATTTGACTATAATCTCTGGTGGAATGTATTTTTTTCCTGCAATACTTGCTAATACAATTTTATTATTAAAATGGTGATTCTGTGAAGCAATTTCCACGTTACTGCAGATATTTACAGGTACTTTGATGGGATGAATGCTGCCATAATTACATGTGTAGGTTTCTATGGTAATGCTTATGAAACGATATGTTTCTTAAATCTGGAATGCTCAGCTCCAAGTGCCCATAAAAACGTGTTCTGGTAGCTAAGCCTATGTACCTGTTCATAATAAAGAAATCTTTGGTAACCAGTTCCACACTGAATTTGAAACTATGAATCTCTTAAAATATTAAAATATACTAATAGAAAAAAATACAGAAGCATTCATTGTACTTCAGAATATTTTATTTGTTTGTTTTACATGCTTTAAGCCTCTCTCAGATACCTCAGCAGAAGTAGCTTGTTAAAATGCTGGGTATATCAGAAAGGACAGAAAATTAATATGGACCACATAAGGATTTTACTTACAGTGTAGGATTATTGAGTGGGATTTCATGGCCTTCATTAAAGGGAGGTAGTAACAAACTAATAGTGGTTCCTTTATCTCTTTTGTTTACAGAATGATATTAGAGTCAAATTTGAACATCGAGGTGAAAAAAGGTAAGGTAACAACACAGGAAACAATCTTGTCTTCTGTTTATAGAATTTTGTTTGGCTCCTATCGTAAAGTTTCAAATAAACTGTTCAAAGTGTTTCAGATATCTGCATGTATTTGTTTTGAGCTTAAATTTAATTTCGATATGAACAGAATTTAAGGAGAATAAATCTGTTTAAAATGCCTGATGATATATTGTTACTGTAACACTCAGAGGAAGAAGCTGAGGTCTTACAGCTCAGTGTTGGATTGTACTTTGGTGGAACAAATCCAAGAACTGTAATCGGAAGAATTATTAGAATTTATAATTGAATTGTTTTCGTTGGTAGTTTTGAATAAGTAGTTGAAATTTGCTTTCATTTTGTGTGTGAGGTAAATGATGTACATGCTCAGCGTATACAACATTTATCTCTATGTATCTCTGCTCTGATGGCTGCTCAGAAGCGTCTATAGAAGGCAGAACTAGGTTGTGGACAACTCACTTTGTCTGTTTGTCTCTGAAAGCATAAACCTCTATTGTACCTACACAGACATAGTTATAGAATAAGATCTTTGAAAATACTTAATGCAAAAGTAAATAATACCCTGGTTATGTCATTTGTCAATATAAATGGTAAATTCCTTAAGGAAAGATTGCTTCAGAATGGAAGCTGTGCTGCTCCTTGGCAGTGCTGAGTGAGCTGGGCAGTAGATCAGTGTGTGTGTCCGTGCTGTCCAGTCTGGGCCCTCTCCTTACATGGGCTAGTGAAATAGCAGTAAGTGCGCTACCTATTAACATTTTCAGCTTCTTTCCATCACTTTTCTGAACACCACTTGTAACAGTGCGTCAGTAATGGTTAAGTGCTGTAAGTAATTTGGAGGAAACAAGTGTTTTCAAAAGCTTTGAAAATTGAGGACTTTTCTACCTAGCAATTTCTTGTGAAATAAGCAGAAGTGTGATTTTAAGACAGAACTGTTCACTTGCTGCTGGTCTGCAGGGACAGGTCTTTTTTTTGTTTTTGTAGTTTGTCTTAATTCACTTTCATGGTGGACTGAGTTTTAACAATTCAGAATGAATACAAGCCTAAAGTAAGCGTGTGGACAGACCCCTTTCACAAGCTTTTATGCTGATGTGCCTCGCTCTGTTACGTGTTGTCCCAAGTAAGTTCAGCCCCCTATCCTGGGAGGACTGGGCAACTGGAACTCATTGCTCAGCATAAGTTATACTACTTCTGTTGCCTGAACACGTAGATCTAAAGATAAAATAATGAAATGGTGCAAGAAAAATAAGTTATGCAATGACTTTTTTCACTAGTTTTTGAAAAGGGAAGTGGAAAAGAGAAGTGAGTGATTCCAGAGTTTTGTTCAGTAGCGAGTGTTGCTCTCTGTACCAAGGAGTGTGCACTGTCATGGGCAGAGCTCCAGGCTTGCTAAACAAATTGTTGACTGCAGTGGGAATTGGTGTTGGGGTGGTTGTGTGGGGGTTTTGTATTGTGGGGTTTTTTTGTTTGTTTGGGGAGCTTTTTGTTTGGCGCGGGTGGGGGGAGTGTTTGTTTTTTGGAGTGGCTTTTTTTTGTTTGTTTGTTTGGGTTTTGTTTTGTTTGTTTGTTGTTTTGGTGGTTGATTTTGTTGCTGTTTTTAAAGTTTATTTAAAGTAATTTTTTATTGGAAGTGGCCTGGCTTCTAGCCTCATTTCAGGGAGAAATACTGTTCCCTAACCAGTGTACCAATGATGAAAGGGACAGGTATCCTTTGCTAATTTTTCTGCCTCACAAAATTTGAGTGCTCTTTCTTTTTTGAATGTGAACAGAACGTGCCTCACTAGCTCAATTGCTTCTAAAAATGTTTTTGTTCAATGCTGTTCTGTCGCAAATAATACGGTAGTTTTCTATTGTAAAGGTCAGTTACAGGCATTTTGGGCTATTAGGTTTGAGATATTCAGATAAAGGAAAATGAGTTGTTGAGTGACAACTGTCTCATTCTTACCAGGAGCACACGTAAAGCACAGTTAGTGATGGACTCAGTTTGAGCGTGTAATTCATTGCGGTAAAGATGGTGACATTTAGTTACTTTCCTCAGCTGAGATAGTCTTGAATTTCCAAAAAGAAGGGACTGTAGGAGTAATTCCTTCCTGATGCTTATGCTTGTCAACCTGTGGTACTTCATTGTCTTGCTTAGTTTTCTAAACAAGAGAACTTTACAAGTTTCTAAGGATTTGCCTCTGGAATGGATGCATGCAAAGCATTAGGTTGAGAAAGAAGCCATGTGCAAGCAAGTGAAATAGTCATAATGAGATCTCATTTTAGGTGTGATTATCCCTTGTAACTTTTGCACTGCTTTTTTCTCTTTTTTTTTTTTTTTTTTTTAATGACTCAAAACATGGAGGACAGGGAATAAAGGGTAGCTTCTTATGGTCTTTTTAGTAATAAATTTAATTCCAAGAGTATTCTTAAGTAATGAGTTGCCAGATTTTCATAATGGACAAAAATTCTTTATAACTTAAATTGTGTTTCAGGATCTTGCAATTATCAAGGCCTGTTAAACTTGAAGATCTTGCAGCTAAAGCTAAAGTTGCTTTTGGACAGACTATGGATTTACATTACAGCAATAATGAGGTAATATTCTATGTCTTCTAAATTCTCGGTGACTTGTACATTGATTATTTCAAGGCTGAAATTTGCTCTCGTAAGGAGTGAGAACCATTTCTGTGACAACTCCAAGTTTCTAATGTGTGTGTTCTCAGATATGTAAGACTTGTGTAAGGTAGGATAGGCAGATCTGTGAAATATGTTGTGAGGGGAGTCAAATCTTAATGCATTCATCTCATGCTTGACTGGGAATGGGTGAGTTCTGTTCCTGCTCTGCCACAGTCCTGTTGCGCGAGTTCGGGAAAGTCTTTACATCTTTGAACTTTGTCATGTTTTTGAATTTAAAATAACATTTATCCTTTCCTGTACAGATTTTTTTTTTTTTGTCTTTAAAGGTTAATCTTGTTACATAATAGCTAGAATGCTGCATTTAGTTATGTTTAGATTGGAGAACTAGGCTTAGCTGTTGCTCCTCTGGAAGTGCATGGTTCAGAAAGATTTCTTGGGAACAGCGCTGGTGCTGTTAAGGTACTGACGGTCAAGATTACTGATCAGGAGTACTTGCTGATGGAGATTACTTCCAGCTTTCCTTTGAAAGTAGAGATGGGATTATTAAGAGGACATGTTTTTTCAGATGCAGGATCCATTCTTAGGAGTTACTTTTGATTTTTGCCATGAATCAGAAAAGTGTGTGGAGGATTATCTGTGTGTTTGTTTATGCACAACATAATTACTGTATCTATCTGCATCTTTGCAGAAGAAAATGCCTGTAATTGCTGTTTGTTGGTTGCTCACTGCCTTACCAGGCACTTCTGTGAAACTGATCATCAAAACTAAGATTGTTAAGATCACAGAATCACAGAATGTTAGGGATTGGAAGAGATGTTTAGTTTGTGATTAATTACACTTTATATATGGACAGAAAGAATTTTGGTTTAAAGGGATGATGATAAGGTGGGAAGTCCATAAGTTATTCAGAGAAATTAAATTTTTCTAGGTTTTTATTTTCTTTCTTTTAATGAATAAGAAGGACGTGGAAGAGAATAGGAGTGGTTGCTCACTCATTAGCTTATGTTTTTCTAATAAGAGAAGGCTTTTGGAAATTACAAAGGTCAGAAGAAATGGCCATTGGTGATGTTTTAGCCTCATCTCCTTCCTCTGATAGATTTTTAGGCATTTCAACAGGTTTTCTGCTTGTCTTCTGCACTAGTTGGCAAATCGTCCTGTCACCTTTCAGAAATGTGGTGGTAATAACCTGTCATTAGCATTAAAACTACAACTTAAAATGGAGCACGTGCTCATTTATTATCAAGATCTTCCTCCCTCATTCTCATTTCTTTTTTGTATAAAAGTACTGTATTTCAGCTGATGTTGTGTTTGAGCATCACTGACTGATGTTTACAGGTAGAATAGATATATTTTTTTAAAGATTTATGTTGTGCTGTTCCTTTTTTACAAGAGAAGTTGTAATTTACACTCCTGAAACAAGCTCCATTTTAATCATTATAGAACTCAGATCTCAAGTGCACTTCAATGGTATAATGTTTTCTGTTCTAAAGATATATGAATGCCAAGTTAATTCTAATTAATTACATCGAAGTAAGATTCTAGTGAGGATTACATTTTTTCCATGTGGATCACATCATACCTGATACACTTCCCTTAACAAATTCTGTTATTCAGTGGAGAAATTCTGTTAGTGATACAACTTCAAATAAATATAGTTGTAATATTGTGAGCTACAAAAATGTGCTTTATAATCTATAAAGCAGAACTTATTTATTTTACAGGCCTGCATTAATTTAGGCAGTGGCAAATACCTTGACACTGTTGCATGTTTCTCTGAAACTTGCAGAATATTAAGTTGTTTGTATGTAAAATGGTTCCTCCTTCATTGTGAGGACTTGTTCCACCACGCTACACCTGTTGAAGTCATCTGAAGGAAGAGTTAAGGTTGAACTTCAGACATTTTGGTGGCAGCTCAAGGCATCATTTAATTAGGTTTCTTTTCAAGTTGTTTGGAATGAAAGGATCAGTTTGTTTCTCTGCACATGACTTCCTCATTTCTTTCTTGTGTCCTGTTTAAGACTTTTTTTCTTTTTTGCCCCTTTTTGTAGCTTGTAATTCCATTAACCACACAGGACGACCTGGACAAAGCTGTTGAACTGCTTGACCGTAGTGTTCATATGAAGAGCCTCAAGATATTACTTGTAATACATGGAAATACACAGGTATGACTTGACACGCTAAATGTCTTTTTCCTCAGTTTTAATATTGAAGTATGATTTTTATCTTTTCTTAAATATGACATTTTTCCAATTAAAATATTACTGGTTGCTTCTTCAGTTCACTTTAAGCATGTATTAAAATTTTAGTTTCACTTGATTTTAACTTTCCCCTAGACACCTTTCCTCTCTGTGTTCCTTCCCTACAGTGCTAGAAAAGGGTTCCTTAGTAGAATGATGACGTGATACATATTTGAGAAGCGTATGCTGGTGAAACTCCTTTTTTGCAAGTTAAATGTTGTGATAAACAGTAGCAGTGAACTATAGGCTAAATACTGAGTTATTTTGATGTTATCTATCACGCCACAGCCATACTGTTAGTAGGATTTGCATACTAGTACATACTGAAAATTATTTTAAAGCATTAAGAATGAGATACTAAAATAGATGAATTTTGATATAAATTGACAAGTTTATTTTTGACTGCTTGAAAAAAGGAATGTGCACAAAACTTTTAAAAGTTTGCGAAGTATTTTCATTGTCAGGAGTACAAAGTAATAACTGCAGTTTCTAATATGTATGCATTTTCAGTCACCCAGTGTAAATAATGTGGAACCCTTGCCTTCACTGGAAGATTTAGATAATACTGTGTTTGGTGTTGCAGACAGAAAAAGGCGGCTGTCTGTAATAGGTAAGCTACATATTTCAATAGCTTTAATTGTAAAAACTTCTGTAATAGTCTCTTAATGAATACCTAGTTCCCAGCACAGACTGTTTGAATTTCTCTTACTCAATGACTCGCCTTACTGAGTTTGCACTTGGGGGAATGGATTTTGAATTTTAAGTCAAAGGTGGTTTAAAAATCTGTATATAGAGAGAGTACAGAAAATTAACTGAAAATGTATGTAAATAAATTTATGTAGTTATTTGAGGTAACTGATGGGTATCCTAAAAAGTTGCTGTTAGTGCTCCCCTTTGTTTTCTGATACAGGAATGAGTTGCTGAAAAATCTGTTTATACGGCAATGAGTTTCCTTGCTTGGTTTAGGACTCCAATATTTTTTAATCTTAATGTGTGAACGTTTGTTTAAGATACTTAGTTTGGCGTTGATACAACCTTTTTGCCTGTTCATGTTTTAAAGTTGATGTGAAGTTAACTTCCAAATTTAATTATGAACTAGAGGGTTCAATAGTTTTTCAGACAATTTAATTAATGTATTATACATTTATGGTAGATAGAGGCATTCGTGTTCTTGCAGACTTAATATACTACACAGAGAAACTGAAATTCTCAGGAGTTGGAAAGGATTAGTTTATATGGGTGGAAGGGTTTGGATTTTTTTTTTTGCTTTGTTTCAAAAGAAGAAATTTGCCCAGTTAGATATGCAGGCAAATTATATTTCTGTCCCTACATAATGAAAGTTTTTTAGTGCCATTGAAGCAACCCTGCCCTGACTCTTTCATAATTCCTGGATTACAGATTTTAAATGCTGTTTGTAAATCTCGTATTGCGTAGGCATTTGGGAAATTTCTGAAGCACAAAGTGATCCAGACAGGCTCAGTGCTCAAGAAGTATTTGAATAAAGCCTCTGGATTCTGGGTTAGTGAAGAGACTCTGACTTGCCCTTTTCTTTTACAAGGTTCTAATACTCGTGACAGGAGTTCACCTCCCCCAGGTTACATTCCAGATGAGCTGCATCAGGTGGCCAGAAATGGCTCCTTCACCAGTATCAACAGTGAGGGAGAATTCATTCCAGAAAGTATGGATCAGGTACGTGTGTGACTTGTTAAAATTAAAGCTTTTGTTAGATTCATTTATGAAGTAGTGCAGTTCTTGAAGGATGTGGAATTGTTCAGACAGCTATAAAAATGATGACAATCATAGAAAACATGATCCGTGAGAGAAGGTTAAAATAATTGTGGTTGTTTAGTCTTATAAAACCTGTTTTTATTCTCTGTAAGTCTCTTCAATTACTTAAATATATTGCTACAAGGAGAAAGTTGTTAATCTTAATTTCCATGATAGCTGAGTGAGGTAGTGATAGATATTAATTACAGCAAGAGATATGGCTATATTAAAAAAGCACAAAAACCTTCATTTTAATTAGAAGGATATGTAAGCAAGACCAGTTTTATAACTTTCCCAGGTAATCAAATGAGATTTTAAATAGAAGCTTGGATCTGTCAGAATTATTTAGGCTCAATTGATACTGTGTTGGGGTAGAGGCAAGAGGATGGCAATGGACCTGGTAGAAATAAGCTCGGAAATACTTTCCATGGTCACTTTTTTTGCAGGAGGGTCACAACTATATTGTGTTCTCCATATTCACCTGCATTATTGGCGTGGGATATCAGCACACTTACCATGAATAAAAATCCTTTGCTCGGAGTATCAAAATTGCCCTTGAAAACAGCAGGAAAAGCTGGAGGAATGTGTGGCTCACAGAACTGGCAATGGAGAAAGATATTTTAGGGAGGAAAAAACAATCATGCTGCATACCCGAATCACTTCAAGTCCTTGTTGACATTGGCAGTGTATGGCAAGAAGCACAAATGGCAAGAAGCAATGGTTTTTATGAGCTGACTAAATGAGAGACAGATGATAGAATAAAAATAGAGGCAAGGAGATTGTGCAATTTGTTGCACAATTTTAGTGACTGAGCTGGGAATAGAGACTGAATCTCCTTATTTCCAGCCCAGGGTGCTATTCATTATCATAGCCGTGCGGTCAGATCCAGCCCAGGCCTGGATTCATTCAGCACAATGGCTACTTTTGACCTGGGTAAAGGCATTTTTGGTCACAGTCTGGTCAAACAGACAGGTGGTTTCTGAGACCCAGGATGTCTTTTCACTCCAGAGTATTCAAGAAACATGTAACCTGTCATTGCTGTGTAAGCTGTCAGCAGGGTTTAAACACAGGAATTTTACTTCCATAGGAAGCCAGGTTAGTTCAATCTAAGCAGCCTGGAGGGCCAAGTTGTGGCATTGAGAACTCACCACCTCTCACTCCCTTCCCCGAGTTCCTGCATCACTTTGGCAAGTGTTGGCTGTCCTGCCTGCGTCTGTCACAGCCTGCCCCACAAAGACAAGAAGGGAATTTGGAAGTGGAGGGCTTTGTTTTCAGGACTCAGCATAAGAAAATATATAATTGCTTTACCTATGGTAAATGTTGTCCTCCCTGATACAGAGTTAACTTAAGTGTCTGAGTTTGCACAGTGCAAACTCAGCTTCTGGACACCATTTTTTGTGATAAGTCCTTGACTGGTGCTCGACAAAGTGTGTGCTCAGGATCATTAAGATGCAGCACAGACTGTAAAAATTGGAAGAGCAACTGCTTAATTTACAGCAAAAGACTGGCATCCAATTCACAGAACTTTATCTTAGGTAGGAGCTGATTTTAAGACAACAAATGAGCTTTCCACTCTGTTTTTGAGAGGTAGACTGGTAAAATTCTCACATTGAATAATTCAGCATTTAAATTATGTTTCCACTTATTTTGAAAAATAAATCTGCAAAAGATTTCAGATTGCTTCACTGCAAAAGAGAGAGGAATGATGTTTGCATGTCATTAAACTTAGGACTTTAAGGGTGCTAGTGCAAGATAAATGAAATTGATGTCAGCCAACAGAAATAGATGGTAGTCAGGAGGATGCTCTTTACTATCAATCCATGTCTTTTTCTCTGAATTAGAATTCAAGCAACAGAGATAGTGTTGTTTGTTATTTTCTTTATGTAATAGGTGTGGCTGAGGTAGTTTTGACTTCTTCAGACTCATGAGCATTGATTACTAGGTCGTCAGGAGTGTGTTAGGGAAAAAAAATGTCTTTGGTGTGTGTGTAAACTTCAGTTTCAGATGAAAGTTTATTTTATTTGAAATAGAATTTTGGCTTGGGTGGAGAGTGCTTATAAATTTTCTGCATTCTCCCTCTTTTCTGCTTCCATTTTCTCTTCTATTTAAATTATTCTATTAATAGTTTTATTTAAAATTCTGTGTAACTTGGTTGGAGCCCTGACTAGAGATAAATGTTTAAAAGCTTTTTACAGTATTTAATTTTAGCTGTTTTCTGTAACTTCCAGTTGGTCAAATTTAAACCATTACAGAGATTATGTAAATTGCATTCATCACAATCTGTGTCATGTTTGAGATTTTTTTTATTTGACAACAAAACCCACATTTTTTAAACTGTCTCAGCTTTATATCCTTTAGTTGCCGTATTTTTGGTATTAAGCTGTTAAGCTACTGATATACAATATTAAGAGACAGTGGAAGAAGACTATAGCAGTACAACTTGTTAGGTACACAGCATGATGCAAGATTAAGTACCTTAAGTACATTCTAGTTAGATGTGAGAAAAATGACAGAATCATTTCAGGAAAAAGAACGTAATGCAGGTTCAATTATGGCAGCTAACTTTTTTTCTAGTAATTAATATTTCTGGTTTGATTTTGGATTTTGTCAGGTGTTTCCTTCAAAGGAAACCTTCAAGCATTTTAAAAATAAAAACTGAACTTGTTGGTCTTTATCTGCTCGTTATGTATTAGATGCTGGATCCATTGTCTTTGAGCAGTCCTGAAAACTCTGGCTCAGGAAGCTGTCCCTCACTTGACAGCCCTTTAGATGGGTAAGAATTATTTGCATTCGTTATTTATCTTTATTGGATTGCATAATGTTGTAACATATCTCTCCTGCAACACCTATTACTGAACTTCTTCCAGAAATTCCTCTCTAAGTTATAGAACATTTATAAAAGCTTTTTGAAACTTAATTCCTTACTAATGTACAGAAAATAGAAGTAGCTTTTTTTTTTTTTTTTTACAATTAGCATTTGAAACACAACAGTTTAGATTTCAGATCCTACAAAAATGTACTGAAGATTTTTACAAAATTTTGCCAATCTTACATATATGTGAAATATATTCCCTAGCAGTGAGCAGCCCCACCAAATTTACATGTCTTAGGTACTACTGTATGAGTATGCTTCCCCTTTCCAAGGCTGAGGGTACCCAATTCAAGACAGAGGGTGGAATCATGTAAAAACTTGAACAGACAGTCCCCTCCTTTTCTTTGCAATTACTGTCCATCCCTCCCCCTCAGGCAAATAACCTGAGGTCTTACATTGCTCAGATTGGCTACTCATTTATTTGGAACTGCTCTACAAATAATACTGCTAATTAAGTATTTAATTGGTAGAAAGGAAAAAGTTGGAAATCATTTCCTGTGGTGATTAATCAGTATTCCATAGTACCATTTTGTTTGAAAAATATGTGATTTGAGGACACAAAAAGTCCAACAGATAACTTTTTGAGTTAAGTAATAAATTTCCATTTCACAAGCACATAAACAATTGACATGAAAAACATTTTCTGGTTGGAGTGTGATAGATTATACACACAATGTTTAATATAGCTACAGAGGATAGAAATCCCACCAAATACCAAATTTTTAGGTTTTTCTGGTGTAGGTATGAGTGGAAGAAGGGGACACGAAGTGATCTTAATTTGAATCATGTTTCTTCTTCAAAACTTTTGGTTATTGTTTTTATTTATTTCATTTGTCATGTCTACTTAGTTTGTTTTCCTTTTTTTTTTTTTTTCCCCATTCACATATTTCCTACAAAGATGTAGGTTTTGTGTCTCCATTTAGCTTCTGTTACCCATTAGAGAAATTCTTACCAGAAAAAGGAGGACATTGTTTTGGCATGTTTTTGGTATGTTTGTGGCAATATACTGTAATCGGTTGCTCTGACTGGCAATCCCATTCATTCCTTTTGGTGGCTGGGAGTTACATACCAACTGTAGGTAAGAAACAATGTGATCATAAGAACCAAAAAATTCTTTATCATTCTATAACCTAAAAAAATTACTCTTAATCCTATGACTTTAATGGAGAGAAGAGGTAATACTTTGAGGTGTTAAAAGGTTCTGCATTTCTTCAGTTAAATTTCCTCAAGAGTTTTTATAGGTTGTATAAGATAAGAGATTTTGCCAGTCTGTAAACCTTTGTGTTTAGCCATAAAAGTGTTGAACATAACAGTGTTCCTTTGTGGCTGTACTTGTGATAATTCATGTTTTTACTAATGCCATTGCTCATTAACAGAGTCTGTTGCTTTCTCACTATGTTAAGCTCAGTAAGCGAGCTTTCTGTTGTTACTGATCTTGACTTGTTACTGATGCCTATTAGACTTGATTTCCAAAATTGGGTTCCATGTTTGTAAGCTGCAACTTGTATAGCAAGAACTTCTCATCAGTCATAAAGAACAGTGAGGCAGTAAGATTAAGTGTTTAAGGGCTAGATTAACAGCAGTTTTTAGATTCTGTATGTTTTTACACTTCCAGAGACAACTATCCCAAGTCTCGGATGCCAAGAGCGCAGAGCTATCCAGATAATCATCAGGAGTTCTCAGGTATGCCAAAATCGCTGGACATACTAGCTTTCCAAAACTTGTTCTCTTGCAATTAATAAGGCTTAGAAGGGAATTTCGTATTGAGAGGTGTTCTATTATGCAAACAATATAGTAGAAGAAAAAAAGTAACAAAATCTAATCCAAATGCACACAGTTAAAGACACAGTGAAATATAAGATCTTCCAAATATTTTCTTCTAGATTATTGTGTGTAACACCATTGTTAGTGTCCATAGTATAACTTATCTGCTTCTCTGATGCAGTGGACAGGGGCACGCAACAGTTTGTTGGACTGGATTGCAATATCCATCTCTAAGTTGGTCCATAACCTTGATTAATTTATTTAATTTGGGAGTGTTGTGGTTTAACCTCCATAGCATTGCGCAGCTGCTTGTTCACAGTGGGATGGGGGAGAGAATTGGAAGGGTAAAAGTGAGAAAGCTCTTGAGCTGACATAAAGACAGTTTGATAGGTAAAGCAAAAGCTGTGCATGCAGGCAAAGCAAAATAAGGAATTCATGCACTGCTTCCTATCAGCGGGCAGATGTTTAGCCATTTCCAGGAAAGCAGGGCTCCGTCACACCTAATGGTTACCTGAGAGGACAAACGCTGTAACTCCAAATGTGCCCTCCCTTCCTCCTCCTTTCTCCCAGGTTTTGTTGCTGAGCACAACCTCATATTGTGTGGAACATCCCGTTGGTCAGCTGGGGTCAGCTGTCCTGGCTGTGTCCCTTCCAGCTTCTTGTGCACCCCCAGCCCTCTTGCTGCTGGGGCAGTGCGAGAAATAAAAACAACTTTGATGCTTTGTAGACACTGTTCAGCAATAACTAAAACATCCCTGTGTTATCAGCATTGTGGTCACAAATCCAAAACATTAGCACCATAGGAGTTACTATGAGGAAAATTAACTCTGTCCCAGCCAAAACTAGTACATGGAGCCTTTGTTTTCTCCTATGTGAAATGAGGATCACTTTGAAGTGCTCATGACTTCTGTAATTGAAAGCTCTGCAAAGGAGACGGATGAAGAACCATGTGCTGTGCCTATAAATTAGTCATCACCACTGATGTTGTTTTCATGTGATACTCTGGCTTGAAGCCAAGCTGTTGTGTGTGGTTCAGGATACAAAGTACAGTGGGCAACCTTGAAAGTACTTTGAAGTGTCTCTTGTGGATGTGCCTTGCTACAGAATTTTGCAGTTGAACACTAATTAGCTTCCAGTGAATTTGAGATGTTTTATGTTTTTTTGGTCTGTTATATACTTTAAAGCTCCTTCCTATTTTATTTATGAAGCTTTAACCAGATAACTGTGTGATGATGTTTTTTTCTTTTAAGCATTCTAGAGTGCTTAACAGACTGCACCATTTTTAAATGAAAATACAACTCAAACTGTGTATAAGAAGCATTTAAGTGCCAGAAATAAATACCAAAAATGTTGGAAATGTCAGAAATCAGTTTACCTTTAGTAATCTTAATCTAGTTTACTTGTGTTTGTTTATTATGGTTACTTTCCTAATAAGATGATCTTACAATATTTTTTTTCCCTGTGGGATGCTCTGGTATTTTAACAATGGGATATTCAATAGTAATTCTCATTATTTGATGTGTAACAAAAGCAGAATAGTATATAGAGTCAGAAAAAATGTCCATATAGCCTAATCTTTTCTCCTGCCACAACCAGTAGCAGGCTTCTCTAGAGGAATGTATAATATTCCTTCTTCAGAATATGTTCCTAGTCATGTATGACTTGCAAATGCAAGATTCTCATGTGTGATTTGATAGATATTTTTTTTTTCCCCTTCCACAAGTTTTTTCCAGTCCCTATTTCAACTTGTATAAACTTTTTCACTATCAACAGTATGTTATGATGAGAAGTTCTGGAACTTACTGTGTTTTATGACAAAGTATGACCTTTGTGATATTTTTTTTTTTTAGTAGACTTCTTTGTCTCCCTTTCAGCTATTGCTGAACTTCAAAATCTTTTTCAGTTTTACTAAATCCTTTGAAATGGAGTGGACCAAAGCTTTGTTCAGTGTATCTTAATGATTTATAGCATTTAATTTGCTTTTTAGCCAATACATAGAGTTAAGCTGCTGCTTTATTGGAGCTCTCTATCACAATCCTTCACACTGGCCTACACTGAATTTCATCTGCCGTATTAATGTCCTATCACTTAGACTCTTAAGGGCTTTCTGTAATTCATCTGTTGGCTTCCTTTCTCCAAATGCATTTTGTCACCTCACTAGTCATCATTCTATCCATAGAATTCATGCAGAATTAAACTGCATGAGTTCTAGCCCAGGTTCCTGTGGAACTGTTGGCCATTTACTCCCATCTCTTGTATTTACCATCTAACCAATTATTTATGCATGAAGGGCTTTTAACTTTATCTTGTGGATACTTTTCTCCTTCAACAGTTTTTAAAAAGGGCCTATTGAATGTGTTTTAGTAATTCAAGCTGTGTCGACTCATTTGCTGATTTTTCATATTCACCAATTTTATCCTTTTTAATAGTTTCTGCCAATTTTCCTGGTGAAATTTAATTTCCCAGAATTGCTTTATAAACTGTTTTTAAAACTGGAGTAGGTGGGCATGCTGCAGTCCTCTGACATTCTGTTAAACAAAGGTTCCAAACCCTTGAGCTATTGAATGCTTGATCCTTGGGAACTTTTGGCTGAATGTCCTTTTAGATTGCGTGATTTGTTGGATGTGCAGCTCTATGCTCTGATGCTTCAACTGGAAGTGTATCCTCTGATATGTTACCACATGTTTAAATTTGTAATACCAAACTGGTTTTGCCACAGTTTAAATTTTTGAATATATTTTTTTTGCTTTATAGTAGAGTATGATATCCCAATATTTGAGAAATTTGGAAAGGGGGGTACCTATCCCCGAAGATACCATATTTCCTATCATCAACAAGACTACAATGACGGTAAGTGTGAATACTGCAAGAGTGCTACTTTAGAAATCTGTTTTTCTCTTCTTAGAAGTGAAGAAGAAAATTTAAATTGTAAAATCTTAATGATTGAAAATATTGAAGAAACTGAAAGCTCAACTTCTTTCCCCAAACTCACTTTCTAAACTTCTGATGATTGAAAGCACTGCTGAATAGTCTTGCCTCTGGTAAAGTTATGGATTACAGAGTTCGTGACTCATGCACAGCTATAAAAATGTTCTCTATCTTTAGCCGTGCACAAGATATCCAGCATAAGGTTTTGACCTTTTTGACCCTTTTCTGTCCAGTGTGAGTATGTCAGTTACTTTGTCATTTCTTGTTTTGCTTAAGAAAAAAAAACAAAACACAAAAACCCATAAGCAAAACAAAACCCAACCAAAACCTACCAAACAAAAACCACACACAGCTGAAGGGTTGTCTGACTTGTGTCAAACACTAGTTGAGAAGTGCTAAGAAGAAACTTCTCCAAAGACCAGATAGTTGCCTTTGCAGTATGGAATGAGCACAGCGATAAACAGAATTCTGTTACAGAAATCACAGAAATACCAAATTCAAGGACTGCACAGCAGTTTCAGTCCAGTCCCTCGCTCCAAGGCAAGATAGAAGAGGCAAAGATTTGTCACACTGACTTTTAAGTAAACTATAAATTGACTTTAACAGAAGAGATACTAATTTTCTTCAGGTGGCTAACTTAAAAGATAATGTATCTTATCACTTACCTTTCTCTGTCTTCTAAATCACTTTTCCTGCAAATGAAACTAGTAACTATTCCATTTTGACACAGTGCAAAAGGGGTCACTGCCCATATATGACTCTACATCACACACACATCTGTTCTCTCCTTAGTTTTCTTCTTTCAAGCCTTAAGTCTTAATGTCAGACACTTTTGCAAGCCTCATTTTTTTTTCCCTGGTCTCTTCTCCATTCTTGTAGTGGCCAAAACTCAATAGAGTGTTCTAGCTGAGGCTTTTCTCATATCCATTTTTTGTTTAACATAGGAAATAACTATGACTTGGTATGTAATAGTCATGCTAATATGTTCTGGAAGGACACTTCAGTTTTTTTACAGTCACCATACTGACTGCTGTTCAGTCTGTGGTCTCCTACTGTTCCTACATCCTTTTCCAGGTGACATGTTGTGGTTTCTGCATCTGATTTCTCTTTAAATGTGTATATTGCACTTCCTTACTGAATTTCATCTTGTTGATTTCTGAATCCTCTCCAACTTACTAATATTGTGAATTTTGATTTTTATCCTTAAATGGACTTTAAACCGTACTTTACTTGACATCGTCTGCAATATTTCAGTGTATTTTGTTCCATCTTATATACATTGTCACTTAAAATAGTGTATGGAAGTGAACTGAAGGTAAACTGCTGTTGATGTCCACTTAAATTATCCTCCTCTTTGAGAAATCACTGATAATTGCTCTGAATCTGTCTTGGCCTTACTCTGCATAGTAAGTTGGTCCATGCAACACTTGACTAGTTACCTTATGAGAATGTCCCAATGAAATGGGGAAATTGCATTAGCTACATGTGACAAACTATTTATGGCTGGTTTATCACCCTATTATCTTCTCAGTGGTTTACAAACCTGGTTAATAATTTGTTTGCATATCTATCTTGGAATTGAAAGTGGCCAGACCAGTATATAAATCTGCATGTACTTTTACAAAAATATTTCAGTGGCCTTCTTAAATCCCCTGGAGACTCGTTCTGCAGTGTAATACGTAATGAATTAGACTCCTTCAGCTGTTTTTATGAGTTCTGTAGGATGAAACTTTATCAAGCTATGCTGACTTAAATGTTCATGTTATCTGAATATATTAACATGAATTGTGTTAATCATCTGGTTGTAATTAACCTTTTTGAAGATCAATGCCATTTTTATTCCAATGTTGTAGCTATCTCTGGATTATCCATTATTTGTGATTATTTTTTTTATTTTTAACACTTTTTGTGGTCTTCTGTTGGTTCCATACGTAGGTCTTTCTTTGCATTCAAATATTAGTTTACAGGATGAAGATACATTCCATTGGTGCCTAGGCTGGTAAACATATCTCTCATCCTATTTATGAGAAATTTGTTATTTACACATTAATAGAGCAATAAAAGTAGAGGCAGGGTATTTTCCTTCCTTATCTCACAGCCCTCCAGGTTTTTGAAGTATGTTGGTTACATTTCCAAACAGTTCCAGAATTCAGTCCCAATTTTTGTCACTTAAATGTAAACCACTTTTGGATTTGGTCTAATTCTTACATACATCTGTGATGAACATTGTCTTCTTGTTGGAAGGTTCAACCAGTGAGTTTCATCTTCCATGCTGTGGAAGATTTAAACTAAATTATGTGAAGTTCATAAAGTAATTGGCATGCACACATTGCATAGCACTGCTATTTCTTAGTGTAACATTAATGTTGTTTGTGCATCACTGAAGGTCGTAAAACTTTTCCAAGAGCCAGAAGGACTCAGGGGAACAGTTTCCGATCACCAGTTAGTTTCAGTCCCACCGATCACTCGCTGAGCACCAGTAGTGGGAGCAGCGTCTTCACGCCGGAATACGAAGAAAACCGAATGAGGAGGAGGGGAAGTGACATCGACAATCCTACCTTGTCAGTCATGGACATCAGCCCACCCAGTCGCTGTAAGTGAAGCCACTTTGTGAACTCCATGGCAAAACTCTTACCTTTCAAACACATCATGTCAAAACTAAGCATCATCAAAGTACATGCAATTGAATAATATGTTTTTATCTCTCTGGTAGGAAAACATCAAGGCTGTATGCTCAGCAGTTTTCTCATTGCTTACTGTGCCTACGTTCATGTAGATTTTCACATGGAGTTTACATCTGTGATAACAAAACAATGTAAAATATTTTTGATGATTTGTTAGACTCTCAAGGACCTGAGAAGGGTTACGTAGGTTGCAGTTACTATTAATTTTTGCAGATGTTGGTCAAGGTTTGCGATAAATCGTAGGCCTTAAGTGGTACTGTTTTATACCTGTTGTGCCATTTCAGGAGCAAATATACTTTTGATGACTTTGGTTGCTGGTACATTTTAATCATGCCTTGATTATTTTAAAAAAATAATACTAAGTTTTCTTAACATGCGTTGTCTGGTTTTCAGATTAGCTATTACTAGTTGCTTTAAGTATGTGTGTCACTACCAGAAATTATTTTGTGAATAAATAGAAGTAGCTCATGTTTTCCATCTTACAGGAAGTTTTATTGATCATTGTAACTTATATGGGGAGGTTTAGGACGCACAGTCGCTGTTGTTGAAAAACGTAGTCTTTTAAAAAATTATTTTCTGTGTATTCCAGTTTTTCTCGATCAGCTGAATAACAAGCTCATTTGAAAACAAAAACATACTTATATTTTCAGCACCACGAGCTCCAACTAACTGGAGACTTGGTAAACTGCTGGGTCAAGGTGCATTTGGCAGAGTGTATCTGTGTTATGATGCTGATACCGGAAGAGAACTGGCTGTTAAACAAGTTCAGTTTGATCCTGATAGTCCAGAAACCAGCAAGGTAAGTGATGCCGAAGAGAGAGCTCGTAAAGGGCTCCTGCTGAAGTGCTGTGTTCCAGGCTAGACTGGGGTTCCCTTCCTTCAACAGGATGTTGTTGTAAAAGATATTGTAGCTTCATGTCCTTGTTAGGAATCTTGTTTTGTTAATACCTCGGAGAATTAGTTTGGTTACCTGACTTCAGTGTTATATCGCATTTTTTAATTTTGTCGAGGGTTAAGATTGCGGGGTGACAATCAAACCCTGGCAGATGTATTGTTAACCTCCTCTCCCCACCACTTCCCCCTTTTACCTCTCCCTCTCCCCCCTTCCCACTCAGGACAGGCGATTGGGAGGGAAAGAAGGACAGAGAGAAGAGAGTTGGAAAAGTTAAAGATGTTTTACTAATGCTACTAATAAGAATAGAGAAAATAATACAAAATATACAAAACCAATCTTGTAAGTCTCAGCAACTGCAGAGCCGGCACCCAAAGTCCTGAATTAGACTCTGTAGCCAACCGGAGCTGGATTCAGTCTGTCACTAGGCCTTAGTTCGCAGGGATGACCAGCAAGGTCCTCTCCTAATGTCAGCCATGAGGAAAAAAAAGGGACGAGATCCTTGTGATCTCCCACTTTTATATGAAGTATTCACGTGAATGGAATGTTCTACACCATTGGTCAGTCTCTCGGTCATCAGTTTTCTCGTTGCCCCTCTCGCGAGATGTCCATCCGTGCTTATCAATAAGTTTGCATTCCATTGCTAGGTTTAACCAAAACATGTGTTGGGTTCTCCAGGAAAATGCAACTAACATGAAGGCTTTAGCTGACAGGCAAATTCACTAAAAGAGAAACTTGTTTTTTAACAAAACCAGGACAAATTTTCAGACTTAATTTGGGGCAGTCTCAGCCTCTAAAATTAAATGATCCGTTATGAAGTGTGCTCTGAAATGGATAGTTACTTACATTTAAACTAGTATAGGAATTAGAACAAGTTCCATTTATAAACAGAAAAATCTATACTATGAATAATTTAAGTGTTTCTGAAAATAAATTCTTGATGCTATTTTGTTTGGCTATGAAGACAGTTTGAGATTGTCTTTTTTTTTTACCTTTTTTAAAAAAAACATAACAAAAAGACACAACCAAGGAACTAACGAACCCAAACAAACAAAAACACCAAACAGACAAACCCACATTTTGAACATCAGAGCTAGCTACTGTTACTCACTGTGTTTCTCTCTGAAGAGCAAGTGTTTCATTGTCAGTTTAATCTCTGTCCAAAGTTGAATTCGCCCTTCTGTATATACTGGACGCTTGAGGAGAGGAACTGTTTAAGAGTAGCACTGATCTTCCATTTATTTTTTCCCCAAACTATACTTGCTGCTTTTTACAGGGTGGAAAAAGAATCATTACTTTTCCTGCATTAGGACTGTGTTCTGCACTGTGGGGAGCAAGGCTGGGGAGACCAAAGGTGTAGGCGTGATTGCGAATTGAGTGGCTACCAGTTATAGTTGCTGCTACTAGTGATGTAAGATCAAGGAAAAAGCCAAGAATCATTTGTACTGTAGAATTCTAGTGTAGTTGTTGTTGCTACTTCTTAAAAATGTAGCAAAACAACTGAATATGCTTTGAAAATGTTAAATTTAAAATACTGTAATGTCTCCTGTAGCAACAGTCTTGTGACCTCGCTTGCCAATGTGTGCCTCTCAGCATCAAAAAATCTGTTTTCCCTCTAACCTCAGGAGTATAAGGGCATCAGTAATAGACTGTGATGGATAAAATGTAAGTTTTGACAAAAGACTTCTTGGTGAAATTTGGAATCCAGAGAAACAATGAAATAACAGCAAACTCATTGCAAAGTCAGTTTTTAGAAAAGCCATGGTGGTATGTTCCTGTTTTAAAATGTGAGCTTTACATAAGCTTCGAGAGTATTTTGTTACCCAGTTTACATGTCCCTTTAGTGTGTGCATACTGTCCTGCTTAAAAAAAAAAAATAAATCCAAATCCAAAACTTCATTATTACTGCATCAAGCATGCTACTACATTGTGTCTGGTTTTTG
Source organism: Patagioenas fasciata (assembly GCF_037038585.1). NCBI lineage: Eukaryota > Metazoa > Chordata > Aves > Columbiformes > Columbidae > Patagioenas > Patagioenas fasciata. Next base: position 15,809,757 of record NC_092526.1, on the reverse strand, counting down.
CCTTGTAGGAAGTAAATGCACTTGAATGTGAGATTCAGTTGCTGAAAAATCTGCTACATGAAAGAATTGTTCAGTATTACGGCTTCTTGAGAGACTCACCAGAAAGAACACTTTCTATATTCATGGAATACATGCCTGGGGTAAGCAAGAGAGCCGGTCCACTTCAAGCATTGTTTCTACGCAATGTGATGAGCACCTGAGTAGGCAGCGTTTGCAGAAGTGCACACAGATATTAATGGCTTATACAGGTTGAAAACAGTAGCCAAAGATGGCTGCTGGCAAGTGCTTTCAGTAACCCGTCTCCTCCATTATTTGTTTAGGTTTTCAAAATCACAGTAGTTTGTACAAAAGTTCTTTGCATTTCATGTTGGCATAAGAAGTGCTTGGCAGTGCCTTTGAAAAGACAGTATTACCATTAGTAAACTCTTGAATCTTCCTGGTTTGGTTTTGTTTTGTTTTTCTGTGGCCCAGCTTGTGCTGTTGTGTAGTCACCATCTCAAGTGCTCAATTATTTTGGAAAAACAAAAAGTAGCTAAGATGGGTGTGGGAATAAGTGCATACAGAAAATAATCTTAGTGGTTGGATTTCTGTGTGGCATTTTGGTACATGCTGAACTGTCTTTCTGCTGTTTTGATAAGAAATATTATAAGGTCAGAAAACTGTAGATTTTCATTTTCTTACCAAGTGGGGTGGCTGCAGGGAGTGCTGCTGGAATTTTTGTGAGATTTGGAGGACAGTGTCACAGAAGTAATCTTAGCAGATTGTAACTGTGTGACAAAATCAGCTTATACAGAAATAGTTACAAAACCATGAATTTTTGATTTAATGTAATTTTAAGCTAAGACTTACCTATTAATTTTTACATAAAGCACCATCCTCCCACATGTGGTGGTTTTTTTCTTGACAACCTTTATTTTTTCCAGAGTATAAACTAACCAGGATAAATGGCATGTGTTTTGTCCAACTTAAGTATCACCATTTAACCATCAAAAAAGTTGAGAGTGGTGGTTAAGTAAAAATACTACTGTTCTTTTTCTGTATGTCACACTGGAACTATTCAGCTGCTTGACAGTTTTAAAGTAAATAGCTTAACATTTCAGTGTATGACTTTTCTGTGAAGCCTCTCTTTTTTGACAAAGTTCATATTTTTCTCAGTGGAGGTAAAACTGCACCTGTGCTTTTACGTTCATCTAGAGAAGTATTGCAACTTCAAATGTCTACATTTCAGGCATAAATTTCACTGAAGTTCAACTTGTGATTATAGAAATGTTACAGTGTTTTACATTCTTTGTTTTCCATAGGGTTCCATCAAAGACCAACTGAAATCATACGGAGCACTCACAGAGAATGTGACTCGTAAATACACACGGCAGATTTTGGAAGGAGTTCACTATTTGCACAGTAATATGATTGTCCATCGAGACATTAAGGGTAATGATAAGTTCCGTGCACCGTTCAGTGCTCTTAACTACAGATTATTATGTAGTCTTGTGTGAAATGCTGAAATGTAATCAAGTTTGAAATGCCGAAATACGGGCTTAAAATCAGGGAGATTGCTTTCCATAATTGATTCTTGTCACTGTTGTAACCTGTGGTAGAAAAAAGAAGCATCTTTTTGATGTTCTAGCAGACTTCTGAAAATGTTTCCATAGTCTCTGTCTGCAAAACAATCATGATACATTTATTTCTGATTTTATTTTAGTATTAATAATTTTGAATATATCGAAGGATGATGTCATTACAAATAAATAAATGTGCTGAGGAAAGCATCATTACTCTGAAGTTTGGTTTTATGGAGTTTTGTTTCATCAGTTATATAATTGCCCAGCACTTCACTGATACAAGGAATTACTGGCAGAGGTGACCAAATGCCTCAGTTTTCTTCCATTTTACTGCCAGGAAACCTGAGGACACAGCCCTGTTTATGTTTTGCAGATAGGTGACTTGCAAGTGCTCTGTAAGTAAGTTACAAATACATGGGAAGATGGTGACATGCAAAATAGATGTGTTGAACACAATGCAGTGGTATTTCTGAAAACTTTTATGATTTTCCTTTTGCTTTGTATCAGTAGGATTTTCTTGCAAAAAATGTTGAGATGTCAGAGTCAGTTTGTACATGCTTGTCCAGATAAGTGTTTTAAACAAATCTGTAACACAGTTTGAGATTGTGCTTCAATATAGTATGAAGACCTTTTCAGTTGTGGGGAAACTTCTCTCCCATGTATTTTTATTTCCCATGTACAGTACATTCCTTATTTTGTCAGGAAGGCTTTACAAAGTGACTGGCACTGCCTGGAAAAGGCCGAGCATGCAAACCAATGTGTACAATTCATTATTTTCTGAACCCTGGAATAGGGTCATAGGAACAAGCAGAGAAAGTAAATTCTCTGGCTTGAAATCCTAGGCTGATCTTGCATTGTATGTATCAATCCAAACTTTTGTTACCACTTTCCACACCAAAATGTTAATGCGCCTTTCATGAATGTAACGCTGTGTTTCTTTCATTCCAGGAGCAAACATTCTGCGAGACTCAGCAGGCAATGTGAAGCTTGGTGACTTTGGTGCCAGCAAACGACTGCAGACGATCTGTCTCTCTGGTACCGGAATGAAATCTGTCACAGGAACCCCATACTGGATGAGTCCAGAAGTTATTAGTGGAGAGGGGTATGGCAGAAAAGCAGATATCTGGTATGTTAAAAAAGAACTTCTCTACTGAAAGGTGTCATTTCAGAATGGGCTGGTTTTCCACAGAGTGTAGGTGTTCATTATCTGAAGTTGGAGTGTTTCATTCTGGGGTTTAAGCCAAAGAAGGTGGCGGGTGTGAGCACTGACAGTCATATTTGGAAAGTTTAAAACTGCAATATGGGAGCATTTCATTTGACGGCTCCTCAGCCCATTGATTTAGGCGTCATAAGAGAATCCTTTGAACCAACCTTGTATGAAGTCAGGATTACCAGACTGTTTGTAAATCATGGAGAGGTACTGGATGAAAGCAACGTGTCGAACTTTGAAGCATCAGTTACGTCACTGTCCTGTAATGAAACTTTAGCACTACAATACCTTTGATGGAAGGCAGAAAATGAAATAGTAGTCCTTGAAAAAGTGAGCACATGAGAATGAATTAGCCAGATTAAAAATGGGAGGTATCAAAAATGATTTTAAGTTGTTACTAAATATTTTAAAATTAAGAGGGAAGAGTAAATTTCAAAATGAAATGTTTGTGATACAGTGTGTAATGTGACATAGCTCCAGCTCAAAGGACAGATGACTTTAGCGATTAGACTCCTTGCACTGCAGGTGATCTGTGAACACACAGAATCGTGGGTTAGCAACAGTGGATATGCAGGAGTAGAAACGCTTCACGTGTTTAAAAAGGAACCACATTATATCCAAACAATGGTAATACTTTTAATGTCAGGGAAATTAATTTAGCTTGTTTTAGATTACTTAGTAATTTTTCTACTATACTTGAATAATAGAACAGCCTTATAGAGTTCAGGTAGTTGACTTGTTCAACTCTGAAGGATATGTATTGAGGTCAATACATGTTTTTGATGGAGAAAACTGGTTAAAACTAAGAAAAAATACTGAAGTTGGACTGTCATTCAGTAAATCCTTATTGTATAAAGAAACATACCTCTGTCTAACCATAAAACTTCTTTCAAGCATCTCGAGAAACTGTAAAACTTCCTGAAAATTGTGAAATTATTCCAGCCTATCCATTTTGCAATATCATTTTCATGTTATTGAAAGAGGCTGATCTCGCAGGAGTCATGGAATGAAGTTTTTCTAGCCATATGTGTGGCCTTTGGCCTTCCAAATTCTTTAAACATAGGCTTTGTAATCAAAGATTGTTTAGGGTCTTAAAATTTTGTTTGGCAATCTAAGTCTATTTCCCTCTTTTAGTTGAGAACGCTAAAAATACCACTGAAGTGTGGTTTTAAACTTATCAACTTCCATGTTTGCACATTATTCATTGGTGATAACTTGTGCGTTTCTAATGAACTAGCAGAATACTTGGTATACTCTTACTCCAGAGCATTCCTGTTCCTTTGCATTTGTTTGGCCTTCGTGAGCAAGAAGGTTTTCAGGTGCATTCAAATCCTGCAGGTCTCCGAAGAGCCAGGGACAAGGGTCATGCAGCACGGTCCCTGTGTCAGCCCGCTGGGCGCTGCACAGGGCAGGGACACAGCGCAGCTGGTACCGCCCGGATAAACACCCCGGAATTGCAGTAAAGTGAAGGTGTAGGCAGGGTTTGTGTAACTTTGAGTTAAAGTGTATAGCTGTACGCGCAGTTTTCTTAAACACCTGTTTTCCACTGAAGTGGCTCTGTAGAGTTAAGCAGATTGCTACGTATTTGTGGTGTTTTAGTAGCTCTTTGCTGTTTCTTGTATTCCTAGAAGGGCACGACTGTGTTGTAACCTGCTGTTTCACTTCTGCCTCTGTTTCAGGAGCGTAGGTTGTACAGTGGTAGAAATGCTCACAGAGAAGCCCCCGTGGGCAGAGTTCGAAGCAATGGCTGCCATCTTTAAAATTGCCACTCAGCCAACCAACCCCCAGCTGCCACCTCACGTCTCCGACCATGCTCGGGATTTCTTGAAACGGATTTTTATCGAGGCCAAGCTGCGACCATTTGCAGATGAACTGCTAAGACACACGTTTGCACACTATCACTGACAGCCTGCCTCAACTCAGCTTGCATCTACTGCATTTATTTTCTATTTGACTGCACTTTTATTTTTTATTTTTTATGAAAAAAGGAGAAAAAAGACAAGAGAGAATATTCTCTTGAATCTTTGTTTCACTTAGATTGTAAACAGTCTAAAATTTTGTATCTAAAATGAGAATCTTTTCTCCCCCGCTCCCACCAGGACTAGAACTTTTTATTTCTATAATGTACTGATGTGGTTCATGTAGATAAAGCACTTTAGTACATATTTGTTCCTTATTTAAAGGGGAAAAAAAAAGACAAATGCTTGGACAGTCAGGAACTGTGTGACTTTTTCTGACACCGCTGACTGACTCAGGGTGCAGGGAAAAATAGACATGCAGCTAAAGGACAAGAAGGTTACTTCTCTGTGATTGTGCTTTATATTGTAGGTACTTGCAGCAGAGAGTTCTAAGTTCTTATTATATTTTAATGTTTTAATTGGTTTCTGGATTTTACAGTTTAATCTGGAACACATGGGTCTGAGAGTTAAAGATAGAGCTGGAAGAACTTGGAACTCTTTGTACAGCAGCGTGTCTAACCGGTACTTCTACGTGACCAAAAGAAAATAACAAAAAAAAGAACTCAACACTGATGTATTTGTTAGAGGTTTTGGTGTAGATCTATCATGTTATCTTAATAGGAAAACAATTACAGGTAAGCAGATTATGGACCCAGACTCCTAGAAAGTACTATACTGCAAGGGAAAAACTTCCATAATAGACAAGAGTCAGCTGTGGGATGTAAATAGTGAGGAGAAAGCCTCCTGCTGTATCTGCCAAAGAGAACCTCCGTTGCATAAGCTTGGAGGGAGACGGTTATCTTAGATAAGAAAAAATAGTGACATTGGGAGTCAGTTCTCCTCCACAATCCCATGAATGGCTGGGGGGGAAGGGGAGTGACTAATCCTTGTGCAGTATATGAGTTACTTGATTCAGAATGAGCTGTAAGAAATGTTTTCAAAGCTGTCGAGAGGCGCTGGGATGGAATGTATGTCAACATCAAGTGCCTGAATAATATAAACTCTTCCTATTATGCACTGAAAATATTGTTTTAGTAACACAATTCAGTCATCTAGGATGTGTTGAAAATTCCTGAAGTACAGTTAAACATCTTTTAACACCAGGAATAAGTCACTGAGAAAGATAAGACTCCAGTTATATTTTTAATAAAGTAGCGATGATGAATCCACATGAACAAGGAGGCACAGCACAAAAGATTGTACGAATAACAGGCAAAAAGCGCAAAGAGAGCCAACAAATAAATAACGTGAGTGTGATTACTCCAGACTGATAATCCTGATGATTGGTGTTTGTCAGATTTCCAACTGTCATAAAAAGTGTGTTAATCACTTTTTCCATTTCTTAAAGGGTATAATAAAAGAACAAAGGTAAAACTCTGAAATAATGCTTCTTGGTTGAGAAGCCCAGGTACTGATCAGGTGTAGTGAATAAACTGACTTTTCACAACAGAAAAGTCAAACTATCATATTTTTGTAGAAGAACACAACATAAATAATTTAAAAGGGCATTTGGAAATAAACTATTGGACTACAGAACTGAAGTAACGTATATTGTTTTGGATGATTCATTGCTTGCTTTGTTGTTTTGTGAAGGCAGAGCAGGCTGGTACTGTGAGCCGTGTCCGCTCTGACAGGGCTCTGCCTGTTTTGCATCTTTAGAGGACTATCAGAATCATGAAGTGCATGGAGATAGAACAATAAGCTTACCCATTCCCATGGTAGTACACTCATGAGATTTCTGAATTTGTGCTGCTAACCTGCAAATTTTGGACCAGAGCATAAGCAGGAGTATGGATCTGTCCTAATCACTTCACCTGTAGTGGAGTCAGAATGATTTTTTTTTTTGGGGGGTGGGGGCGCATCTCTCCTTAAGACTGATAGTGATGGCTTCTTTGATTTATGTGAGTATTTCACCCAGCCTATACTTTTCTCAGTCAGGGTAGCAACTGTGCAGTGTTTCCTGAGCATGGGAAGAACTAATCAGAGTAGGGAAGGGTCAGAAGGCTACAAGAAAAGTCATCTTGGACTGACTTGGGTTTTTCTGCGTCTCTGCCACTAGATTGAAGCTTAGGAAAGCAGCCTTTGAGAAGAATTGGTATGTACTCTGCTGTAAAGGACCTTTGCTTTATAAACAAAATGTAGTGACAGCAGGGATGGGAAGCTTAATGTAGAGCCTAATAGTTTATTTAGGTAATTTAAAGATAATATAGCTTAAATGACTGATTTCAAACAGTTTAAGAAGGTGCCAAAACCAAGGTGAAAGTGAGTATAAAACTCAGTAGTGGACAATGATAACCTGAAAAGGTAAGGAAATCTTATATTACCAAAAAAGGACATTAAAGGGAAAATGTAACCAGGTTTATCTGTAGTGTTCATAACATTTAAATATATTATTCTAAAAAAGAAACTGCACTTCTCTGAAGCTTGAAAATTTTTGGAATCTAGTTTTCTTATAATGTGTCCTTTTTGTGAGACAGTGCTGGCTCATGTATATTGCAATATCACTTCCTCATTGTGATTTTTAATTACTGAGTAATTGCTTTTGCTGCTTTTGTGCCTTTTCTAAAAAACGGCATTTAGTCATGACAACGGTAAGCATTTTCGTGCCAGGAAAAATGGAATTTGCAGAACGCATTTTCCTTAATTTCTTTGACATATCAGAAGGCTGCCAATGTAAAGATGGTACTTCTTAAAATTAACATGAATTTGCCAGTTCAAATGATTCTAGTAGAGCTGTGTTAATTTAAAAAGATTAGGCTTGAACTGGGTTTTTTTAGGGCTATTTTTCACCCTATGGAGAATTTTTGTACTGACATAAGCAACTTTCAATAAATTAGATGGTTATTAACATAAATGTTTTGAGCTACAAATAAAGATGAAGGTAAATCAGACTTCTACCAAAAGGTTAGGTCATGTTTATCCCATGTAGGATAATGTAGTAGAACAAGTCGTATTACGTAATTAGTACCGCTGTACACAGTGTCTGTAAAACACTTACATTGACTTCTGGCATAATAATGAGCAAACCTTATTTCTAAAATTTAAGAGGGTTTGTGGAATCGCATGTTTAAAGCTATGTTGGAGGAGGGTTGCGGAGCCAAGCCCCCTGCTCACAACTTCTTGTCTCTTACTAACAAAGACAGCAGTAGTTTAGAATCATGAATTATTCTTAATTGTTGAATCCGGTGATTAGAAATTGGCAGTAAAAAAAAAAAAATCAAAACCCAAACAAAAAAACCCACACAACCAACTGCTGCAGGATTGTTTTGCTTTTCTGTAAATGCCACAATGCAGCTGTGCTCCTGAAAAATAATGATCACTGTTCACAGTGAGTATGCATATTTTCAAAGGACTTATCTGCTAATGCATTCATCACTCTGTCACACGTATTAAGTAACAAAAGCTACTTCTGTAGTATGGTTTTAATGGTGTAACTAACAGTCCTGTCAGAGCACGACTGAAAGTTTCAGTTGTGTTAGAGCAAGTTGTTTAATTTGGGTCATGGGACTATCCATGCAAGGACTTTAAGAAGTGTTAATCTAAAAATTGTAAAGTTAAATCTACATAGATTTTTTTTTTTCTTGACAGTTTAAATAGTCTTAAAATTTTAGCTTGCTTTGCAATTTTCCAATCTTTTTGGTATAACAAAATGAAAAGTTGTGTTTTATAGCTCGTGCCTTTTATCTGTATGCCTTAATTTTGTTCAGATTTGAACACCATATTGAAATATGTCATACAATTCCATGTCACCAAAACGGTCTTAAGAGTAGAAGATTTTTCAAAGTGCCCAAACCAGAATTCACCTAACTGCATTGAAAAGTGTACTTTTGTTATAATCTGGTGCAGAGATTTAAATTGAGAATTTTAAGAAGTGATCTTTTGGACCACTTCTTGAGGGCTCCCTGTGCTAACACTGGGTTTGTGTTTGCTGTTTGGGGATGGTATGCTGATGTGCATACCAGAAGCAGGACTTTTCTGCACACTCAGAAATCCTGTTAGAGTCGAGATGCAGCTCTGGGTACCAGACTGGGGGTTTCTGCAGGGATGGCAGCAGAGTTCTTAATGGACTTCAAGTCAGTCATACATTTGTGAGCACACACGGTTCTGCATTAAAAGCTGTTTACTCACAGTACACAGGAGTTATGATGTGTCTAAGGAAATCAACAGATTCCTCAGTGAAATCGTGCCCATTAAATTCTTTCCTGTGCCTTTTGGATACTCCTAATCCTACCGTTGTCTTGACTGAAGGCCTTACAGCACCTGTAGGCACAGTGCAGAGCAGCAAGTCGTTCCTTGGGACAGCACAGAGCAACGTCTGACTGCAGCTCCACAGACATGAGCAAACTGGTCAGATCTACTGTTAGTTATAACTAATTTCTTTTTAAATCTTGGAAGTCTTAGTCACTCATATAGAGAAGCATAATATGTGTGCTTGAACGCAAGTCCCTATGATGTCTCTAGAGGAGCAAAAGTGTTAACTGCCAGTATAATTTCTTTTTGCTGGTAACTTGCTGTCTTGTGTTAATGACAAGTCTGCAGTGTAAAATCACATACAATTACCAAAGCTTTTCTGTGCCCATATACGTGTAGCCAAAAGTGATGTTTCATGGATTGGTACTGTTACTTATAGGTACATACATATCTGTCAGTAAGCTATTGCTAACTGGATAAAGCAGGTACTAGTAAAAAGTGATAGACACTGCCCATATTTAAGAGATTTGGGTGTTTATAGTTGTTGTGTTGATGTGCAAAATTTATGCCAGCATTAAAATGAATACTTTGTTTTATAAAGCTCTCTTTAACTTACTGTTATCATTCTAAAATTAATGCATAAGCTTGGTGACTAAACCTGGTGACTTTTATAGCTAGGTTTGAGCTTTGAGACATGTAAGGAATGCCATGAAATAGATCTGTGACCTGGGTTGCTGCGTGCTGTACTAAGAACATGTCAAAGCTGCTGGGGAGCAGTCGGCTTGACATGGCAGCCAAGTGTCACCCACAGTTACCAGGGTGTCCATCCTGCTCTCAGCAGAGGGGATGGGCAGAATCGCTGCCGCCCCGGGGCTTCTGAATCAAAATTTTTTATCAGAAACGAAAGAGCTCCTTTCTCATTTTATTTCCCCCGCTTGGCTCGCACAGTTTGTTTCTTTATAGTTGGCATAACTGAAATACTGCATAGGCGGTGGCCATGGATGACTCCTGAATAAGATGTGAGTTCACGTACAGCTTCATAGCAGAGCCCCGTCGCTTGAATTGGGACACTGCAGCTCCCTGCTGGCTGGAGCAACCCTTGGGTTTTCTCTGGCAGTAAGTACATACAGGTATGGATTTGAGGGGTAGATGGGGTGGAGGAAAAAAAATTTCAAAGCTCTGATGCTCACAGTCATGCTTTGGCTAGGTCTTTGTATTCATAAACCTACTTTAAAGGGAGAGGAACTGGATTAAAACACGTTGAAATTGTTTCTGATGGTTCAGCCCTTACATTGAGTCCACCAGTGAGGATTGCTGGAGGTCAGGGGTTTCTGTTGAGACAGAAGGAAAAGGACGCTCTAACTTCAGAGTGGGTCGTCGTGGGAAATATTTCAGAGGTTTCTCATAGTCTTTTAACCCAAAACTAGACAATCCTTTTCCCCAGAGGTTACAGAATGTGGAATTAAAACCAAGGATTGTATTTTCTATTCTGAACAGGCATTAGACCATTGGTTCCCTAGTGTTTGTTGTTACCCATATAAAAGGTGGTGTCATCCTAGACGTGGAACAATTTGTTACAGCACAGGGACCTGGCAGGAGGCAGATAACAGAGTATCGCTGTAAATACGTCAAGGAGACTTAGGTGAGTTGGAGCATAGGCTTTTAGTTTTCATGAAGCTATGGATAAAAATTTGTAAATTTACTCTTAATCTAATGTACATTTTTATGTAGCCATTAAATTCTCTATTTAATCTATCAGTTTCTCACTGTAAATGTTTTTACTCTCAGTTGGATGCTGGGCACAGTTTGTAATGTATGTACACAAAGGTGTTTTTTTTCTATCAACGTTGACTTTTTTGCACATTTTTGGAAATATTTAATTTGTACACTGATTTAATACTCTGACCAATTGTTGATGGATGTATGAGAATCACGTGTGTGTGCAATGTACTACTGTCTGGATGTATGGATTTTTTTATTACTTTTGAGATGTTGCTACCAGTAACTGCACTGCTGTTGCTGCTTTACATGGAATATCTTGTGTATAAAAAGATAAAAACCATTTTTAAAATTAGCCTACGGTTATCTTGGTTGAGGAACTCAGGAGTTGAGCGTTGCTTACTAGTTCCATTGGTCTGACAACCTTACAAACCTAAAAAAAAAAAAAAAGGAATAATTAAAGAAAAAAGAGGCGAAACCCCCTTGTAATTCTGTGTATGCATCGAATGTGTGCGTGTATATATATCCCAGTAATCTTATTCCACAATTTTGTTTCTACATTTTTATGAACTTGTTTTTTAAGGGTACTATGTTTAGTTAGAATAATTAAATATATAAAAGCTTTCAGAGATGATTTACTAGATAAATATATTTTCAGCTGGCTGATGTTCAAAATATTTTTTTAATTTTTGTTTTTAACCATTCGAAATGTATTTGTATTTCCAAAATCAGACACGAATTGTACTTAGAAATATATTAAAACACTCTGTAGGGACAACGGTGTGATTTCTCTTTTAAGAATTTTGTATTTTAGAACAACGTGCATTGTCAGTCTCATGCCCGAGTTTCCTACTCGTTTTTGTTTTTTTAATTTAAAAGTACGTTTGCGGAAGCCTGTATCTTACTGTTTTAACCAATTTCTCCGCCTCGGCCCGTTCTTTCCCCGCGGGCTGGCCCCGTTTCGGGGTGCCCCTGTGCGCTGTACCCGAGCCGCTGCTCCCCCCCCCCCGCCCGCGCGTTGCACGCAGCAGCGGCGGCCCCTGGAACAGAAAAGCGATGGCGCGCGGCTCTCCGTGCCTCCTCCCCTCCTGCGCGGCGGAAGTGACGCTCCTGCCGGCGCTGGCTGCGGCGGGCGCTGCGAGGCGGCCATGGGCAGGAAGGAGCGCGGTGAGCGGGGCGCGGAGCGGGGCGGGCGGGGGAAACCGGCGGGGGAGCGGAGCGGGGCGGGCAGAGCCCTGCGGGGTGTCGCGGGCTCGGGTGGCGGCCCCGCCGCCTCCTCACGGCTGCGGCTTCGCTCGCAGATAAGAAGAAGTCCAAGAAGCGCCATTACGATGAGGACGAGGAGGATGATGATGAAGCTCCCGGCAAGGAGTCGCAGGAAGCGGTGCCGTCCGCGGCGGGGAAGCAGGTGGAGGACAGCGGCACCAAGGTGGACGAGTACGGGGCCAAGGATTACCGGCAGCAGATGCCCCTGAAGGCCGACCACGCCTCGCGGCCCCTCTGGGTGGTGAGTGCGGCCGCGGGGCTGCAGCTGCCCGGCAGCGGGACGCGCTGCGGGCCCGGGCGGGCGGGCCGGCCGGCTGCTGCGCTCTGTCCGCACCGGCGGTGGGGAAGGGCTGACAGGGACGCGATCGCTTTGCGGGTTTTCGCCCGCGGAGAAGCCGGGACGCTGGCGCAGAGCGCCCGCTCCGCTCTCCGGAGTCGAGTGCGGGTCCTGCAGCCCCACGGGGACGCTGCCGGCCCTGCCTGGAGCCCCCGGGATGCCCGGGGGAGTCGCTCCTGTCCCGGCAGCTGCGTCCGGGCCCCCGCTCTGTCGGGCACTCCTTGCTGTGGGTCTGCCGTGGAGCGGCCGGGGCGGTGGAGCACTGGAGCACTAGACCCCTAACCCGGGTTAGGGAGGTAAAATCGGTTGTGGATGTGACACGAGCAGGATCTGTTGTTGCGACGACACAGTAACGGGGTTTGTGTGTTGGGATCGAGCAGCTTTAAACCAGGCTGATCTCATCTTCTGGAGCTTGTACTGGTTGTTTTCTCTGCCCTGAAAGGGACATCGATAACCCTGTGCAAGACACAGCCAGCAGCATAAGCGCGTAGAGATGGTTGCCCTGCTAGTGTCTGCAGGACATCTGTTACTGAATGCTGTGACGCACAAGTGTCATCTCTCCTCCACTTGCTGTGCGTGACATGAGTGAGGAGTTCTGTTTTGTTTCAGGGAATAGTGCTGGAAGCTTGCTTCTGCTCAAGTAGTTTGCTTAGCATTATAAAAGAAAAATACTGTAACATGTTAGTCTGGAAAATCTTAATCGATCTGGGTGTGGTTTCTTCTTAGTGCCGTAGAATGGACACAGACAAATCAATGCCTGGACCCTTTCAGAAGACAAAAGTGTTATGTTCCTGTGTCTTCTTTCTTTTTCTTGTAACTTCGTTGTTAAGGCAGATATTTTTTTGAAACCCTGTTACACGTTACTACCTAAATAGCGGATTGTCTCTTTGACTTTATAGGAAACTCCTTATTTTTCTCAACTAACACTGTTGTCCCTTCAACATTTCTTTTTCTTTCCATAGGCTCCTGATGGACATATTTTTTTGGAAGCCTTTTCTCCAATTTACAAATATGCACAGGACTTTTTGGTTGCCATTGCTGAGCCTGTGTGCAGACCGACCCACATTCACGAGTACAAGCTGACCGCTTACTCACTGTACGCTGCTGTTAGCGTGGGCTTACAAACAAGTGACATCACAGAGTACTTACAAAAACTGAGCAAGACTGGTGTCCCAGATGGAATAGTTCAGTTTATCAAGGTAAGACTATTTTATCGGCATTGGAAAGATGTTTGTTGCAACTAGTAAAAGCCTTCTTTGATGCTTCTACTTAATTGATTTCTTTTTTAATCAGTAATTCATTGGTTTTGCTGTCTTATCCTGTTCTGTCACTGTTTCAAGAATACAGAGGATTTATCTTATTTTTTGTTTTTTTTTTTTTTTTTTTTATAGTATATATCTCACAAATACTGTTTCCACAATGTATCTTGGGTGTAGTTTATAGCTTTTAAACAAAAATAAGTATACCACAGTGTCTGCGTACACGGTTTCAGCCAGTAGAAATGGTGTGTGAGGAAAGTTTCTTCAGATTTGCTCTGGAAGACAGTGTGGGAGGCAGTCTGGAGTGGTCAGGCGCTATAAAATGTAGTTTACAGTGTCCTACAAGTATGTCCGTGCAGTCTTGGAAGGAGATTGGAACTGGATATAAAACCTGAATATCTGTGACTGATCTGTGTGAGATGTGTGTTCTACGAATACCTTTTCAGGTTAGTTCCATAAGCATAACAGTGTCGCAAGTAAATACTTTCTGATACCGTGCTTCTGAGACCCAAACTGCACCGCAGCCTTTGGTCCCAAATCTGGAATTGCCATTTTGTGTATTCCTGATGACCGCTGTGGTTCGTTTGCAGCTCTGCACCGTCAGCTATGGGAAGGTGAAGCTGGTACTGAAACATAACAGGTAAGTGGCTTCTTCCTTAGCGAGGGGGCTGAGGGGGTTCTCTGGAAGCACAGCTGGGCATGAGGGAGCGCTCCCAGGAGCTGTTTGGTCTCACAGCTGAGTGTAACATCTGTCAGGACACCATCACATTTTCAGCTGTTGAAAATGTTCGATATATTAGTCAATGAATGCAGTTTGGCTGTGCTGAGCTACTAGTGGTTATCATTATGTTGTTAAAAGTAGGTTGCAATTTGATATCCTGTATTGTTTCTTTATTGCTTCAACTTGTAACATACCCTTAAGATTTTTAGATGATTGTTTCATGTATTCACGCCTAATTTACATGAGCCTGGTCAGGCAATTTTTTTCTACAGCCATCCTTTAGTCATGTGTATTCTGCCCTGTATTTTGTTATTCAGGAAGGGTAAGCAAATCCGTTGGTAAAGAGGTGTGTGTTTTTTCCTGGCTTGAATCTGTTTTGTTTTAAAGATACAAGATAACATTGGAAGGGACCTTGAAAGGCCAGCAAGCTTAGAGCTGACCAGTTTTATCTAAACCTGTGATTCGGCAGTAGGGAAAGGGAAGAGAGAGACAGCAGAAACCTGAAGCCTGTGTCTGCACCTTGCCTGTGTTTTCTTTTTCTCCCTTTATTTCTTTTGCAAAGTTCTGTGTTGTCTGACAGACACAGATAAACCCAGGGACTATAACCTGATGTTCCACTTGTGCTGCTGCCTTTTGGAACCTGCTGCTTTGGGTAAAACTAACGCTAGTATGGCAAGCAGCTGTCTTGCTTTCTTCTTAGGTATTTCTGAGAAAAAGATTTCTCCCTTCTCGGTTCAGACTTAAATCCCTCTAGGCTCATGTTTTAACTGTGATCTCCAACCAGCGTCATTATTGATGGATCTTCAGGGAGAGAAACAGTTTCAGAATGCATTAAACTGAAAACCATCTAAAAATTTTAAAATTTTGTCTTTTAGGCCTTTTTGGTCCTGTGGCCAGGTCTTTAAAGCATCATATACAGTGTTTTTACAGGCTCGCCTTAATTCAATCTCAGAAACATTCATTTATGTCACAAATAAGACATGTATGTGAGAGCTGTCTCAGCAGTTCTGCTGGACTTTTCCCACTCGTGTTATGCTAGAGAACATTTGGGCAAGATGGATAGCTGTGAAGTATATGACACTTTTGGTATGAGGCATCTTTTAAAGATTTTGATTGCCATAATTTCTTTATTTTTAAATTATCACCCTCGAGATGGGATACTTCAGAGTGCACTTGGGGTAGCCATATATGTTTAAGTACGTATGCCACTCTTTCTGTAAGTTATTCAGTTATTCATAAAAATGTTTTTCTTTGCTCTTTAATTTTAGGTATTTTGTGGAAAGTACCCACCCTGATGTCATTCAGCAGCTTCTGCAAGACCATGTTATTAAAGACTGTCGGCTACGAAATGCTGAGGGTGAAGAAACAGAGCTCATTACAGAGACGTTCACAAGTAAATCAGTGGTATGTTTGGGCAGGTTTTACCATGATTGCATGAACATGAGAGAAACTGTTGTAGTTTGGACAGGTTGTTGGGTGGTTGTTGTATCAGCAGTTGCTTTGAATTCTGTCAGCAATGATCTGTGTCTCTTTAGTAAGCCCAAATTTGGGAGGGGTTGGTGTGTGTCTTTAATGAAACCTGGAGTGAAAATCCCTGTCCATCTCTTCCAGATTTCCAAATCCAGTGAAGGTGGTGCGGGTCCTTCAACATCGCAGGGAACAGATGCTCAGAGTAAACCAGATGTCCCAGCCGACTTATTTGAGTTTTATGAACAGATGGACAAAGATGAGGAGGAAGAGGAGGAGATGCAGACAGTGTCTTTTGAAGTCAAGCAGGTATGAGTATTTTAGTCTCTGCATTTGTTGCTTTGGGGAGATGTGCCCAGGACTTGCAAATAAGTGTGAGAACTTAATGTAAATTACTGTGGCTCTTTCTTTGATAGGGGAGATCACTCGGAGTCATTAACATTCCTTTTGCCTTCCAAAATCTTAAGATTTTCCTCTTCAGTACAGACGGTGTGGCACATTGGGCCTTGTTCCTTGCCTGCCTGCAAGACATAGTTCTATTTGGGTTTTGGTGTTTTTTTTTTTTTCCTGTGTTTCTGCTTTGTGATTCATATTTGCAGAAGAAACTCTTGATGTTTCTGATTCCGTAGCTGGAGGTTGGAGCGCAGGCCTGGCTGGACCTTCAGAGAGCTTTTGTAAAATTCCTCAGGTTGTTTTTAGACTTGGTGATTCTAACCAGGTCTTACCGGGGAAAATGGAATTTTTTAAAAAATGTAAGTTAGTGGCTATTTTGTTAATTTAAAAAAAAAAAAAAAAAAGAATAAACCAAAAACCTGGTGGTGATTGAATCAACCTGTCATTGTGGTGGAATAACTGCATTGCCCATGTATGGAGGTTTTCCAGATAAGAGATGTAGAGTTTTGGTAGGTCCTTCTGTGTAACACAGAACCTTTTGTGTCTGTTACTGAGCTCTTTGCTGCAGCACTTCAGGGTGCAGTTGAGTCACTGCCAGATAAACAGCATACGTGAGATAAACGTGTCATGGTCTTCCATCTGTCTGAATAGCCCTCTCTAATATTGACTGTTACTTAAAATGTTTGAAGGAGGTGAGGGTTGTCACAAATAAAGATTTGTGGAACAAACTTTAATTCTTGCAGACTTCATGAGCATAAAAGATAAATGTGACTTCACATGGTACTACATAATGTGTTTGTTTGGAAAAGAGAGAATTAATTCGTATGTGGAGAATTTACCGTCCAAAGCTTTGTTTCTTCTTCAGGAGATGATTGAAGAGCTCCAGAAACGTTGTATCCACCTGGAGTACCCTTTGCTGGCAGAATATGATTTCAGAAATGATTCTGTGAATCCTGATATTAATATAGATCTGAAGCCTACAGCTGTCCTCAGGCCCTATCAGGAGAAGAGCCTAAGGAAGATGTTTGGGAATGGACGAGCCAGATCTGGTGTCATTGTCTTGCCATGTGGTAAGTTGCTGGGTTGACTTTTAGGGGTTTTGTTCTTCTATTTGCCTGTAGTAAAGTAACTTCCAAATATAGCAACTGCTTAGCTTTCAAACAGAAGTGGGGTCGTGTTCTGAGTACTGGGTTGCAGAGTCCTGTTGGTTTTTAGTGAGTGAGGGGTGAGGCTGTGGGGAGAGCTCAGCTGAGCAGCTGTCAGTGTCCCTGCAGTGACTGAAGAACTGGGCTGTGGTAGCTTCAGGTTTGTGCTTCTACTGCTCCCTCTACATCACCTCTGCTGATCTTCCAGTGAAATGTAAAGCTGTTGACACTGGAATCATTTGTTCTGTGGTTGGGAATAGGGAGATGGGAGGGAACTAGGAATAATAATGAGGAATGTGCAGATTGGGACAATCTATGGAAAGCAATGGAAGAGGGAGAGAACAGGAGATGACACAGCTGTGCCCTCGGTATTGGGGATGGAGGGGGCACATGGGAGATGCAGCAAGGGCCTGAGAGAGTGTGTGAGGGATGCTGGAGGGAGTGTGGAAGAGGAAAGACTGAAGGGCTTGCTGTGTAGGGGAATGGACACAGCTGACAAGGGCAGCAGGACAGATCACATCTAGGGGAAGCTTTCTATAGCCACCTAGAATTTAATGTGCTTTTAAGTGAAGAAAGTGTTAAAATGATAGTTTCTAATTGGCAAAGCCATAGTTTACAATTATTTTCTTGAGAAAATATATTTCTGTGTCCAGTAGACAATTCGGCTGTTTTTTCAGAAGTGAATACTGTGTTTCTTTAAGACCACTGTTGTAAAGAACCAACAAAGAATTTGCCCTTACATGACTTAACACATCCTCTCGTGGTTTTCCTTTTTTTCCTTTGCTCTTTTTTTTTCTTTTTTCCTCCTACTCCATTGATACCTGAGAGATGACAAATGAATATCTCTGCTCTTCCTCTGCAGGTGCTGGCAAGTCTCTGGTTGGAGTGACAGCTGCATGTACTGTCCGCAAGCGGTGTCTGGTCCTTGGGAACTCCGCCGTGTCTGTAGAGCAGTGGAAGGCCCAGTTCAAGATGTGGTCCACCATCGACGACAGCCAGATATGTCGGTTCACTTCTGATGCCAAAGACAAGCCCATCGGCTGTTCTATTGCGATCAGCACATATTCCATGTTGGGACACACGACAAAAAGATCCTGGGAAGCAGAAAGAGTAATGGAGTGGCTTAAAAGTCAAGAGTGGGGCCTTATGATACTTGATGAAGTACATACTATCCCTGGTAAGGAAATGGTTTGCAAACCTTTCGTGTCACATGCATGTTAATGTTACTCTACTCTTAGAAGTGGTGGGGGTTTGCTGTCCTCCTCATGCTTAATAGAGTGAGTCAACCCATGGCTTAGGGTTTTAAGACAAGTAAGCTGCCTTGTACTTTTTCCAGTTTTTTTTTGCTGATGCTACAGAGTTTAACTGATGTTTAGTTTTCTGAAATCCTTCAAATCAGACTCTGTTCTCTCTAGTGGCAGTGTAAAATACAAGTGCCTTCTCCTTCTGTGTAGTTTGATAAAGTGCTCTTAAGATACCTGAATTACATCTGTATAATTTTGCTGTAGACAAATTTGAACAGGAGAGCAATTCCTCTGCCTTATTTTCTTTTGAAATGGAGTGGCACTGAAGACAGGCTTTTAATGTCTATTTCTACTTGATAAAATATGAGTAACCATAGTGATTACTGTCTAGAAATAGCTTCTATATTTGAAATTACTATGTAATTGAGATCCATACTGTTGGAAAGCAATAATGTAGTATTAAAATGTCTGTGGAATAATCCTGGCTAAAAATACCACCCAGGGTTCTCTTAGCAGCTCTACCTTGTTGTCATTATTCCATTTGAACAGTTTGGTGTCTACACAGTTGATGGATTTCAGAAGTAGACCTTGATGTTTAACTGCCATTTTATCAAGGTTGCATATTGCTGCCACTGTTCTTTCGCTTTTGTTCTTTCTTGTTTTCATAAAAATTAAGGTATAGTATCTCCTCTGTGATCTCTAGCACCACTAAAGAGGAGTAATTCTGCCATACACTAGAGGACCTGAACATGGCAGAGTCAGCCAAGAGTGCCTGTGTCATAGTTCTTTCTGTGAAATGCTATATGACCTAAAACAAGACATGTAACCTCTGAGTATATTAATTTTCTAACTTGGGAAATGGGAAATACAGATGTCAGAAGGTTTACTGGGATTTTCAGAGTACAATGAAGATGTAAAATAAAGCTGGAGTCGCTGTGAAGTTTTGCTGTAGCATAAATTTGTTAGGAATGTGTGTGAAACGGGGTAAAATTTCTGAATGCTGTGCTTGCTTTGTGTTCAGGAGTGGGTTTTTTTAAGTTGTAGCTATTTGTCTTCTAAATCCACTCAGGAAAGTAAACAGAACATTTGTCTTGCATTTCTTAGCAAAAATGTTCAGACGTGTGCTCACTATTGTGCAAGCTCACTGTAAACTGGGGCTGACTGCTACCCTGGTCAGAGAAGATGATAAAATCGTTGACCTGAACTTCCTGATCGGACCAAAACTCTATGAAGCCAACTGGATGGAGCTGCAGAACAGTGGCTACATTGCTAAAGTCCAGTGTGCTGAGGTGATGCTCTGCTTTTTGGTACTACCAGTGTTTATTTAGCATGCTTATAACTTTTAAGAATGATGTGTAAAATGTGAAGTATTAATATTGAACTGGGAAAAGAGGTGCCATTAGGACTTTTACTTTATAGCTTAGGCAAGGCTGGTGTTGGTCAAACCCAGTAGCCACATGTTCTTCAGAGTGGCTTCAGCGCTCTTTCTCCTTTCGGGGATCATGGTGCTTGATCAGCTGTCTCTGAGTCACCATTTGGAAATGTGAACAGTGGTTGCAGCACTGTAGACCTCGTTCGATGCAGTTGACATTTCTGTTGTCTGACATTGTACCTGCAACTCAGTTCTCTGATAGCGTCACATCGCGTTACAGTGAGTGTAACATCAGGGTACACTGGAAGCTGTGTTTTAGAGACTGCAGCTGGTAGATGATCTGTGGTCATTTAAGGAAAATTCTTGTAACTCTTAAAACAAAGAAGGATAGAAAGATAGTTTAAAAAACATAAAAAACACCTGCTTATTTCAAGCCTGAACGCACAAGGGTGAAAATTGAAAACATAAGACTGGATCTCACTATTTCTTTCCAATATATTGATTTGAGCTCTTTCCAGCATATGGGTGAGAGAAAAATCTGGTATCAAAGTGGAAACCTTTCACACAGGCCACATTAGAACATTAAAGTAACCTTTCTGGGTCAGACTAAAGCTCTAACTTGATAGATTGTCTCCAGTAATTGTCAAGGAAGGTATGTAGGGAAGAGCATAAAACCAGGGCAAGCATATCTCTTGCTTCTCCTGATACTTCTCCAAGCGTTCAGTTATTTATGAGCTTTATGTGGTTCCTGTGTAACCATCAATTGGTTTCTTTTTCATGAACCTGTCCAAACTTCCCGTTGAATGGAAGTAAAATTTAAGCAGCTACAACTTGCCATGGTGGAGTTTCATAACCTAACGTAGGGAAAACCCAAGAGACAGTTGTTTGGGTTTGTGGGTGTGTGTTGCTTGGGGTTTTTTGTTTGTTTGTGTTGGTTTGGGGAGGGGGGCATTTCTTTTTTGTTTTTTGTTTTGTTTTTTTGTTTTTAAAGCCTGTCTTGCTAATTTCATGGGCTTGTTCCTGGCTCTGGTACTGGAATAAAAGATACAGATACAGGTCAGCAGCTGTTCTCCTTTTGAACTTCGTGCAGGCTGGAGGTTGTATAAGGAAAGAAAACCAACACAACTATTTTTAAGTAATAGGATGCAAGTGCACAGCATCTAAAAAATAACTAGGTTGAGGGGAGAGTAACCAGTCTGCAAATTCAAATCTGACTTTTCAGGCACTTTGGTTAATTCTGACTTGGGAGCATAATTCTCGCAGTCCCTGATCTGCCCTCCAGACATTGAATAGTGAAGCATGGGTGGCCTTTCTTCTGAACAATGTGAAAATTTTGCACGTTTATAATTCTTTAGGCCAGTGTTTTGAAATAACATTCCATGGGCCTACCAAAAGCAAAGAATCATAACCAGCAGTGTTGATGGCTGGTAAATAACAATCTAATACGCGCACAACTACATTGCACGCTTGTTTGGATTTTCTTGCTGGGTTGTTGGGAAGTAGCATGTTTGATCCCCTTGCCATATTGCCCTGGTTTGCCTGTTGGCTGCGGTGCGTTGCAGGTGGCCAGAGGGCAGCGCTGCTGCTGGCCAGGGCAGGTCACGGGCACTGCAGGGACTCCAAATAGAACAGGCAGCACAGCTCAAAGAAGTTTTAAGAAAAGAGAACAAGCCTGTTTTCAATTTTCAGAGTTTTGTAATTTACAAATTATGTTTTTATTGCCAGCTGCCGTGCAAAGTCTTGGGCTTGGAGTGCATGTCTTGCAGAATGTAAAAATGGAAAGATCATTGGGGTGAGAAGTAGATTTTATCCATATCCAAATCCAGAAGAGAATGCAAATGCAAATAAAAATATATCAAGTTTCCCTTGTAGTCAGAGGCACTGAGCAATAGAAGAGTTATTTTACTACAATCAAATGTTCAGTATTCATATCTCTTTCTCACTTTGAAATATTCTCTTCTGATTTACAAATTTTAAATCTTTCCTATAGACAGTGTACAATAACAGCAGCTTAATCAACGCATATATTTACTGTTAATGTAGACAAGGGATGAAAAAGGCCTCACATAGCATTTAACTCACTGGAAAAAATGCTTTTAAACACAAAATTAGTTCTTAACAGTACAAAACAATTCAGGTTGCTTGAATAAACTCATATAAGTTGTCACATAACTTCCTTAGCTGAACAGTGATTATGAAAGAGACTTTTCTTCCCAGTGTTCTGTTAATTTGTACTGTGCAACGGATATGGGGGAATCACCCATGTACAGCAGAATGAATGTCTTCTATATTATATACACTATAGATAGTGTCATTGCATTGACATAAACTTTTAAACTTCATAATACATTCTTTTTTTATGCTACAGTAGAAAAAATATCTCAGTGAGCGTAGCCTGTGCAGTGCTGTGATTTGTCTTTACATAAGAATATCATTGCTTAGGGAAACTCAGGGAAAACTTCTAATCAGTCTTACTCTTTTGAAAGTTGTAGACTCAATAGCTCTTAAAATAAAGGTGACTGTGAGTATATGAAAAAAAGACTAGGAAATTTGTTCTGCTTTGAGCTTTCAGAATGTGGATGAAAATTAATTTTTATGGAAAAAACTTTGCTGTGACAGGGCAACTACACAGTTCATTCTATTAATTATTATTCTCTGTAAAAAGTAGTAACATTCAGTAAAATTATTAAGTATGAAACATAAAGAAAATACTTTCCAATCCTGTTCCAATCTGGCCACTTATTTCTGTCATGAATCTCGCTGCCAAAGCATTTTGAAAGGCCAGAATACTAATGAGGTTAAACAGAGCTGGGCAGTGCCAGAGACTACACCAACCTGTAGCTTTCATTTTAGTATAGAAATTACTGTGTTAAATTTTGTAGCCTGTGCTATACAGAAAGTTACAATGTGTTATCATCTCCCCAATGTCTTTTCAATTCCTATGTGAATAAAATAAATAATGGAGCATTAATGTTTTTTGTGTGTGTGTGTATATTTTTTAATTCTAGGTTTGGTGCCCAATGTCACCTGAATTTTATAGAGAATACATAGCTATCAAAACAAAGAAACGGATACTGCTGTACACCATGAACCCAAATAAATTCAGAGCCTGCCAATTCCTGATTAAGTTTCACGAGCGACGAAATGATAAAATCATCGTATTTGCTGACAATGTCTTTGCCCTGAAGGAGTACGCAATCAGACTCGGGAAGTAAGTGTTCACAACCAGCGATGGCGCTGCTGTTTTTCTCCTTCCTGCAAAACTGCCTTGTAATCTCACAGCTTTCAGTTGTCTTTAGATATTTCTTGTAATACTTTGATTTATCTCCAGTCCTCCTATATAAAAAGGAGCTCAGGAGGGTGTTTTATTGGCACTACAACACTATTTTGGTGTAGAAGCGGTTAAAAAGAACCTTTGTTCAGCACTTGCCTCCAGGATTTCTATGAAAGACTTAGTATTTCTCCACCCATTTCATTATTATTATTAAAAGCCAGTGGAAAAAATGAGGGGCTTTTAAAAACTGTAACTAGAACTATTTCTGCAACGGACGGTAGCTATTTTGAGACCCAGGGCCTTCCATTTCAGGTTCTCAGAAGGTCTTAACCTTGTCTAAAAACCTAAGGCAAACTTTTTGGGCATCTGTGCTGTACCAGTGCATTGCCTAGAACTACTGTAATCATGTAATAAATGAAAGCATATTGCTTCCATTAGCTCCTCAGCTGTCTTAAATTACAGTATCACAGTATGTTTGGGATTGGAAGGGACCTCAAAAGATCATCCAGTCCAATCCCCCTGCTGGAGCAGGAACGCCTAGGTGAGGTCGCACAGGAATGTGTCCAGGCGGGTTTTGAATGTCTCCAGAGTAGGAGACTTCACAGCCCCCCTGAGCAGCCCGTTCCAGTGCTCTGTCACCCTCACTGAGAAGAAGTTTTTTCTCAAATTTAAGTGGAACCTCTTGTGTTCCAGCTTGATCCCATTACTCCTTGTCCTATCATTGTTTGCCACCGAGAAGAGCCTGGCACCATTCTCATGGCACTCACCCTTTATATATTTATAAACAGTAATAAGGTCACCGCTCAGTCTCCTCCAAGCTAAAGAGACCCAGCTCCCTCAGCCTTTCTTCATAAGGGAGGTGCTCCACTCCCTTAATCATCTTTGTTGCTCTACGCTGGACCCTCTACAGCAGTTCCCTGTCCTTCTGGAACTGAGGGGCCCAGAACTGGACACAGTATTCCAGATGGGGTCTCACCAGGGCGGAGTAGAGGGGAAGGAGGACCTCTCTCGATCTACTGACCACCCCCCTTGTAATACACCCAAGGATGCCATTGGCCTTCCTGGCCACAAGAGCACAGTGCTGGCTCATGGTCATCCTGTTGTCCACCAGGACCCCCAGGTCCCTTTCCCCTACGCTGCTCTCTAATATGTAATTTCCCAACCTATACTGGAACCTGGGGTTGTTCCTGCCCAGATGCAGGACTCTACACTTTCCCTTGTTAAATTTCATCAGGTTATTCCCCGCCCAACTCTCCAGCCTGTCCAGGTCCCGCTGGATGGCAGCACAGCCTTCTGGCGTGTCAGCCACTCCTCCCAGCTTGGTGTCATCAGCAAACTTGCCGATAGTACACTCAATTCCCTTGTCCAAATCGTTAATGAATATATTGAATAATATTGGCCCCAGTACTGACCCCTGAGGCACTCCACTAGATACTGGCCTCCAACTGGACTCCGCACCATTGACCACCACTCTCTGGCTTCTCTCTTTAATGACTCTAAAATGAGTGTAGCTATGGCAGGTGATACAAATGGAGTTTCATGAGGAATTTAGCATCAGTGTGTTTGTAGGATTAGGAGAGGGATCATCAGGAAGAGCATTTGCCAGGATCAGGCATAGAGAATTGTGCAGAATAAGCGCAGAGCTGGCCTCATCCTTTCTTTGACAAGCCCAAATAGCGCCTTGCTTGCTGCAGGCTGTGGGGCGTTTGGACACAATTTCACATCAAGGAGTTTCAGCCATGCTTCTTAGCAAAACCACAAACGAGCCCTACGCTGTGCAAAACTCGTGATCCGTTTTGACTGTAGTGTAACAGCCACGTTGGCTGGCGCGCTGTGACATCAAGTAGTAAACAGAGTTAATGGTGCTGGATAAATTCCAGCACCCATGATCTGTTTCATCTCTTTTTTTTTTTTTAATCTGTCTGGACAGAGATTAGCTGTAATGATGCCTCTGGAATGTCTCTAGCACTGTTCAGTGCACCACAGAAAAAGCCTTTAGCAAAGGCGATGCTGGGAGGGGGTGCTTGCTAAGTAGGAAGTTCTAGGTTATTCTGTTCTTAATAAAAAATATGTTCGAACCCTTTCTTGGTGGGTTTAAGAAACAGAAGGCTCACAAATGCTTTAGCTTCAGTTTAAATCTTCCTTGGGGATTAAAACTGTCACAACTTAAATATTAAAAGAAATTCCAAATAAGGCTTAAAAATACTACTGAATGCTACCAATTGAATAATAATGGTATTGTTTCAGAGTTGACTCATTTGCCACTTTCATTTTTAGCTGTGTTTTTTCTAAAAATCTGGTTAAATACGCTAAAGAGAAGAATTAGATTAGAGGTGACTGGGATTGTTTGGTAAATGAAAAACTAGAGTAAAGTTTGTAGTGAAGAAAGCAAGAGGAGGCAATGCACAGGAATTGGTTCAATAAGAATAACAAACCTTAGTACTGTGCCATGCATGTGTGTGTTCACCTGCTACCAACGCATTTGCGATATTAAAAGTTAAATGAAGCATTTGAGGTTGACTCCTGGTGTTAGAAATAATGTATGGAAGTGTGAACCAAATAGAAATTGTATTTGGAGAAGCTTGTTAACAAGCATTTGGAAAAGTAGTGCAACAGATGGAAAAGCAGTGGCTGTGCGCTCCTCTCATTTTTCATGTGGGCTTTGCCATTTCTAGCTGGCTCGCTGGGGTTTTGTTTTGTTTTGGTGGTTTTGTGGTTTGTTTTTGTTTTGTTTTTAATCTGCTTAGATGGAAGGAAAACAGCCAGACTCTAGGCAGCATCTTGGAAAATTCCTAGTAGCCCCAGTTACCCATGAAGTCTGTGAATGATTGAGAGTTTGTGTGAGCCTTCTGGATCGAGATATTAAATGTTCCAGGTGATTCATTGTCAAACATTAGAAACCTTGGGTGAAATGCCACTGTGAGCTGCTCGTAACCATGGAATGTTTGGGACCTTGTTCCCATTTCCATAGGTCCAGAAGGTATTAGGAGGGGCAAGAGTTCAGCTGCAAAAGCAAAAATAATTTTCCTAGAACATCCAGCCGCCAGTTTGTGACACTCATCGCACCATTGCTAGAGAAGCCTGGCTTTTCAAGTGTTTAAATAAGAAGCAAAGGTTGCAGCTGTCAATCTGCTAACTCAGTGGATTTGAGGGGAAAAAAATCTCTTAACAGCTGCTTTCAGTCTTTTCATGTAGGCTTAGCAAATGTATTCAGTCTTTTGATCTACAGCTTCATGGGTGCACGTAATTGCAAAACATTTATAACTGTCAGAATTTCTGACGGACTGGTTTGCTGCAGAGGGTTCCACAAACAACTGGGTAGCTGCCATAAAGAGCCAAACAAGCTAAAAGTAAAATATAAGCTGTACCAAAATGTTTTGGGTTTTTATCAATTCAAAAATGTACTGTGCTCCCCGCCATGGTGAATTAGTACCTCTTAAGAAATGACTGAGAAATCTTGTGTATGTTCTTTTCAGACCCTATATATATGGTCCTACTGCACAGGGAGAGAGAATGCAAATTCTACAAAACTTCAAGCACAATCCAAAAATCAACACTATTTTCATTTCCAAGGTGAGGACATTCAGTGTGTCATTGTACCCATCTTCAAAGTGAACTTTATTTAAGAGCGAGCTATACGTGTATGTAACGCATCTGACGTCTATATGTGGCAGCTCACAAAGGTTTACTTTGTATTAAGTCAATCTTTACGATATATGGAGATAAGACATCGCTCAGAGGCTGCTGCTGTGTTGCAGGTTGGTGACACGTCCTTCGATCTGCCGGAAGCCAACGTTCTGATTCAGATCTCATCCCATGGTGGGTCTCGAAGACAGGAGGCTCAAAGACTGGGACGAGTGCTGAGAGCCAAAAAGGGTAAATGAGGTGGTGGTTGGGCTCTGGACCTTGGGTCATAGTATCGTGTTGCTGTGGAGAAACTGGATGTTCGTTGTATTTCTTGATCCTGTCCTTGGACTATGTTTTAGTTAAACAGAATACACCTATATACCGGTGAATGAAAATGAAGCATGGTCTGGGTCAGTAAAGCTTTGTATTGGGAAAACTTCCAAAGGGCAAAAAAAGCTGAAGGAAAACTAACTTTTTGTTCTTTGTTGGTTTCTTCACTTTTTAATTCCTTGATAATTTCCTCAACATTAAGTAGTTTTAAAATCCCATAGTATTACTCTAAACAGCAAGTCTCTAGAAAGCACATTTTTGATACTGCAGATTATTTTCTTTTAAAAATAGGACTTGGTTTCCAACTAGTTTTGTTTTTGCAAAACATAACCAGGGAGCTTTTTGTTTAGAAAAATGATTCCTAAAACACTTTCCAATTGCACTTAACATCTGCATATGTTTCTTTTCTGTGCAATTTGTGCTTGCTACAACCAACGCTTCATTTGAAAATGCATACACGCCACATGTTATTAACAAAGTATTAATGAAACCTTGGGTTTTAGAACAGATATTTGGGTAATAGATCTTTGGGATTTTAAGTTTAAAAAAAATAAGTTATATGCAGCCTCTTACACGCTGGGCTTCAAATAGCCCTATGAATTCTTAGGTGAATATCTTTGTCTCACCTTTTTTTAATGTGAAAACACTGCAAACTCTGGTTTACAATGACAAAACTTTTCCTTTGTCTATTTGTATTGAACTTCTCTGACATGTGTTGCAATCCTTGCTCCTGACTTTTTACATCTTCTTCATGTAATAGGCTTAAAAATAGTTTTGTCTTTCACCTTGCCTAGCATAATAAAGAAGCAGATTCTTCTCAGGACACCAGTGTAATTGTGTTAGTCTGCATTGCTTTTCCATTTTTTTTTTCCTTTTCACCCATTCTCAAGTTATTACAAACAAGAGTAGAAATTTCCGTGCTGCGTGCTTTGTCGGTCAGTTTGTGTACGGTCTGGGTGCAACTAAACTTTGCAAATTGTTTTTGTGGAGAGACAATTTATTTAAACACCTGTTTTCAGTGTGCAGTCTTTTTTTTGTTCTTGGTTGCAGTGTTCCAGGTGGAACTAATCACTCACTGTCTTTGTCTCCTAGGCACGGTTGCAGAGGAATACAATGCCTTTTTTTATTCCCTTGTGTCCCAAGACACTCAGGAAATGGCATATTCGACAAAGCGACAACGGTTTCTTGTGGATCAGGGTTATAGTTTCAAGGTAAATTGTCCCTTCTGTTCATAATACTTGTGGCCTAAGAATGTAACTTTGATATTCTTTCTTGTTAGTATTAGGTCAAATACTTGAGAATTCTGGTTGTGGAATGTATTAATTAAGGTTTTGCTTGCAAGCAGGAACTGTTCTGGTGTTGTTTTATCATCTGTGTTACAGTGAGGGTAGATACAAGTAGCTTAGTGTAGCTTTTAGTGAGGTAATGATTCTAATTTCTAACCAAGCACTCGCTGGGGACTGTAGCACTTTACTTGTGTGGTTGGATTATATTCATGCTTTTCAGTTGTCCATCCATGCAGGGCTCGTGTTGTACGTGATCATACTGGTTGCACAGAAAGCATAGCGGGTGGGTATTCATGTTGCAGCGGCCAGCAGCAATTCAGAAAACTTCCAAAGCATCACAAGTCACAAACAAGTTCCAAAGAACTCCAGTCTCAGACCAGTATTTCCCTGTGGGGAGAAGATATTTTTCCTTGTGGCTAAAGACAATATACAACAGGCAGGATTCATCTGTCCTGCATTCATCCATATGATTCTGAGCATCATCAAGTTAGGGGTCTGAAGTGTCCAGCAACCCCTTCCAAAACAAATACCTTTCAGAGATGTTTGTCCACACACTAATCCCGTGGACCATTTCCACAATGCTACCCAAAGCCTGCAGTGGTACAGAAAACCTGTCAGGTTGACCCCGGTGGCTCTGTCTTAGCAGATGGAGGTGTTCAGACTGTTCTTACTTAGCCTTCACCAACAATTTGACCTTCCTCTTGGAATTTTCTCTGCACAGAAGAAAGTATGTCACCCACATCACTGGGTTGAATGTTAATTGATTAAGAAATGACAGAATTTACTGCAGGAAAAGACTGTTACTGCAGAGTAGAAATCTTCTTACGTACAACATGCTCCTCAAAATACAGAACATTTTCAGTGTTGACAATGTCACAGCACTGTGACTTGAGAGTCAGAAATCTTCCTTTTGTAAAGGACTTAATGCTTTCTAATTTCTGCAGACATACTTGAAAATTGATTGCCCCTTGTACTTCAGTCTATTATGTATCTCTGTGTGTCATCTTCTTCCAAATATAAAATCTCATTTTACCAAAGCTCCTCTATTTTATAGATTTCATGGTGTATTTATTTTTCTTTTAATCTGTGGGCTGCCCCATAGGCTCATCTGTTTGGTTGTTAAAGGCAACAGAAGTCATGACA
Source organism: Patagioenas fasciata (assembly GCF_037038585.1). Classification (NCBI taxonomy): domain Eukaryota; kingdom Metazoa; phylum Chordata; class Aves; order Columbiformes; family Columbidae; genus Patagioenas; species Patagioenas fasciata. The sequence continues at coordinate 15,780,253 of NC_092526.1, read as the reverse complement.
GCTCTTGCTTTTAGGTAGATAATTCCTTTACAAAACTGGAGTTTACTGCTCTGATTAGAAGCCTTCTCAGTAAGTAACATTGCGGAGAAGAATAATAACAGATTCGGCTCCCATACCCGCTATGAGGGAACAAGCTCAAGCTGATGTTGTTGACAGACTCATGCAAGGACTGGACGAGGCACAAGGGCAAGCGGCTCCCCTGGGTTGCGCTTGGGCTGGTTAGTTCAGAGCTTTTCCTCCTGAGGCACATGGGGAGTGTGGGACATCCCTGGGGGTAAAGCCTCTCTGAACTGCAGCTGTGCTGAAGTTAATAATGGCTCTGTAATCACTGGCCTATTAAAGAGAACTCTAAGGGGGTCCTTACACCCTGACATGTCAGATTCTTTATAGTTAAAGACCTTGTTTTGCTTTCTAGTCAATGTATTTTGACAAAATTGTAGATCAGTACTAAGCTGCAGCTAATTGCAGCAAAGGCATCTATGTGGCTATAGCCAAGAAGATTAGAGAAATCCCTTTACTTATATTTGAATGCCTTGGACTTTAAAATTAATAGAGAGGTTAAAATAGAGGGATTTTATTTTGTAAGGAAGACCAAGTCCTAGGAGCTTTGGTGTAGTACAGCAAAATACCAGAGCAAGTGGCAGCTGAGATTCTGGAGTGACGTTGTAGCTGACCACTACCAGAATGTTCTTTATTTGCAATTTAAGAATAAAATATAAGAATGTCTATTTTCTTCCATTTGCCAAACTTTAAGCTTTAGACATAGCTGCCAGCAAAGAATAATAGGGCTGGAAGAAACTTCCAATAAACCATCTATTGTTTCTTCATTCCAAGCCAGAGTCAACTGTGTATGTCAATCTCTGCAGATGTTTGCCACCTTATTCTTCCAAATATGGAGACTCTACCTCATTGTTAGGTGATTATTTCAGTGCTGATGTCTCCTCCTTCTGAATTTTTGTTCCTAAAATACTAAAAATTCATTACAGTTTTCTTTTTTTTTTCCCTAGGACTTAACCTTTTTACCCATTTCTCAATTCTATGCCTTTCATCAAAGAGAACTGAAATAGTATTTATTTGTTAGATCACATATTTTTTCTTTGCTTCTTAAAGAGGAGACTTGTAATCACAATTTACTGCTTGCAGTCTACTTATCTACTGCTTTTTTTTTTAATAGTTATTTACTATATTGCGTTTTTATTTAGAGGCTGAATGTAGGATATATTAAATTTTAAACCAATAGCGGAAGAACTCACTATAAGAATTGGGGATAACTTTGAACTTGCCATCTGTTGAACAGCTTAGAAAACCGATGATGCAGTGGGAATTCTTTCTGTTCTGTGAATCACGTTAGCACTGTTATGCAACCACAGCTAGAAACAGGCTAATATCAGTTTTGGTTTTTTTCCTTTTTATTTCTTTTTCTTTATTTTTCAGGTGATCATAGCACATGTGCTTCTAAATAAACTCAAAAATAATGGTGACCATAGTGTTCCTCTAGCCACATAGGCTGCTTCCCTGGGTAGATTCCTGAAGCAAGGACATCTCAGAAGCACGTCCATTTTCCAGTTAGACATTGCCATTGACAGCAGCCCACAACTCTGATTATTCATTCTAGTGGTTTACTACCTGTTTTTTCAAAAAGCGTACTTTGTGTTTAATGTGGATTTATTTTACCTTCAGCTGTATTTATATTTTTTATCAGACTTGTGATCGCATCTAGCCCACTTTACTGGGGCAGTTAGTTTCTAATTGTATTGACTCAAGCTGAAAAGGGCAGATGAGGAGGGGAAACACGACATAATCAAGGGAAGTGGCTGAATTAGATCGAAACTTGTTCGAGTTGGAAGCATAGTGGGAAAACTGAGGTTCTTATGTACAAACATGTTTAACAGAATGCATTTAACTGCAGAAAAAATACTTGTGCAATTTTCAAAATACCTCTACTTGAGAAAGCAAGCTGCCAGTTGTAAGGCTTTATAATAGAAGCTGAAGAGCTTTTCAGTTCTTCAGAAGAGGTTTTTCAGCGCATGGGGTTTATGACATTGTATTGCCAGTAGATGGCGTGTGCCCTGCATCCGTGGTTGTCAGATGGGCCACTAAGAATTTCAAAAAGAGCAAACGGAGCAGCAAAGTTCTCTTGTGTCTAAGTGCACAGATATGGAAGGAATCCTTTTGCTCTGCTCCTGATGCTTTGTTGCAGGTTGCTGCACTGTCTCTCAACAACTGATCATACATCTAATTTTTTTTAGGTTTTTTTCCCATATTCCTCAATATTTATTGCCAAAATTCTCAGGGTCTGGAAAACTACTGGATTGTTTTTGTTAAATATAAAGTACTAATTCTCAAACGAGGCAAATCTAGAGCCCACAGCATGAAGGTAACTTTGCAGTAAGTTGGATATGCGTCTGAGCTATGTGTGCTTTGGCCAGGTTCTTGGTCAAGCTGCTACAGATAGTGTTTGGCTGACATTCTCTGTCCAGAGCTGCTCTTTTCTTTCTTTTTGTTTTTCCTAAAGGTTTGTATTTTGCATCTCCAACTATACTATAACAAGGGATGTGTTACATATATGTATACAACTTTGCAACATTTTATATGCATCTTTGCTATCTGTAGTGTTAAACTGTTCAGATCATTAATAAAAGTGGAAGGCAGTTCCAACAGGACATGGAATTAGAAATACTTGTCTTGGTTTTGAATAGCTAACACTGAGCAGGAAGAGCCCTCACCTTGTTCTGTGCTGTTTCTTAGGTAATAACAAAACTTGCAGGCATGGAAGAAGAAGAACTTTCATTTTCATCCAAAGAAGAACAGCAGCAGCTTCTCCAGAAAGTCCTGCAGGCATCTGACCTGGATGCTGAGGAGGAAGTAGTTGCTGGAGAGTATGGTTCAAAGTCAGCTCAGGTAATGAAGAATGCTTTGAAAAGGATGACCACAAATGCGAACTGGACCATTCCGTTTTAATTCTAAATGTGATGGCATCATTGATGCCTTCGTATCTTTGTGAAACATTGAGGAACAGATACATTTTTGTAAGCTGCATTAGCACTTAGCTATTTGAGTAATTCAGTTGTTTGGCACTAGAAAGAAGTTAGACGTGGCATTCATGTCCTCCATCATATTTGCAAGAGAAGATGACACATCTGTTGTTACAGATTTTGAAGTAAATCTTCTAAGTCACAAGCAATGAAAATATTTTAGAACATTTTTATGACGCACATGTGTCACAGCACATGCTCCTTTGTGGTGGCACTGTGCTCCTCGAGTCGTGCCCAGAAGACAGAAGCATTAGGGCCTCTTCTGTTAATTTTCAAGAGAAGTTCTGTTATTGTACAGTGCAGTTTGACATTTTCAGCGACGGATACGAGAAAAATAAATAGCCTGAAACATTTATTGATACATAAGTTAAAATCAATCAACAATGTGGTCATTAATTTTTATGGTTAATTTTTAGCTAAATGGCACTGCACTGAAATGCATTAGGAATTCTCACTCTAAGGTATCTTTCCATATTAAACCGTACGTGTTTGTGTACTTATGGTGAGTGGCTGGCAGCAACTTTCTTTGTAGAAATTCTAAAGAAAAGGAATTTGGAAGGCTCTTTGGCATTAAGATCACTAAATGCAGAGTGCTGCCCAGCAGCCAGTGGACATCAGCAGGTTAGACTTGGACTGATCACACACTAAGCTCGTGGTTTTTCTCTCCTTACTTGCAGGTGTCACGTCGTACGGGCACAATGAGCTCCATGTCAGGAGCAGATGATATGGCTTACATGGAATACCACTCTGCACGGAGTAAAACATCTTCAAACAAACACATACATCCGCTATTTAAACGCTTCCGGAAATGATGTCCCTCATCTGTGCGTTTTGTTAAAACCGTGGATCCACGCACCTGTTTCCATAAATAAAAATATGGAGTTGATTTTCTGACACGTCCTTTAAAAGACTTTTTTTATATGCGTCTATATAGCCACACATTTACTTAGTGATATATGTGCTCTCATGGGTGAATGTGAAAGGAAAAAAGGAACTAAATCTTACCACAGGAAAGACATTATCCAGTAACTGGATCCTGTTCATACCTGTCTCTTCTTCAGGATAATGAATAGATTTTATTTCTGTCAGCTGAAGACCCTTTTTCAGAAGAATTCTGGAAATGTTTTGTAAATGAAGTTTTTACTGATGTTTGAAGTATTATTTATCTGATTATAGTGTCTACTCAATAAAATACTGTTTTTTGAAATGCTTAAAAATCATTCATTGAGCTGAACAAATCCTAATAGGAGCACTTTACATAATATTTTTAAACTGGGAGCTAATTTATACTTAATCTGTCTTTAAATTGTTTGGAAATACTTTGAAGTTCGAAGGCAAGAAGAAAGGAGAGACTCTGTCTCCAAAGTCAAGTCAAGTAAAGCATTACTAAACGCAAAAACATTCCGTGCTGCATTTCCCTCATTTTTCTTGCCACTGTTGAGAAGTTGCTCAAATAAAAGCTGTTTCCCTTGTCATTTGTATTCTATTTATTTACCATGCAATAAAACCATCATAACTGCTAAACAGTGCAATGTCACTACAGAAGTTATTATTGCATCAAAAAGCATTTTGACCTGTCATAAGGTAAGTTGGTAGCAGAGGTGTGAAGGGAGTCTGAGGCTTCTTTTTTCTTTATGAAGACTGAAGTACATTTCTAGAACATTTGAGGAAAAGTGGTGGTTTGTGGTAGAAAAATGCTTTTTAAATAATATCTGCTTAATATTGTAACAGTTACACTGCTTGGTGTTATCACATGAGTGTATTTTGCTGAGGGTTTGTAGAACTTTAGAAACAACCAATGAACTAATATTGGTCTTTTGATTCACAATAGGTTATTATAAATCTTTACCATACTGGAAGGAGTATGTATGATAGAGGTATCCTGGTTATATGACAAATGTGCTTCAGCAAAATACTGATTCTGTTTCTTACTAACATAAATCCACAAAACAAGAATATAAAAATATTGGAAGCATAATTCAGAACACATGGTGCTTGCTCTCGATCTCTATCAGAGTCAGGTGATTTTGAAAATGGAACTGATCTGGTTCAGTTTAAACTTCTGTTTAGTCCCTGAGACCTACCCCGTAACACATGGTTCTTCCTCTTCTGCAGAATCTTCTGCCTCACAAACTGGTACCAGCAGTGACAGTGCTTGAGTGGCTTACATGGAAGAGATTAATGTGCAGTACTCTGGTGCCACTTTCCTCTCCCAGTGTTAAAGCATTATCAACTTCTAATAGTGGTTTGTACCAGCTCTTGTGGCAAGTTAGTGGAAAAATGGTCATTTAATATAATGGGAGAGGTCTGTGATACTGGGATAGCTGAGCAAGTCAGGAAGCATCCCTCTGCATAATTTTAACATGCTTTAATAATTGCTTTGGAATTGTTCTCCACTCTTCATAAACTTGTTAAAAAAATAACCTAGTAAATGTGGAAATTATGTAGTAGTAATACTAATTGTTGTAATTGTTGCACTTGTAGTAGCTGGATTTAGGACAGTGCTGTAGTTCTCATGTAGTAAATCTTGGCTATGATGACTAATGATCTTATCTGTTAAGTAATGTGTCCCTGGAATGTAGTACTTTTCAGCGTCAAGTAAAGCATAATAATTTATGAGGTGAGAATGACTCTGTGCTTCAGTAATAGTATGTTGGTATTCAAACTTCAGATTTAATTACTCTGATATGATTACTGCAGTAATTACTGCCTGCTACTACTGCAGACTGTAGCTGTGAGTGGCAGGTGTGTATGCATTTACTCACTACAAAACAGTTGCTGCTGCACATGGCGTAGCACCTGCACTGCAATACGGTCGGTCGGTTCTGATTTCCAGGCAGAGCTGCTGCTTCAGCCGCTAAGAAACGTTCCTGGTGCCTGGGGCTGTTGCACTGGCCCCTCGGTGCTCCTGCAGTGCTGCAGGTACAACTCCTCATCCAACCATCGCAACAGGCTGCTCCGCAATTAGTCTGTAATCACAGCCGTCTAGGAAAATAAGTTGCCTTGTTGAGCCACACAGCTCAGCACTGGGTTTTGTCAGGAGGGTGTCTTCATTTGGAGCAGTACTGTAGACAGCAATTGTAACGCTCCACCGTGAGCAGACGGTGCGTGGTGGGCTCTCATGCCCTGCAGCCTGAATCCAGGGAACCTGGGCCCTGGCTCTCCTGGAGCGCAGTCAGGTCTTCACATGCTTTATCAGATGCTCTTGTTGGCCAGTCCTCTGTACAAATGGATAGTGAGATCCCTGCTAAATAGACCGTGGAAGCAACACGGCTGAGAGCTCCAGGTTTGCCTTGAAAAAGTTGCACAAGAGGCAGATCTCGCTTTCTGCCATTGCATTGCTGCACACACACCTTCACCTTTCTGAGACACTGCCTTCTCCCCGTGGGAGCATCCTCGTGCAGCGCCGCAGCATTCCCACGACAGCAGCAAGGTGCCATACAGGTCATGGGTTCACATGGTTTGCAAACGAACAGGATCGCTACATGATTACCCAGACAGGACATGTTTGCTGTCGGACTCTCACTTGAACTGGAGGCAAAATCATGTAGGCTGGTGTGCAGAACTGTGTTTCACCCCATGAGTGATGGCAGAGGCAGGTGAACTTTGGGGTAGGTATGTTATTTCTGGGAAGTCTGTGGACAGAGGAGTTGTGATTTTCTTGGATGTAATTCAGGTTTCCTTGCTGAAATAAAAGCTTTTACTCTGCTCTTTGGCCACCTTGTAGTTAGGCTGAATTCTGTAATGAGGAAACTTAAGCTTCTTTAGGAATTGCAATTTTTTAATAGCTCTTTTCTTTGTTTGTGTTTTCAATAGGCTGCAGTACTGAAAATTATATTTCCATGCTCTTTATCCTCATGGCAAACCAGCAAGTGGCTGTTCACAAAGGGATTAATTCTCTGGTTCCTTATGCCCTCCTGATGGGCATAGCTTTTAGTAGTGGCTTCCTTTTTTTTCTAGTGTGTTTAAAAACTTGGGACTTCAAGGCTGGTAAGTCTCAGGATAACTTGATGTGGTACACAACAAGAAGCATGGGATAAGGATCTAAACCTGCTACAAAAGCTCTGCCAGTAGAGCTGAATTTTTTATTTGTTGCAGTCGATTCATGGGGTGTTTTGTTAAGGACTAAACAGTAAATCCTGCACTGTGCTATCAACACCTGGGGTTGAATAGTTTGCTCTGATTTAAATATTTTTTTTGTACAACATTCAAATAAGATTTTGATTGTTGTCACAGGATAAAGCTCCTCCAGTAGTATATTAACTCTTAAGTTCTGTTCTCACCTCATTGCCTGTTAAATTCAAATTTGTCCCCTTTTCAGGGAAAAGCCATGGGAATTTAGAAAACATTTAAAATTCCAAAGTAGTAAATTCACAACTTGAAAAAGACGGGTTTGAGGTCAGTCAGAAAAGGCAAAATCATTACTAGCTGTATGGTTTTTTCAGTGAAGACATGTTTCAAACTACACTGAAAATTTTTGCTTCCATTGCTGACATTTCAACACTGGTTTTCAGCTTTTCTTCCTTGCAAACGTTCTGAAGAGCCTATTTGTACAGTCTCAGCTGAAGGTGTTAACTGAGCAAAGTTAAATGCCTCTGATCAGTCTCTTCCATTTCCATACATTATAATTGTAGATGCATTAGGTATTTAAACAGTTACGTAAAGCATACAGTACAATATTTATTATGCTGTGGATCATAAAATCATGTTGAAATAATGATGAGACAGATGTAACTAGGACTGTAAAAAAGACTAATTCTAAGAATGCAGAATTCCTAGTAAGATGACAATGTAACTATTGACTCTGAATACTGATGTTATTAGGGCACAAAGAAAGCTTCAGCTGAACTTGTCAGAGTTCACACGAAGAGGAGGGCATGTTTAAATTGGATTTAGTGATAACTAAGGTAACAAAGTACAATTAATGTGACCCCACTAGGGTCTCTAGATTGAAAGAAGAGTATGACTGTGGATTTGGAGATAAACTACCATTCAAAAAAACCCCATAATATAAATTATTAATAGTTAAGTTTGGTTTTATACTGTGATCCCATTACATATGAAAAGATAACTAAAATTGAAGCACTTTTATGAAGAGGCATGTGCTCCAACTTGTTTGAAATAACAGAAGTCCAAACAGACTAGTTACATAAAACAATTTTTTCAAACTCAGCAGACTGACAGGTTGTTTGAAGAACTGTGAGCATGTTTTTGTGTCACTGTTATGACACCTGATAAATATTCATGCTGGCAGATTGTAGGAGAAAAGATTCATCTTCCAAGCCACACAAGTGTGTTTTGGTTGGCTGGTGCTGATGGTGTAACTTCTCCTTTACAGTTTAGTGGGTTTGTGTGGATTGGAAGGAGGTTTTGTATTGTGGTTGCTACAATCACCATTATTCCTGGGATTTCTATGCTGATACTACTGGTCTTCTGTTACTTGAAACAAGTTTGTGATGGCAGTTGGGAGGAAAATGGGATTGGGCAACGCCGATCCCTCCACCAGTCTGGGTTACACCCTTAACCTTTCACTGTGTAAAACCCTCTGCTGCTCTTTCAAATGTTTGTTGGTGTCTTTCCGTCACTCTTCCGTTCTCTTTTTCAGGTCTAGGAAACTGTTATTTCAGCTTAATCTATCTTGTATAGCATAAATTTTGGGGTTTACTCAAAGTCAGTAAAGCAGCAAACTTAGTGGCACATACATTCGTTAGTAACTCTAATTTGAAAGTCTAACAGAACCACATGATTATGATCTGGCACAGTAAAGAGAAACAAATAGCTTAATTACACATTCCGTGTTGTGGTAGCCCACAGGTATTCATTCACGTTCATAAATATTCCCTTCCCGTATTTGACTATTTAACCATCATACAATTTGGCTATTCTTATTGGGCGTATTCTTTTTCTATAGTTTACGTAGAAAAACAAACTTGTATCAGCACTGATGTGTTACTATATTTTATCCATAATTATTGTATAGTAGTGCTACAATAGCATATCTGAAGCCTACATCTGTTAGTGGCTCTGCACTTCTATTCCATCTAACAAACCTCCTAGCAATACCTATTATTTATAAATACTTTTGAATATTAAAATAAGGTTACTTGATAACCTATTTTGTGATCCTTCTGTAATCCATTATTCACTTCTGATAAACTACAGTATGTCAGCCTTTCAGCCCCACTGGTCCTCAGACCTGCTACTGGTCCATCACCTGCACTACATAAAAATTACATTTCTGTGGAAGACAATCCACTAAAATCTCCTTTTGTACAAGGAGCTCTCTATACAGATTTGCAGAACAGCATCCTTATTCCCTTTTAAATCCTCCTTATGTTGCACCCAAGAAATTTGGCAACTTTAATCATTAACGCATTGCTACTTCATGCTTTATTCTATCTTTCAGACCATTTTAATGCAAACAAGCAAAAGAAAAATCTAACAATAAGTAAACTGCCTAAAAGACTGAGCAAAAGTGGGTTATACAACAGTTCCTGTGCTGGGACTCCTGCCATCTCCAGAAATTCCTCAGAGGGAAAACAGGTACTGCTGTGGTTAAGTACTTACAAGGCAAAACTTCTGAAACACTTCTCAAGTAGCTTGGCTAGAAATGCTCTCTCCTACAATTATTTTCTTGGAAAATAAGTAATGGTGGGGAAAAAAAGTGAATGCCCAAATAGGGAATGAACTGCAAAAATGCACAACCACAGAAAGCTACTGCCACTTGCAAAACTGCAGCCTTTACCACATAACATATCTGAGTTAATCTCACCAGCATATTAATAGAAGCAGATGTTTTACACTATCTTAATGGTGTATGACTTTAAAATAATTTTTAAAAACCTACCATAGTAATAGATGCAAGCAGCAGATTTTAGAAAGGGTGCATATATTTACAATATACATATGACAATATGAATATAATTTTTAAAGCTGGAGAATTGCATAATTTTCGGGAAAAAATCAAATTATTAGTACTGAGATTAAGGTGTTTTTTTAAAATGCTGATATTCTATTTAATATGTATAGCTAGGGGATTATATTGGCGTTCATTACAAAGTGAATTCATATTCTTTCTATTCTATTTGCGGATTTACAATCTAGGGACGTTTGTTGTTTGAAAGCTGTCAGTTTTGTCGTTATTGTTCTTAGAATATGGCCAATGTAATTTAGTGTGGATAATTTCTATAGTCTGGACTGTTCTTTACATGTTCTAGGACTTCTGTCCATCTTTCCTGTCAAATAAATAAAGGTTCTGTTTTTAAATCCATTTGCAGACATCTCATAGTGCATCTGCTTGCTCTGGGAGATATTCCTTGTTGTTCTTGTCCTCCGCTGTCCTTAAGTGCAACAAGGAATTAGCCTTTCATTTACTTATGATGATAAACTTGTTCTGAATTTCACACTTACCAGCTATTTTTAATATTTTCCCCCATATTTATTTTCTGAGTAACTGTGTCTCTCAAAGCTTCTTTAGATAAACATTAAAGAAATAATGTAGCAGCACCATATAGAAATGTAGGAGGAAAAGGGAAACTCCAGAGGTAACCAGACCATTATATACCCAGATGTGCCTGACAGATGTTTCTCAAACCTGTTCTTACAAAGTTCAGTGACATCAAATACATACGTTCTGAGACACCTTGGCTATCTGAAATATCTGAGATATCCCAAAAATATCTGCGATAGCAAGGCTACTTGAAAATCTGTAGCTGCAAACTAAGCCCATTGTTTTCTGTTGTCTCTCACTGACATGCATATTTTTTTTAACCAAAGATGTACACACGTGTAGGCTGTTGTCATGCTCCTTGTAGTCACCTTTTCTGATGAAATAATTCTCTCAATCTCCTCCTTATGTCATTTGTTAAAAACTTCTAATTTTTTCTGTTGCTGTTCTCTCAACTTGACTTTCACGTATGATGAAGCCTATTTTTAAGACACTATTTTACCTTAAACCAGGATGTACTTCACAGATTTTAAGACTGTTTGCCATCTGCTGCTTATTCCTGTAATATTTACTGTTGTATCTACAAAGACTGATGCACGTGTCTAACTTCAGAGGCAGACGTTTCAGTGGAGTTATTTGTGGTAAAATTAAGCATGTACACAAATCTTAATTGGACTGCAGCCTCAAAAATATAAATGTAGAAAAATAAATAGAAGGCAAACAAAGGCAAATACCTTTGAAGCTCACTAGACTTGCTTTTCCAGCAGCTTCTTCATAACTAAGTTCTAGAATGTGGATCTTCCTTGAGACTTTCCTCTGTCCTCAAGTTTTGCCTGAGCTTCTGATTCAGTTAAAACCACGGTCATCTCCTCCGCATAATTTCTGAAACTAATCAACGTTTTACATGTTATCACTAACACCTTCAGAATTGTACAGAAATAAGTATGAAGACAGCACAAACACTTCTGAAATTGTGCAAACCAAACTGATACACAGGTTGGATGGAGCTCAGGTTTTCTGTGTGTGATTATAGATCCATGCAGCTGAATTGAGGAAAAACTGCAGTTATAGGGCACTGGTTATTTTCTACAAAAATTGACCCCAGCTGTTTATGGAGTCTATCCAGTCCAAAAGATAAACCATTCTGTAATACAAACAATATTGGTGGATGTTGTGATTTACACGAACTGTTTGTAAGGTTACTGTGCAAAACCACTGCAATTTGTATGTGGATGCACAAATGTTTCCATGTATGTTACAGGATGCTGAATGGCACTAGGAGTTCTGGCAGAAAATACAGCATTTTCTGACATATAGAAATGAATTAATGCCACAGAAAAAACGGCCCTAAACCCATGTTTTTAATGAAGGAGAAAGACGGGATAATCCTTATTTGAGATTTTTGCTAAGCCAATGGGGAAGGAGGGAAAAAGTAAACTTTGGCTGCATGTAGGCATGGGTAAATTTATCTGATTTGAATTACACAAAATAATAGGTTCGTTCTATTCAAGTCTCATCCCAGACCCACCCCCCTTTTCCAGCCCTAGGGGAGGGAGTGTTAAATAATGGTCTGTGTAAACTGATGCTCGTGCAGTGAGAGTTTGGAGAAGTGCTGCTTGTACAAGTTAAAGCAGGCAGCGAAGGAAAGAACAATCAAATAAAAAGCAGCTGCGGGAGCAAAGTGGACCTTTCCGAAATTAAGACAATGTCTTTCTTCACGAGAGTTTTGACGATGAAATGCAAGCGGGCGCTCGAATCTGAGACGACTTACTTTTACCATGCGGTTTTTGCCAGCAGGTTTCACCAGCTGCCCAAACTCGCCGGCAGCCAGACCCTGGAGCTGCAGAACGACCCGGCGGCAGCGGCGGCGAACAAAGGCGAGGAGCCGGGGGCAGAGCCGGGGCTGCGCACCCCGCGCCGACGGAGCAGGGTGAAGAGCCTGCACGAAATGCCCGGACCCAACACCCTCTACAACCTCTACGAGTTCTTCTGGAAGGACGGCTTCGGCCGCATCCATGAAATCCAGGTACAGCTTACTCGGCTTTGTAACCTTGTGCTCACGCCGGGGTTACCCAGCGCTCTCCTTTCCGCCCCTCGCACACACCGCTCAGTCACCGGGTGACCGGCCCCGCCGCGCTCCCGCTGCGGGAAGAGCCGGGATCCGGAGGGTCCCCGCCACTCAGTCTCCCTCTCCTGTAGCACTTGGAGGTTTTAGCATTTTTGTTTCGGCGAGGAGCCCACGAGGTGGTGGTTTGCCAGCCGTGCCGACCCCCTGCTCCCGCCTTCCCCTCCTCCGTGCGGTGCCTGCCCCGCCGGCACCCCCGGGCTCCTAGCGCGTCCCCTTTTCATGTTTATGCGTATTTTTGACTTTTAGATAGGTGCCTTGGACTGAAAAAAAAATCTAATCTCTTTTGAACTGGTTTGTTTCACAATCTGATTTTTTGGCGGGCAGAGGTGGGAAATGCGGGATACCCTGAGGTGAGGCCGTGCCGGCCCCGGGGCTGTTCCCCCCCCGGGGCTGTTCCCCCCCGGGGCTGTTCCCCCCCGGGGCTGTTCCCCCCTGGGCCGCCTCCGCCGTAGGGACTCCCGCCGCTTCCCTCCCTTCAGCTCAGCCCGGGGCTGCTCCACTGTGGCCAGGGACCATTTTACGTCCCCAACCCTCACTCCTACCCTGGCCTCCCCTTACGTAAATATACTTCGCATATATAGGTCCCCTGAGGGGGCGGTAGATGCGCCTGGCCCCGCTGCCGTCAGCGCCGGCCGGCCCCCCGCCGCCGCGGCTGGGCTGTCCGCACGACCCCTCCCCTCCGCGGGAGGCGGGCGGTTTGAAACCTTCCCGGGGGAGGGAGCGGGGGGAGCGGTGGCGGCTGGCGCTGCTCGGCGCTGCCCGGCCGAGGCTGCCGGCCCTGCCGCCCCCTCCCCTGGCGGCCCCATTGGCTCTCCAGGGCGGCGAGGGGGAGGGGAGGCGGGAAGCGGGGCCCGATGGCGGCGTGAGGGGAGGGAGAGCGGCTCCTGTCACCCGGTGTGTGGGCAGCTCAGGGCTACACGGTGGGGCGGGAGTCGGTAAAATAAATCTGACCCCGGTGGGGGTTTGAAACTGGCCTCTGTGGTTTGGGCTCCCCCTGTGCTGTGGGGGGTCCGTCCCCCGGCTCAGCCCCCGGCGGAGGGGACAGCGGCTGGTCCGGGCTTGGGGCGTCAGGAGCTGGGAAAGAGCCCCCGTCTTCTGAACCGTGCTCCTTGCATGCTGGCACGGGCAGCTGTCCTGCCGTAAGGCTGTTTCTATCCGAAGATGATTTTCTTTTTGTTTGCTTGGCCAAACATGTGAGTCTCATTCCTAAAAAGTCACCGTGCACATCCAGGGGCCCTTTCCGCATGTAGCCATAGCGATTCTGAAGTGAGCAGTTGTGTTTGGGAGTAAAGCAGCTGTTGTCACCGCTCTTCAGTTGTGGATCCTGCGCATCCGTAGCACTTATCACTGGCAGTACAGATCTCTTTGGGAAGGCCTCAAACGCGGCATTTATTACTTTGCTTTCTCTAGTGGCCCTTTTGAGATCATTGGGACAGGATTCACGGACAACCCTACGAGGTTCACTGCCTGAAAATCACCAAAATAAAAAAAAGTTAGAAAAGGGAAACCGATGAGAACAGGACAGAACTTTAAATGGTTAGAGGATCAAAACTTGAAAGCTGGGATTTACAAAGGGCCTAAAAACACCAGAAAGGGGCAGGAAACAAAATCAAAATAAACCTAAATAAAACATGCAGCTTGCTTGGTTTTGTCTGATTTTGTTGTATTTACCATTTAGATTTCTAGAAAGAAGTGTTTGGCTCCTCAGCATGTGCTGTGTTTGATGGCAGCCAAACTAGATTGCTAGTGATGAATCGCTCAGCCTAATTGCTTGTTAACAAGATACACACAGATGAAATGTCATGATAGCTAAAGCTGTTTGTTACATTGTATTTCTTCCTTTCTCCACCTTTATGGTAGTGCGCAGAATTTGACTCACTGTAGTTTCATAACATTAAAAAGAATGCTACCATTGAATTCAGGTTCTTTCACTGTCAAAACAGTGAAAATTATTCAAAGTATTGAAAGGAATATAAAAAACCTAAATAATACATGCTTTTCACTACCATTAGCTGATATGGATATTTTCTTCTTTAATGAATGTAATTCCTAGAAAGGAAAGTGGGAGGAAGGATAAGCAAAAGTTGTAATACGATACTCGTTTTTATTCTGGTTTGAGTCTCAAAAATCACTTCACATATCATGGATGCCCTGCTTGCATACACGCTGAATGCATATAGGCATTAACCGGATTAATAACAGTCTGTTAAATTTAACAATACAGTGAACATCAGGAATGAATTAATCTAAAACCCTTTGGTAACAGGCACAGCTACTTAAACGATGTCCTTCGGCGCGCAGAAATATTCGTACGCTATATGCAGAAGGGGTGGGGAAGCTGAGCACTTTTTCACAAAGGAGGTTCTGTTCTCGGTAACATGATTCCGGTTAGTCCTGGCCAAAGCAGTAATGCCTACAGCAATTATGACAAAGAGAAAGTATTTTTAATTTGATGGGCTCGGCTCTCTTGTTTCTCATCAATGCTATGCAAGTATAAAGAAAAGAAAGGTGAGGGGGAAGGTTTTGGATGCTGGCAGTTTGAGTTTATGATGTGTGAAAAAATGTCTGGTGTGAGAATGGTATGTGAGACATGAAAGTGCAATATTTTTAAGGCTTGGAGCAAGGGAAAGAAAATCTATGTTGTGATAGAAAATATAGAAAAGAAATTCTGGGCATTTCTTTAAACATGAGTTTGACACACTGAACACCACCATTCTGTTCAAAGCAAGAGATGTCCAAATATCTTGTCCTTGTCTATTTCTGGTTTAAAACTAGTATTTCGTTTCATTTCATGGCTTGACACTTCCTTTATTGGAGTGCATCCTCCCATGTAAACCTCAGGATCAGTGGAAAAAAGCAAGCTGATACATAAATAGCAAAATTTGTTGAAGTTGTTTTCCTGTGACTGGTGACCTGCATCTGCCACTCCACCACTTTCACCTTTCAGCACTTGATCTCCCAACTCACGTATTCCTTTGAAGACTCATGCTCTCAATTCTCTCCAAGTTCAGTTTCAATATCTCTAAAATAACCTCTGGAGCAAGAGGTACTTTGGATTTAGGGAGTGCTTGGTCATACATTGGTCTGCATGTGGTGTTTGGTTAGCAGCAGACCAAGCAGAAATGATTGCAGTTGAGTTTCTACTGCAGCATTTCCCTCATCAGGGTGACTAATACATGTGTCTCGTTTGAATCCAGGTGCTGATTTTTGAAAATGTTAAGAATATAGCTGTAGGAGACATTCAACTGTCTGTTAAAATTGACTGAAATTGGCCATTGTGTTCCAAAAGTAGTTAAGAGGAGCCTGACAGAGGCCACAATTGCACAACTCGTTTTATTTGGAAACCAGGCAAAAAGATTTAAATTTTTTTTTATAAGCACTTGGTGCCATATGCTGAAGAGCGATTCATATGTCTTAAACGTGCTGTTGGCAATTAAACAATCATATAACCAAGACTGATTAAAAAAATCTTTCTCATGAGTTAGTTGTAAGTCACCACTAGACTTTCACTAGTGTAACTGTATCAAACATCTTTGATTTATAATCAACGTAAGTCTGCAAGCAGATGTCTTTAGATGCAGGTAATGTGCCAAAGTTAAACTTTGGTCAGCTTAACTGGTTTTGTTATTTTAACCTGAAATAAAGGCTTTAAAAATTAAAGATTTCTCAAATCTGAAGTCCTAGTGATGTATCTTTAACAACTCCTTTGCAGGCATCATTTTCTTTCCTAAAATAATGATGTACCTCTACTCTAAGTTAATTCCCTGAGAGCTGGCTATTTAATTTCAGGAGCATTTCAGAATGAGATTTGTTTGAAATAATCAGTAAGATCTCATGGGACAGTGATAGTGCAATCTTACTGGAAATCTTTTGGGTTTCTTTTAATACATAATTTGGTGTTTTCCAGTCCTCGATCACCTGTTCCTTGCCTCCAGCTTGAATCACACAACTTGTGGATCAGCCACTAAATAAAGCTCACTGCAGGAATAAGACCCCAACTTTTCCTTCCTTTTGCAGAATTAGCATATACTTTTCTAAAGTTCTCTGCTAATGAAGCTGTCCCAAAATGCTTTTTTTCCACTAGGTGCTGTGCTGTCATCTTCCTCGATTAGATGTGAGAAACTTACAAGTAGATTTTTGTAAAGAATAAAATGGTAAAGTCTTTATTTACGAAAGACATTAAAAATAAATTATATATTTGTATGATACTGTTAATTTCACCCTATTTATCTCCACGTTTTTCATTTTTCCAGATATTCTTTCTAACCTCTTTGATCTGAAAAGATGTGTTTTTAAGTGCCCCAGGTCCTTTCATCTTCTGAGTATTTGGTTTCATTCACACTTTGTGCCTTAGAGCTTTGGATCTTTTCAGTCAGAGGTCCTGAACAGTGTGACCTCTCTGTTTTCCTTGGGAATATTTCACAGTAATGCTTAGATGCTTTCTCCTGACACTTCAAGCCATCCTTGACTGAAAGGCTGGGGATCAAGATTGATGCACTTTATGGCAAATTGATGGTTTCCTTTTGTGTTATTTTTCCTTAGTAATGCTTTACTTCTGTTTCTCTTTGTTGGTGATGTTGTAGCAAAAGCACACTCAGGAATATGGAAAGATCTTCAAGTCTCACTTTGGTCCCCAGTTTGTTGTGTCCATTGCAGATCGAGATATGGTTGCTCAGGTCCTCCGGGCAGAAGGTAGAGCACCACAAAGAGCTAACATGGAATCCTGGCAGGAATACAGAGACTTACGAGGAAGAGCCACGGGACTTATTTCTGCGTAAGTTTTGTTATGTCTTAATTTTCTAAGTTTTCTTGTAAAAGCTTAGTGATTTTTCTGAAGGACTGTACAAGACTTCTGGAAATTCAGGCTTTCCTGTGTGGGAAAATTTGTGTATCTAGTTGGAGAAGAGGGTAGGAATTTATGATGAATTGTCTGTTCTGCTGTAAATTTTCGAAGCGATGGTAATGATGCGTAGTTTGAACGTGGTGTAAGCTATCTCGCATAAAAACATTCTTAAGGAATGTGTATCAGTTAGACTTGTCTGAGCTGACTCACTGATCTGGAAGTAGTATTGCAGAACAGGGCTTACTAACTTTGGCACAGCACGGTGCAAATGTGATTTTATTGCTTCAGATCTGGCCTGTTGCATCCAGTTGCCAGTGTGCTGTGTGCATTGGCTGAGGTTGACTTTAGATTTGTTGTTCACCAAAGTGTCCCCCTAAGTAGATGAATGCAGAAAAGTCACTGTATGGTTAAATTCACTCCGTAGTGCATCCCTATGCAGATATTTTTGTACGTGTCTGATTCTAAATTAGATACCTGTCTTTAAAACTTGTGTAAACCGGCAGTGCATGGGAGGGTGGTTAATTGTGACTGGGAACTACTCACAGTCCTCACTGACACAGAATGTTTATTTAGAGGGAAGCTATTTTCTGAGTTATGAACAGTCTGTTTCTTTCACGGTGGCAAAAGGTGTTTTGTATTGCACTGCAGACTCAAATCTTTAGCTGCATTTCAGAGTCAAACTAACAGTTCCTTGAGATCTTGTGCAATGCGATCTTAAATCAAGAAACACTCAGAAAATATCTGCTAAAGAGATTTAATTATTTTGCTGGCCAATGACTTTCTGTAGTTTGCAGCAACATTCCTCGAGGTGAAAGAATTTAGTGGGAAATAGTTACATAGCAATTTAAAATAAACTTGTAACAGCAATTGCCTGTCTTTGTAAGGAGTTGAAAGATATCCCAGCAACTACTGTTCCAAAATACTCCACTCATATGATGCATGCAGGTGCTACGATTCAGATTTTTAGTTTTCAGCACAAGATTTCAATCCGTAGCTCAGCTAAAGGATAATCTAGCTGTAAATTGTTTCTCTATAGCCAGGTCTGCTATCCTGTTCCTTTTGAGGTGTAGAATTACGGTAACTGAAAGTGATGTATCAGTAATGGCATTTCTAATACTGGCTCAAATTGTTGATCTGTCAGATCTGGATGTGATACCTTCGGTGTAAGTACCAATCCTAGGTAAAAGCAATTTTGCAGACTATCCATTCAGATATTTATTTAAAGTAATTTTCATCAGAAAAAATTGCAAATTTTTTGTGTTAGCTACTACTAAAATACTAGTACAGAGACACTTGGCAAATTCAGAACACTGAGTGGACAAGTTCAGTCACTCAGACCAGAGATTGACTTACAGATGTACATCAGAATTGCAACACTGAAATTTAATGAGGGTGTGCAATAAATACAGGTTAAAATGTAAGAGCATAATACCAAATATACATTATCATCATTTTCATTTCACCACTTGCTTTTATTTGACACAAAAAATCATAAACAGTCTTATTGTGGAACCCTTACCCAGCTAATGATTGTTAAGGAGAATTGTGTATAGACGTTATTAATAATTTCTTCTAGGGAGGGGGAACAATGGCTAAAAATGAGAAGTGTACTGAGGCAAAAAATTCTTAAACCCAAAGATGTGGCTATTTACTCTGATGGAGTCAATGAAGTTATCACAGACTTAATTAAAAGAATCCACACCCTCAGAACTCAAGAAGATGATGGGGAAACAGTAACCAATGTTAACAACCTTTTCTTCAAGTATTCAATGGAAGGTAAGTGCAGATTGTATAACATCTGTAAAAAAAATGAATGTATAGCAGGGTGCTTGTGGTTGGGCATTTCTGTCAAATGACTGGTGCCCCATTGTGATGAATCTGAAAGGGGTGCTTGATATTCTGCATTCGGGTGTCTTCCTGCCTAGTGCAGTAGATATCAGTAGAATTCCGTTATAAAGTCCAAAGAGATGGTACCTTGCAGTAAAGGGCAGTTTCTGCGGAAATGCTGGTATATAGGTAAAATGTACAACCAAGGCCCTGAGCAGTTTCAGTACTCCGTATTTCTGTATTAATTTCCAAGAATTAGGGTGTTGACCTTCTAACAGTGTAACTTCTAGAACATGTTAATTTAACAGCATACTGGCCAAATTCCATGTGGGGAATCACTGTGTGATGGACCTAAACGGTGTTCATAGCTTAATGTGGGAAAAGACGCTGCTTTCGCCTCCCTGCACATGGCAAGCGTGGGATTGTTACACTTGCCCTAAAACCATCTGCCACTGGCTGCTGTTAATAAGGGAACACTGAATGGAACTCCAGCAGAGCTAGCACGGCGTTTCCTGTCTTTTTATAGACAGTGATTCATATTTCATGCATTCCGTGAACTGGCTGCATACAACCTGATCTTTTTAAAAACATTGGTACTCTTTGCTGACAGGCAGCTGAATAATTTGAGATTTGCGAGAACTTCCAAATTGCTCACCTATGAAGATGCTGTATCAAATGGCCGTCTGCCTGTTTGGTAAACTAACCTGAGTCTGTTCTACATTAATAATGTCTAAAAATGGCAGTCACCTAAGAGTTACCAATTTTAGGGAATTTAAAACTCTGAGCTTAAGGATTCACTTTAACTGATAGGTTAGTTTAAATTCTTCACATTCTTGTAGCTTTTTGTTTTTAACTTGTGCCTGGCACACACTTATTTCCTATATGAACTGTGGTTTTAATTAACTTACACTGTCAACTCTTCAGGAAACCAAAGTGTAAGATTTTTTTTAAGACCACGTAAAGAGCAAAAGAATGCAATAAGAACTAGCAGTTGCTGAAAGAGGCACAAGAGAAATAAAAGGCACAGAAAAACATCTCCCCAGGGAGGAAAATAAGGGAAGGAAGAATGAGATGAAAATAGCTAGATTTTTAAATTATTTTCGTCAAAAAAGAAGAAAAATGAAGCAAAGAACAGGGAAAAAGAAAAGTTTCTTAAAATGTGTATATATATATATGTATATATATAAAAACACATACTTGAGAATTTATGGAGATCACAGTTAAATGTCATATCTATGAACCTGTTTTTAATAGGCAAAGCAGAGAAAAAAGAGACTAGAGTCCTATTAGACCAGTTACTCTAATTATCTAGTTAATGTTTTTTCTAATATTTCTAATAATATTCTAATATGATTCTATGATTCCTGGAAAGATGTGGACAAACTATTAACTAATGATTTAAAAGCACAAAATTTATTTAAAATAGTTTCATTTGATGCAAATGCCTTTGAGAAATTATCTGAATGCCTTTTAAAATTACCTGATAGCCCCACTGTATTTTAGAAAAATCATTAAATAAGATTATTTTGATAATAGAAATGCTTTTTGTAGCATACTATGTGGTATTTTCATAAATAAACTGGGTAATATGATCTAGATTTTAAGTTGGGAGGAAAAATGGCTAGAAAGCTCCATTCAGAAAGTAATAAAAAATGGTTTGCTGTCAAGCAGAGAACGTTTGGCTCACTCCAGTAGGGCAGTTTCTGGCTGAGTTCTGTCTAATATTTAATGATTTGGGTATGTTTATAAAAACCGCGCTGAGAGATTGCAGGCACACTAATGGATAAGTAAGAATTAACTTGATAAATGGAAGAAATGGTCCTTAGTTGAGAAGAAGGAAATTTAATAAAAATGTATAGAAGTGGGGAATGGTATTTCTAGTGGAGATCGCTGCAATATTGCACACAAAATATCTGAGGAAATTTTAGCAAGGCAGGAACAAGAGAGAGGTCAGTATTGTAATTTCAACAGTGTCACACAGTATTTTTCAGGGCCACATAGAGTATATCGTGTGCAGCAAAATCACTGTCTAGTGTGCAAGCTCTTTGGCCATTTATGCACACTCATCATTTATTTACTACCAGCTTATCATGACAAAGAAAGGTACAGTGACTACTAGAAACTCCTGCCTTATCACTGGTTATCAGACATGTCTTTGGACGTGTCCCGCTGTGTTCTGAGGCCAGCAGGGCAGGCTTGGGGTTTGGGGCGCAGTGCAGAGCCCCCCAAGATGCGCTGCAGGGTGCTGGGCATTGTTGACATAATAGCCACTGTCTCACTACAATATTGAGTTGGGATTTTTTACCGTGTTTTAAATTTCTGTTTTACCTGCTCTCAACCACAGTGGTAATAACCAAACAGTTTGGAGAGCAGTTTCATTATGTTAGCATATTAATTCCTGAAATTATTAATATGTATATATGCATGTGTCTAGCAAATTCTTTGATTTCGTATGTGCAGGTGTGGCAACTGTTCTGTATGAATGCCGGTTGGGCTGCCTGGAAAACAACGTCCCACAGCAGACTGTTGAATATATTGAGGCTCTGGAGTTGATGTTTAGTATGTTTAAGACCACTATGTATGCAGGTGCTATTCCCAAATGGCTTCGTCCACTTATTCCAAAACCCTGGAGAGAGTTCTGCAGATCCTGGGACGGACTCTTCAAATTTAGTAAGATTTAGTAGTAGAAAAGTTCAGCTGTATTTTTGCAGGTTCTGTGTGTGTTTGAACAGGACTTGCTGCATTTCTCTTCTGAAATTATAACAACATATTGTGGCAGAAGTAAGTTTCATATTAAATGTAGACTGGCCAAGGGAACTGTTTTAAAAATACTCTATTGAAAAAATAATTTAGTAGTACACTTTAAATATTCCCCTATTTTATAGTGCTGATTCTTTATTTATCTTCATCTGTCTCAGCACCCAGTCCTCACTCCAGGTCTGAGTTCTTTGCCAAAGCTTCATCTTAAGCCACTCAAATTTTAATGAGGGTAGTTTTGTTGACTTCAGCAAGTTTCAGTGAGACACTCTGACAAATAATCACCACTAAAACTGACTAGAAAGTTTAATAATGAGACTTTACTGAATAATTAAACTCTCTGTGAAGTTTATATATACACATACAAGCATGCAAGTTGACACAGAAGTAGACTGCTGTATGGGGTTTTTTGGTGAAATAAAGCATTCCAGGCTAATTTATCGATCAGCTTTCATGTAAGTAAGAAGTTGTCTTTGACATATATATATATATTAAATATTCCAGAGTGTTTAAAAAACCTGAACCCTCTTTTTCTGTCTCATGTTAGAATGGTGCATGCATTTTTAAGTTTATTAGCGCTGTTTGTTGAGGTAGGTCTGTATACATCTTGTTGAAAGTAGATTCTTTAGTTCTTTAACTTTTAATATGCTAAATTTTTAATACGTATTGATCTGTACCTACATTAGGCATTAGAGAATCCATTTAATGCCGATACAGGTGTGTTTTCTGTGAAACACGTACTTTTTTACACCGCCACTTTTAAATTATCTCCCACGAGAAGGCATTCTTGTTCCCTTTTGTGGGTTAAAAGCAATAGCAGACTTCGACTTTATGCTAACAGCAGCTGCAAAACTGTTCTTGAGGAATTTGTTCCATTTGAAACTTGTTGTTATGCTGCTTCCTTGTTTAATCCCTTTGTGGAAAAGGAATTAAATGGTGAAAATTACTGTATGTGATGGGTGTGTTTGTGTAGGTTTTGTAAAGGAACATGTTGCTTCTAGTTCCTTTTTTTTTTTTTTAAGCTCCTTCTGTGAGGTATTAACTTTCTGAAGAATTTTCCTCTTTTTCAGGGCCTGTTTCCCTGAAGATGCAGTCTGTAGTCACTAAAGTATAAATGAGACTGTGGGTGAAATTGCTCAAAATATCATTAACTGAATTTCTCAGTTTTTGTTATTACTTGATGCTCGTCATCTTTGTCTTCAGTGTGATTCAGTTCTGTGGCTTTGACCTTCCGGTTGCTGCCAACATCTTGTGGCAGCTGCCGTGTGCTGACTTTCAGCAGGCTCTGCAGAGTTCCCCACTTCTTGCAGAGTCACCAGAAAACAAGCCAGGTGGGCGTAAAAACTTGACCTTGATCTTCCTTCACTCCCAGTCAGAAACTATAGTCTCTCGTGTCCTTTCTTCATGCTCAGCATCCTCATGCTGTGAGCTACCGAGGTTCCTGTCAGCTGTCTCTCTTTACCATGAGTACCCAAGGACCTCCACAACTCTTTTATCTTTTCCCTGAAAAAACAGATTAAAATATTTTATCTTTTTATTACTGTGTAGTATAGTGTAAGGGAGAAATGCCATTATTGAATGGAACCAGCAGAACAATAAAAATGGGGGCTTAACAATTTTTTTTAAATCCCAAAGGTCAAATCCATGTTGACAACAGATTGAAGGCTATTCAGTCTCAACTGGACCAAGGAGAAGTGGTGAATGGTGGGCTGCTTACATACCTCCTAGTGAGTAAGGAACTTACGTTGGAAGAGATCTATGCCAATATGACTGAAATGCTTCTGGCAGGAGTGGACACAGTAAGCTTTTTATAATTTTTCTTGTGCACAGTTGTTACTGTAAACCAGTACCATTTGCAGCTATCTTCGCGGGGGGAGGAGGAGACGTTACTTATAAGGACATAATTTCTGGTACATTTAAGTCATGAGCTCTTTAAAACAGTAGAAAATATGGCACTGTGTAATCTGTCTTCTAGACTGAAGTTGGTGTTGTTCTGTTCTAGCTGTGGTTTACAGGAACCCCCCATTTGAAAGTCAGTTCCACACTTTATTGAACAGATAAAACAGCAATTGTCTTTACATTCAGCTGGAATTTCATACATTTTCTTTTCATAGTTTGAATATCAGGTTGGTATTTGTGCTTCTTTAGGTAAACCACAATAGGAAAGTCTGCTGAAAGTTATTGTGAAGAAATTGATCAATGAACTTGTATCTATAATTTGATAAAGGATTTTTACATATGGCTAATTGAATCAACTGAGACACACATTATGATTCAGATACCTGGTTTCTGCTCCTCTATCAGGTGGAGGGTGTTGGGACAGCACTATTGTGGGTAAGCCGTAAGTTCACTACCCTGCTTGTGCTGACAACAGTCAGGTCAGTCTGAGGCAAAGAGCTGTGGTGATGGGGCTCAGCATCAACGAGGGATGGTAACACCTGCTGAAACATTTTCAGTGGCCATTTTACCTTCTTCTTCTGTTCTGTCATCTAGAGCATTTGAAGAAACATTAAAGTCATGTATACATCTTCCCCTCCTCTCTTCCTATCATAAGAAATCAGTGTAGCTTAGTATTCTCTGCAGTATGACAGTCAGAATAAGAAGAAAAGATAAAAATGAGTTATTATGTTGTATATACAATGTGTATGGAGTTATTTAGAATATCAGTGAACACTTTTATTGTAAATGATTGTAACTGAGCAATTAAAAAAAAACCTATATGAATTTGATAAATAAAGTGCTATGTAGGACTGTGTTTTATAGTCTTACAGTAGAAAAGATGAGTGAAAAAGTAGAGTAGCCTTAAAGTAAAAAAACCCTCTCTGGATAATGGAATTCAGATTTTTTTCTTCAAAAGAGTTTGTAAGGTCTCTAAAGAAACCCCCCCCCCCCCCCAACATTAGTGCTTTTGAATTCCAAAATAAGGAGCCTATGTAAAGCTTATTTATGTGCTAAAGATTATTCCATTGGTTAAATATCCCAAGGGCTTACAAGTTTTGAGAGTGTTCTGATGTTTGGTTCTTAAGTAAAGCACAGTTATTCATACCATTCATTTTCTAATCTTTCAGACCACTAACTTGCCATTTTTAGTGTGTGACAGAGTTTTAATCAGACTAAAAGGACATTATTCAAGTTCATGCCAACAAGAGTTTCTCTTTCTGTTTGACTCAGCTTTCTCAGCTGGCAACAATAATTTTGTGAGAGGACAGTACTTCTGATTTCCTCATTTCCAAGTACAAGACAGAAATTGAGGGAACCTTTTTTCCCCTTACTGCTGTCACTTCAGATCTCATTTTATCATAGAAATGGAAAGAGGTTTAGAGGATTATAAAAGCTTTCAACAGAATTGTAAGGCAGGTTTTGGCTACAAAGCATTTTGGCTGTCCCTGGAACTGTGCTAATTTTTAAGAGGTTATGAAGGAGCTGGGAACCTGGGAAGAAGTTCTGTGTGCAGCTGGCACAGTTGCCAGCTCCTCTGTGCTCTCAGTGCAGCTCTGCATTTTGGCAAGTGACAGCCACTCCACATTACAAGAAAAGAAAGATGTCCTGAGAATGATACTTCTAGCATTATACCCAAGTTTGAAGATGAGACATAAAAGGTCACCGTCATGATGAATTTGCATTCTAACTTGATCTTAAATGTAAGCCCAAAATAAGACACTTCTTGAAGTTGTTTTTTTACCCATACATTGTTTATAACTTTAAGCTTTGTTGTGCCAATAAATGAGAAGCTGAAAATAAAACTGTTTCCTGCCTAGAAAGTGAACCTGGTTGTCTGTCTTCATTAAACAAGTTGAAAAAAAAAACCCCACATTTAAAAATAATTCAAGAAAATTAGAGTAGAGGTTACAATTTTTCTCTCAAAATTCTGTAAGATACTAAGAACAACACAGGTAAGGAACAAAATTATTACATTGTCACTTCCTTTTCCATATTTACCCAGGAACACTGAAAATAATCTTTTCATTGTAAACTTTCTGTCTTCAGTGATGGTTGTGAGGGCAGCAGGCTCAAGTAAGGCCATTTGCTTGACCTTAATGTCTTGGGTGCAACTGATAGTAGAAGCAAAATGTCCTGATTCTGTCTAGTATTTGAATGAGACAGTCGCTGAAACCCAGGTAGCTTAAACACAGGGGCTTGTGGTTGAATGACTGGTAAATATTACATCACAAAATTTGAAGAGTTGAAATACTCTACTTAGTTCCATGTTAGTACAGATGGAGTGAGTCCATGCTCTCAGAATGTATCCTAAACCACAAATGTCTGTTGAAGTGCAATTTTTCTAGCTGAGGTGAAAGAGGATTAGATGATGGGTTCAAATTGAACTGTCTCCTTCCTTCATACAAAATATTTTAGAATGATTTTTCATACAGTACCTCTTTTCTGGATGATTATTACAATCATAAATTATGGGGGATGTGTGGTATTTGAACATTTTGGGGCTACTTCAAAAGTATAAGCTTCTCTTCGAGCTTCCTTAAGAAATGTTTCAATAGGATGCTGAATGACAGTCGAGTGGGAAATTTCAAGAGGTAGAAAGTGCCTATTGTGGTGTAGTATTGCTTACCAAAGGGTAAAGTGTGATCTTAGCAGTGATAGTATCAATTCTATTGTGTGGATGCCATGAAGAGACCACCATATGCTTAAAAGTGGCCGGTAGTGTTCTGAGTTCTCATGTCTTGTTTCCTGTGAAATGTTTTTGTTGGGAAGAAAGATGAAGCATATGGAAAACTAACACTTCATTTGTTGCTGGTTAGAGTGTTTAAGTTTCAGTCTCGTTTCTGTAGTTTTGTTTGCATTTGTTTTTTTCTGTTGCTTTTTAGTATTTCACTGGGAAAACATCAGTATGGCTTGTTTTGATACATGGGGGATTTTTAGATGGAAAAGGGACGAAGGAAGGGATGGTAAAGTCTGAAAACATCCCATGAGTCCAGATATGAATCATTGCCTGTCTGTTTTATAACGTTTTATAAAACACGTAGTTGAAAACTGATTGTTTTTCTTGGCTTGAAGTTATTTTTAATCTAATCTTGTTGGACTTGATGATGATGGTTGTGGTTTCTTCCTTAGACTTCTTTTACGTTGTCCTGGGCAACATACTTGTTGGCAAAGCACCCTGAGGTTCAACAGCGTGTTTATGAGGAAATAGCCAGTAAGCTGGGGAAAGAAAAAATTCCTGTTGCTCGTGATGTCCGCAAATTGCCTTTGATTAGAGCTGTGCTGAAAGAAACCTTGAGGTAAGTAACAGACAACTGCAATCATTAATTAAAAAAATAAATTCCTTATCGTTGTCATGGATTTTGAGTGCATGGTAATGTTCGTATTTAGTTGTTGTTACTGCTGTTTGCTGCTTTTACTTTCATTTGTTGTAGTTGCATTATGTCCAAAGATGCCCAAGCAATGAAATATGACAGTTGATATACAGTTTAATGTTTTAAGTATGGTAGAAGTAGTACCCCACATGTAGGACTTGTCTGTTGAGGTAGGTAACTGAGAGCTTGATTTTTGCCTTTTAAGTATTGGTTTGTATGATGGGCTGTAGCAACCTCCTCCCCCACACACTGCTGCAAAGTGGTACTTTGCAGTGCCACTACAATCATTTTAAGCTTCTTGACTTAAATTGAAGGCATGTGACATGCTTTTTTAATATGTTTATACCAAATGTTCATAGTGAGGTGAGTAAGAGGATTTTAGAGAAGGCATCAACAGGGCTTTTCCAGCTCCCAGTAGTGCTAAAACGTCTCCAGCTTGACCAATTCATTGAATGTTTGCTCACGCATAATGCAAATAAATATGTAGACCAAATAGCTCAACCTCCACTTACTGGTAAATAACTTTTCTCAGATATTAATTGTAGTCTCACAGATGATTGTAGGCCTTTGAATCTCCAAGGTGTTCTGTACTTTTGAAAAATCTTTTTGCTGTGAATGCATATTGCATTCGTATAGCTTATTTGTGAATGCAAATTGGGATCTAAACTGTTAAGTTGTATTAGCTGTTACTGTTGAACTTCTCATAAATATTTGTCTCTAGGTTATATCCAGTATTGCCAGGAAATGGAAGAGTGACCCAAAAGGACTTGATTGTTGGAGGTTACTTGATACCTAAAGGGGTAGGTTCTGTTGCAGTCCTCTGCGGAGAACACATTTTAATTTTTGTGTATGAAATGGGATGTGTTACATATATACACTTCATTGATTTCAAAAGATTTCACCACTGCACCATCTTTAAGATATCCAGCAGCATTTAAAACAATTAAAAGATTATTTCATTTGACCACTTGAGAAAGGGATCTGGTTTTCTAGGTATCATTTTTTCACCTAGAATTATTCAAAGGTGCTTAATTTTTATCACCTCATATTGCAGTAATTGCAATAATTACAAATGCTTTTTAAATTTGTTATGTGTATTGGAGTTAACTAAAAGTAAACATTATTTATTTCCTCAGACACAGCTGGCACTCTGTCACTACACCACCTCATACTGCGAAGAAAATTTCTCCATGGCAAATGAGTTCCGACCCGAGCGCTGGCTGAGGAAAGATAATTTGGACAGAGTAGACAATTTTGGTTCCATCCCCTTTGGTTATGGCATTCGAAGTTGTATAGGAAGAAGAGTTGCAGAGCTGGAAATTCATCTTGCACTGATTCAGGTTAGAACTATGTGACAGCATTACAAGAGGAAAAATATATTGGTATGATTCTTTCCTATGTACACTGTTTCTGGATATCTTACAGTGCTCAATAACTTTGTTTTAGAGTGTTGTCTATCTTGCAAAGGCTTAAAAAGTTGAAATTAATCGTGCTTGGAATGTAGCAATCTAGTTAAACTACATTGCAAAAGAAAAAATCTTTAGAGTACAAATGAAGTAAAACTAAAGGTAAGATTGTTAAAGAAATATATGGAGTTAGTACAGAAGTTTTTTGTAAGCAAATGGGAAGTCTTTCTTAAGTGCAATAGCTACCTGCTCAGTTTCAGTATTTCAGTTTGAAGAATTCAGTACTTACAAAGACATAATATAGTTTTTACATCCTTGTTCTGACCACGGTGTTATGACAAATAGTAGAGTTTTTCTGTTCCGTGGTCCTCTGTCCCTTCTTGTTCTTTCTTCTAACTTTATTATCATTTTAGATACACATAATTTATGTATAGTAGTTAGTACATAGTGATATATATTGTTTTCCATTGCTTCATATCATAAAGAAAGCTTTCCCAACAGCTGCTACATTTTTTGTCATTTACAAGACAACCTTTAACTCAAATACTGAGATCAGATTGTGCAATCAAAACTCAAAGATTTGGAAACTGTAGTTACTTACCTATAAAAATGCTTAGACCCTTCTATCTATTCAAAGCAAAGCTTGATTGAATTTGCCTTAGAATTTCCTTAGGTAAACTCCTAGAGCAATCTCTGAACAATTAGCATCTGTCTTTCGGAACTCAGAGTGAGATAGCTTTCAGGAGGCTGGATGAAACAAACATACTTGCATCTTTGTGAAAAGGAGGATCAAGGAAGTAACAGAGAGCCTGCTTGTCTGTTCTGGAAAGAAACTGGAACAAAATAGCACACAACCTATTTACAAGCATCAAGATGATATTTAAGCGATTTAAAATAGAAACACATGAAGTATGGAGCTGATCAATGAGAAATGGTGTCAGACCAGTCTGATTTATTTCTTTGACTTGATCACTTACCTGATGAGGTGGATATGAAACAAATAATGTATTCTGACTTCAGCAAGTATTTTCACACATTCTACAGATTGTTTTCAAAATTAAATTAATAAAATTTGTTCCAGATGGAAGTACTTATAAAATGCATACACAACTGGTTGGAAAAAAGAAATAGCTGGAGGCAGTAGCTGTCACGTATTTGCTGTTGAACTGGGAAAACATTTAAGTAAAATTCTGTGAGAGTCTGTCCTGCATTTGATTTGAGTTAGTATTTTCATTAACAGTGTATATGATGGATTAGAGAATACTTTAGAGTTTACATAGGATACCAAGCTGAAGTGAATTAGGTTAAAATAAGAGGATGTGAATATAGAATTACAAAAAAGGGAGAAATGTTCCAGAATCAACACAAAATTGTTCACTAGGGGCAGTTGCAAGTTACTGATCTCAACGAGAAATCAAATGCATAAATACAAATTACTGACCAACTGTCTGGGTAATTAGTACCGTAGAAAGAGACTGGAAGGTTTCAGTAAAAAATCAGTCGACAATAACGATGCCAATTCTGACAAGGCGGTGTAATTCTTGGGTACATTGACAGTATTAACAAGCATGTTGTATGTCAGAAAGAGGAGCTCAGTTACTCAGTCTTACCAAACACTGGCAAATTCTCAGATAGACAGTGACAGGCAACCAACCCTGTGTGCTGCGTTTTAGGGACAATATCTTTAAATTGGAGGAAATTTGGAAGACAGGGAAAATAACAAAAATGGGAGGTTTGAAAGAGAGAAGAACGAGATGAAAATTTCATTAAACATCTAACACTGAAAAGGTGCTTATGTGTCAGAAAATAATGCATTGTTCACCATGCTTTGAAGGAGAAGGATAAAGGGAATATTGCTTAGTGTATGAGATTTAATATTAGGAAAAGTTGAGGATGTTGTGGTATTTCTTCTTTAAAGTTTAAAAATAGGTTGCTGAGGTATTCTATGTTCAGCTTCGAAACGGGTGAAAGTTTGAAGTTTGTTTTAGCCTACAATTTCTGTGATTTATGTTTGCAACGGGTTCAGTTAAAATGTATGGAAGTAGAAGTTTAATGTATAGAGAACCTGTGTGATTGAATTACAGTGATTCTGTTCAGGAGAGTTTCTAATATTTGACTCCTTGAGTTATGATGGTTTAACTTGGCGCACTGGACAGTTGCTGCCTCATGTTTCTTTTGTTTTCTTCTGCCCAGAGAAATGTGTGTAACGGGATTGGGACTCTTTTATTGCCTTGTTTTATAATTGTACGTATTGATTTATATTAAAGGCAGCGAAACAAAAAAACACATGAAAAGGAAGCTCATGAGGTTTGAAAGAGACCTTAGTTTCTTTGATAGCTCAGACTATCTAATGTAGTTGTGTGGAATTCTTCAGAAAGGACCGGCTCAACCCTCCCTCTGTCGGGGGATGAAGACTTTTAAACTATAATCTTCACAATTATTTTTTTTTTCCTGAGTGAGAATCGTGGCATTCAGACTCCACAAAATTGGCAACAGAATTCTTTTTGTGACAGCCTCTTATGTTCTCTTTTCCAAAGTCTAATCTTTATCTGTAATTTTGCAGCTTTTCTAATACTTGTCCTGTTTATCTTCACAGTTGCTTCAGAATTTTGAGATCAAAATTTCTCCCAAAACTGTACCAGTTCGTGCCAAAACCCATGGACTTTTGACTCCTGGAAGCTCCATCAATGTGAGATTTTCTGACAGAAAGTGAGACTCAAATGTTTTGGAAATACCTGTGAGATTTTCATGGGAACAGACTTGCATCTTATGGATGTTTAATCATGCTTGTTCTGTGGTTTGTAGGTATTTGGCAAAATGATCAAGTATGTTCTGCCTTAGTTCTAGCAGTACAGAACAGAAATTACCTCTCCTGTAATAGATAATTACATATATGAAAATATAAACTGAAAGAATTTCCTTCTTGCACTGGGAATCTCCCTTTACCTGGGAAGATTTCTAGTAAAACAACACATGTAAAAAATCAGACATGTCGGTATTCAGCAGTTTTGTTACACCGAGTTGTCACAAAAGTCAACTACTTAGTCAGTCTATTTAAGTGCAAGAGGATTACTATGTATTATGTGAAAATTAGCTGCATTTATGAATTAGTGTTTTCCTTTTTCTTATCCTCCAGTGGTTTTTAAAAGGTTTCACCTAACATTGACGTTATGAGATCATTTTTCTCTAGTCTGTGAAAAAAATTATGTGTATTAAAAAATGAATACAGTAATCTGAAAAGTAAAGATAGGAAAAATCCAATTTATGTCACTTCGGTTAGACTCAAAATCCAGAACAATTAAAAATCTATCCAAACATAATCCCCATAAAATGTTTCTATATATTTTTAAATTAAAAATCTTAAAATAAAAGTTTAAATGTCACATTTTAGAGTTATGAACCCAGACACAGTCCTCACCACCAAAGCATAAACTGAGTGGAACAGCACAAGCCACTTTCACTGTTCTAGTTAACATTATGCCAAAAAAACAAATGTAGCAACTATTTCATTTTTATTTACATTTTTGTAACTTAATTACAATACTACTATTAACTATCTTCACAGTTCTTCAACAGTAAGAGCTGGAAAGTTCCCATTGTAACATGCTGAACCCACAGGCAGGTGCACAGTTGCCTTCTGTAGCATGGAAATGGGACTACTGAAGTATTTGGAGATTTTTTGCTGTCTGGTGTCTAATACAAAGAGCGGACACCTGAAAGGTTGGGGTTTTTTAATTATTATTTTATTTTTCCTTTAACAATTAACACAAAAGTCTCTCTTGGTGATACTTCAGTCTTTAGACAACTTCAGTATCACTGCACTAACCTCATGTTCTCATTTTAGAGATAAATCTTATATCTTGGGACCATGTTATGCCTTGAACGATGCTCAAACCTGCCTATCAAATATGAAATGAGCTATGTATAGTTGACTGTTTACGTGTCAGGTTCTGACTGTTGTTTGTGAGATAGTTCACAAACTGGTAATTGTAAGCTTTCCAGACATATGCAGAGTTAGAAAAAAGTTGTGCAACTCAGTTTTTAAAATGACAGTATTTTTCTTTGCTCATCTAGCTATAAATAGTCAGAGACGGGTTACAAATTCAATAACTCACTGTAGTTTTAATGGTGTACATGAAATTCCACATAGCTAACTACTGCAGTCACATTGTTGTGGTATTTTGGTTACTTTTTGTAGTACCTTTTCAAGATCTTGACAAAAGAAATAAAATTCTCCTTTGTATGGATCTTGAGTATAAGATAACACTAAACAAAAATTATGTGATCTGTGAGAAGATTAAATGTTTACATGATGACTTCAAAATATTAATCCTGTATTGAGCGTATGTATGGAGTATAAGAAAAACAGGTAACCTGTGGAGGGCTTTTTCCTTGAATGAGCTTGTCTTCTGATGCTTATTTCCAGGGCTTCACATTATTCCCTTGTTTTTTTCTTTCCCATTGTCATTTCCATTTGTCCCCATCTTAAACAGAATGAAGAGTTGTATTTGCTGGAGCCAGCTCACATCCCAAAGGTGTTTTGCGTAGGATGGTGTAGAAGTTTGTGGGTTGAGTATTTGACTCTGTAACTCTGCCTGTTTTAGCAGACTTGGGGACCAAAGAGCCCCCAGTCCTTGAGTCTAGACTTGGATTCTGTATGGTGCCCTCCTTTTGAATCACCTTAGCATCGTTAGAAACACCAGCCATTGCTGTGTTGCAGGATATTTGCTACTTGTTACCAGTCCCTAAGTAATACATCCCTGTAGAACAGGGAACAGGCTCTTTAAGGCATTTGAATCTTTTTCATGAAAACAGAAAGCCTGTGATTTGTTTTAGTAGACAATCTATCCGTGTAAGTTGTCTTTTGTACGTAATAAAATATTTATACAGAATTTACAAGTCCTGGTTATTTTAACGGCTAATTATAATTGCATTTTTCTTCAGCATCTTAAAGTTTTTAACTGGGTGGATAGCACTGGAAGATTCACTGCTGCATGGAAAATTACTAGTTCAGATAAAAAAGATGAGGATCCATACAAAAATTTAAGGTGTTTAATGAAGGAGTGATAACATTATATTAAAAGTACTGTCGTTCTGGAGGAAAGTTACTGGCAAAGCTACACAAGAAATACCCTAGTACTGATTCT
The DNA here is from genome assembly GCF_037038585.1 of Patagioenas fasciata. Lineage (NCBI taxonomy): Eukaryota > Metazoa > Chordata > Aves > Columbiformes > Columbidae > Patagioenas > Patagioenas fasciata. The sequence goes on along the minus strand of NC_092526.1, from coordinate 15,746,351 downwards.
AGTGTCATGTTTTGTTTAATGATAATTGCCTAATACATAGAAGAGTGTTAATGATATAAGGAGTGAAGGCACCAAGTATTAATAAATAAATAAAACAAGCAAAACCCAGAGCCTAGAATGTAATGGAAATGATATGGAATTTAATAGCAAAAGACATGTACGTACAGAATAAAAATAATTTATTTGAGGAGCTCACCAGTTGGAAATGGAATGTGTAGAGGAAGACCTAGGTAATCACAGATGACCAGAAATGGCAAGTGTGTTGGAATAATGAAAAATACAACCTAGAACGTACGAGATGAACTATCTCTGATAGAGATTAGGGAAAAACAGTTGAGGCTGCATCTTAAGTGCCATGCACAGTGTGATTATATGTGTTCAAGAAGGTGGAGTTGGATTTGAACAGGTAAGGTTACTACTAGGACTATGAGATTAATAAAGCTTCTGTGAGTGGAGAAGGGGTTCCACTATGATGCCTTTTGCTTTGCATCCCTGGGCTTTCAGCAGACCACAGCCTGCAGAGCAAGCCCTGCACATCTGGAAGCCACATAACCATGGGCTTAGGAGAACACACAACTCTGCTGACTTGATTATGTTCCTTTCAGTGGGATAAAATTGCGGATGACGGAAACGCGGCTGTCTGCAAGACACTGAATGTATCCTCAGAAATGCTCACCTACTTAGCCTAGAAAAATTAATATTGAGATAGGAGATAAATATTCTCTTTCAAATACCTTCAGATTGAGGTGTTTACTCCTGAAGGTAAAGGGTAATGCTTGCCCAAAACAAGTTTTACCAGCTAGCAATGGATAAACTGGTGCAGAAAGTTTCAAGCCATCAGGAGGATGAGAGTTTAGCATAAATTTACTGTGAGAAAGGACAAAGACAAGAAAAATCTCCAACCAGCTACGAAATGATGGAAAATGGTGAAAAGAATTAAATAAAGTGACTGCTTAACTAGAATCACTGTATTGAGGCAGGCTGTGCTCTATTTTTTCTTATTCTGTTGTAGGTGCATAGGTGTGGAAGGAATCTGTGAGATCGATGGTGAGGTAGTCACAACTCCAGCAAAGTTATGCCAGTGGTGACAGGAACTGAAGAGCTCCTTGAACAGCCCAGCATTGATGTGGCTGTGAAGGTGAAGAACAGGATGCGTGTCAGCTGTGAACAGGAGAGAAGTAGGCACTGGGGGGTGCTTGGAGCTAGAAACAGAGGAGCTGGGCCATCATGCACAGGACTGGGGAAGGGGAGGAGGAGGGCCATGCAGAGTGGAGGTTTGGGGTATACCAGATAGACACTGAAAGCATTCATTAGATCCAAGTTAAGAAACTGGAGAGGTGAGCTGTGCACTGTGTGTAGGATGGGGGAGGATGAGAGAAATGAGGCAAGAACATTTTGGGCTCCTGATGTGTGTGCTATTTGCACCATATACCCCCCAAAAAGGGCCACAACTCTCTTTGATAATTTATTTTTCTTTCTATATTATGTTGTCACATCATGTTAATAACTTAAAAAAACTACGGTATAATTACTGAAGATTTAGATCTTTAGTAGTGTCAAACTTGCCATGTGCACACCCAGAGAAAGACTCTGAAGGGATATAACAAATCATTAATTTTCATTCTTCCAGAATGGCATTAGTTTGCACTGACAGGCTCTTATGGAGACAGATGCACTGGAGGGTTTTTCACCTCCTGAAATGTCAGCAGTGGATTTACAGGGTCGCATGAAAAGCAGATGCCAAGATGATTTAAAATGCTACCAAGTTATAGTTGTAGCAGTGCACAGCTCTTTAGGACGGATGTAAATACACATACCAATACAATCACTACAGAAGACAAGTGGAAACTACACATTGGACCCTTCTGTTTTTGTAAGGTGTTCATCAGTGTCCTGGACAGTATATATTGAAGAAAGATAAATTATAGTTCACTGTAATGCATGTTGGAAAATATTAGGGAATAGGTCCAAAGTTGTTTGATGTTTCTTATTCATATATAGGTTTTCATCTAAATTTTACATCAGCAGTAGTAAATAATAAAGTTAGATGGGAAGGTGTGAGTACTAACTATTTTAATACCAAATCATTCTTAAAAAAAATATTTGTAATATCTCTATGCACCAAAAAAAGAAAAATAGAAAAACATCCCCTGTGACTAGACACACATTCACGTGTCTTTTTCCCTTTCAAAGAAGATAAGTAAATCTGTACCAAGAGCTTGCAAATATTATCTGTTCATGTTAATGCTGAATTAAAAAAAAAAAGAAGTAGATGTCAGGGGTATTTTAAAAATAATTTAATCTGAGAGTTTCCCCTATGGTTTCCAAAGTAATTTTCTTGAAGGAAACCCCTGGATATGCTACACTGTGGGGTTTTTTGTACCACTAGGTGGTGCTGCCTTTATAGTGTTTCTTAGTATCCAAGTCCTTGAAGATCTGTCTATGGGGAAAAAATTATAGCTAAAAACAATGTACTTACTATAGCTTCTTAAAGATAGAGGAGTTTTGTTATACTTGTTTGACAAAGACACTTAGCCCTTGTATGTGTAAATGTGCTCACTTTGTGTTCATCTTTTGCATCTGCTTGCTTAAAATAGCGATTTGCCCCCAAGGATGTCCGAAGTTTGGTGTAGGCCTCTGCAGAGCTGAGATTGATCCTTCACCGAGCTGGTTAATCACTGAGCTTCCACACTCCACCTGTTATCATGCAAAATTCAAAATACAGTTCCTACTCTGAAAAGATTACAGTCTAGATGAGATAAGGGTGAAGAAGACAGGAAATAGTTGAGGGCGGATGTTTTCCTTGTTTCAGGTGCTGTTGTCCTGCATTGCAGTGAACAGTGGGTCTTTTGACACCATTTAAGGGGATTTGTGCTGATCTTGGCGATGTTTGAAACTACCGGGCTGCTGCCAAGTGTTTATCTGTTGGGAAACAGTTAAATTGAAATACAAACTCACTGGATCAGCCCCCTTTATTCAGATAAAAGTAAGGATGGAATTAGGGATTTTGGAAGGAAGTGTCTAAAGGATAAACAATGGCAAGAGAGTATTTGACACTGTTAGGTTTCAGGATAAGATCTGCTTTTACAATTTTATTGTTTCAAATCAGTCCACTGTAGAATTGGTGTCTAAACCAGAAGCTGAAAAGTGTGAGCAGATTGTTCAGGTTGCATTGTTTCTACATTTTTGAGAGAAAAAAATGGAAAAAAAAAATGGAGTATGAATAAAATATTTTTTGTAAAAGGTGAAAGTTGAGTGCTTTCCCCTGTGCAGGACATGAGGTATGAAGTTGCCCAACTTTGTTCAAGTTAACCACTATTTTTTTCAGAAAGCAAGTTGTTAAGCCAGCTTGAAGAAACCAATAAGCAATAGTAGCTGTTTTGAGATATATTTACTGTTGGTTAAATTTCTTTGTCTGCAAAATGCAGATAAGGATTTGCGTTCAGGTTCCCACTTGTCAGCTCAACTGCAGAAAGTTTGTGGGGGCTCTTAGCCCCTCACAAATAAAAAATAATGCAAGAAACCCGCAAAAAAGGATACTTAAAATTGTATTGTCATGAACCAGGAGCATGCATGTAGGCAATTATCAAACTGACCTGATACACATTATCTTAATCATTGGTCTGAGTATTAGCATTTATGGGAGATCTTTACAGTTTAAAGTGCTTGCTGGGACACAAACTGGAAAAGGTATAATATTATGGGGTAAAGCAATGCCCATATGAAAATATTACATATAGGATGTACATTAAAACAAACAAACGAAAACAACAACCAAAAAATACAGAGGCAAATAACTGTTGCAAATGGTCTGAAAAATATTGTCATGTGATGTCCTTCCCAATAGCAAATGTTGATGTTCTTAAAATGAGAAATAGTGCCAACATACATAGACCATTTTTTGAAGTGTTTATGGGAAATGACAAAGAACTATAGGCAGAGAACATGACTAACATCTTGCTAAAGGAACTGTTGATAGAGAAATTTATAATATAGCAATGTTGACACATCCACAATTACAGCAATCTAACCTTAAAAAAAAATTAATCATAAGATTTCAGACATGTTTACATTAGCAGCTGTGTTCCTTTTGGCAATTGGTTATCAGCTGTTTTTCTAACTGAATTAGTGCTTAACTTGGTTTACAACTGCAGGTGTAGACAAGGAGAAGATTAAAAACCATCTAGAAAAGTGTCTCAGTAGCTCAGCTTGGAAGGTCTTTGTCTCCTTTATGCAGACAGGGGTAACCACTTGAATTTGCAAGATGATTCCCAAATAGTGCAGAGATAATCTCATCACAGATGGGAAAAGCAATCAGTAACTCCTGATGGTTAGGGAATCAGAAAGGTATGTGGGAAATTAGTTACACATATTTGGAAGGGCTTGGTTAAAAATCTTAGTCTAAGATACCACTGAAAAGGCAATATTTCACTATCACATTTATAGATGTTTTTTAAATGTTATTGTGACAAATTCATAGATGATAAATGCGTAGTAATCATGATAACTATCAAACACTAGTTATTTTCAGATGAAGTTGTATGAAATAACATACAACTCTTTTCACACAGAATGTAAGCACCAAAATCATCCAAGAAAGAATAGTCATTGCTAGTCAGCTTAGTTTTGCGATATAAATAGGTATCAGTGCCAGAAAGTGTGGGCAGCCATTTGTCTCAGTTCTATCCTACACTGTATTTTAAAGCAACTGTCTCTAATGGTTGTATGTTTGCACATTTGCAAGACTGTAGATTTTAAGCCCACAGTGAACAGTTTCACTGTGTTGAATTCCACTTCCTGTATCTTCTGATGTTGGGCCATCTTGGTTGGTAAGCGTTATTGGCGAATGTGCAGTAGAGATTAATGTTTTCGTCTGTCATGACACATTGGAGCGCAGGAGTAGTACTTGTAATTACTACACTTATGTTGATGTATAATTTGGAATTATGTACATTTGTAACTATTTTTTGATGTTTGAATTTCACTTCCTAATACTGTAGGATGGGGAGAGGGCAAATGAAATTTATGCAATTATTTGGCTAGAAAAAAATTACAAGTAACGCACTATCTTATTCTACTGGCACAGAAAATACTGGTCTATTAATGAGGTTTTGCCACGAGAAGCGATAAAATATCCATCATTCAATTCAGGTAAAATTAAAATAAATTAAATTACAGAAAAATGTACAGTGGATGGGGAATAATTTAATGTTTCCTAGATGACAGGTTAGGTCAGGGTTCTAAAGCTTTCCCACTGTATTGGCTACTTCTCAGTGCAGTTAATCTTTCCTAGGCCTTTGCTTCACTTTTATTACTTTTATATATTTTCTGATATTTATATAAAAAGATGAAGACTTGTTTGCTGGGAGTTTCATGGAAAGGATAGTTAATTAAATATCACCAGGAAATATTTCATTAACAGTAAGGTCAAACCTTCTTGTTCTCTGTCCCCCCTTAAAGAAAGCTTCCTATTTAGAATGGGAATATGTAACTTCAGTAGGAAAGAACTGTGTGGTTTCTAGGATTATCACACCCTATGATGCTATGAGTAGACATAGTATTGGCAGGATTTGCAGCTGATTTGTACCTATTTGTTGCTCTGTTCAGGGAATATAGGATTGCTTGCCTTGGTAAATATTTACTGTATAAGTCTTGGTAAACCTGGAGTGTGTTGGCATGCTAGGGAAGGATTTTTTTTCATTTTTTAATTTTTTTTTTTTTTAAATCTAGTATCTCAGAAGACCTGTCAGCATCATACATCCAGGGGATAAGGCTGTGCAAGATTATTCTTATCCAGGCAGTCTGTTTTGTCTTGCTGTGACGGAGCTCACTAGTGTTATGTAAAAACAAAACATACTGTTCTTGTAGAACAGTTGCCCTTTGGGTTTCTGTTTGCTACCAGTCTCTGGAAGCTAAATATGAGTAGCTACAGTATGCAGTGGGTTTTTTTCTCATATCTATCTGTGGGTATGAAGTCTGCTATTGCTTACAGTAGTGTGACCACAGTAGCAGAGCTATAAGCAAGCTAATGACCTCAGTGAAGCAGGAGTAGATGAGGAACAGTCTCTTCCAAATCCCCAGAGCTAGAAGATAGATGAACTACATCCTTCGGATTTGACCAACAGTGGTCTAAATAGCATCTGGGGAAAAGAAAAAGTAAATGCAAAAGCCACACAGACAGAGTAGGAGAAATTAGATGAGTTTGTGAATTTTTTTTTTGTTTGTTTTTTTGTTTTTTTTTTTTAAGACAGACTTTTTTGGATGTTTATTTGAAATAAAATATTTGCAATAAGAAGTTTCTCTTTCATTCCTCTCTTTGCCTACAAGATGGAATTACTGGGTGGAAAAATATCATTTTCACAAAGGGCAGTGGAACCTGAGCAGTAGTTGGACATTATAGCTTGTTTTCATGGTTTCAGGTTCCCATTTCAAGCAAGAATGTATTTGATGTATTTTCATGCAGGTTCCTTTGTTTACTCAAAGGTATCAGATGGTGACAGGGAATGGAAATATTGAAGTCTTTCCTTCATGGCATGTGAAGTTTGTCTCTCTGGGTAGTTTGGTTTGTTTCAGTTTGTTGTTTAGACTAAAATGTGTATATGAGCATTGCAACCCATTAAACTTTCTTCCTTTATAAGGACTGGTCTTTAGGAAGTTCAGGAAACTTCCAACTACTCAAACTCTCTCCCTTTGGCTGAAGTGTCAAGAGGCTGACGGTGACCACATTGTCTTGTCACTCTTAGGCAGGAAAGAGATGCTCACTCCTCTTAAACTCTCTTCCCTTAGCTTCTGACTAACTGTCACTAACATTGAAGTATGCAGCTTGAATGTCTTAAACTGAAAACATTGATGCAATAGATTAATTCTCCCTGCCCTTCTTTGGTTTTGAGCTTTTGGGATTCAGATTTTGAAGTTTTCTTCCTTTCTGGAAACCTATTCATGTGATTCCAAAAGGTGGGGTTTTTGAGACAACATCCTGTATTGCAAAATTCCTAGTAAAGATGTTGAGATGCTGCGACATTTCCAGACTTGTTCTTTGGCTTTCAGAGTAAAATAGTTGGAATAGTATGCACTTCCACCACTTGTACAGTGACACGTTAAGAAAAAATTTCACACTTCAAAGATGTTTGGTTGGTTTATCTGGTAGAGTCACCTTGTTTCAAAATAGAGTTTGGAAACAAAACAGAAATTTAGCTTGACATTTGTATTTATACCTTCTAGTTTGCTGATGACTCTGTTATCTGTATACACAAGGCTGTGCCTCATTAAACCATCAACAATGCTTGCTTCAAGGCTCTGCAAATGTCTTCTGGTAAATTTGGCAGGGACACTTCAAGATGTCAGAGCATTGAATAACATGTAAAAATGTCATATAATTTGTGAAGAAAAATGTATCGATTTTAACTAGATGACCCTTAATTCTAAGTCTCTATAGTATTCCGTTGTCAATCATGGATCAAGTATTTGTTTATGAATAAAACAAAACTGGTAATGTACTGAACTTGGAAACAGCAAAGCATCTGTAGCAATTGAGTACTTAGAATTCAGGTAGGAATCCAAGTTGGAACAGCAAAGAGCTGTTCACATTAAACCTGTTCTGATGGGATTGTCTGCTCTTTTCCTTCAGAATGGCTTGTGCTTTCTTCCTGGATTTCTAAGTGTGTACTGTCACAGTGCATGGACCCACAGCATTTTTAAGGTGGAATATTTGAGTGATGCAGCTGGCAGCTAGATAATACAAATGTTTCCAATGCATGAAGGCTTACATACAGTAGACAACTATTTTAATTCTCTTTAACCTGTTCTTTTCTTTTCATGATAAATTAACCCTTTGGTGTGTACCAAATAATGGTATAAAGAATAAGAGTAGATTGTATAGTGATGGTGTATTGAATACACGCAGAAAACTGCACTTGCTCAAACCAGAAAGTTACTGTCCTCATTTTCTGAAAAATGAAATCCCAAACACCAAAACCAAAGAGCCGGATAATTTGGAAAACTGAACAAATCTGAAGTGACAGTGAGCTTGCAGTATATGAAGGCAAGATAGCTCTTGTAAATAATTTGTAGTGAATGAGTCACTCAATTTTGTTCCCAAGGAAATGAAATGAGGCTATCAGTAAAGGGACACAAGGAGGAAGACATTACAACTGGTACCATTACATAAGTCTACCTGGTATGGTTATCACCAATGTGGAACCTTGTGGAGGTATGTTTCTCAGAAAATATTTTCTGTATTTCACTGATGGTTTGTGCTGTTGATAGGTATCCTGGTGGCATGATATCCTTTGTGTGATTCCACCAGATGGGCCATGTGTTCCCCCATAGCTACAGACAGAGATAAGCTGGCTAATCTATTAGAGTATATAATTAATTTCAATATTTTAAATATCTTAATTAATAGTAGAAGACTTTCAGAATTCTCAGAGTAATTTCCAAAGCAGGTACATGATTCACTTATCTGCTTCCTTGTTGATGGATGATACTTAAAAACTGAAAAAATGTGTTTCATATGTGCGAAATCCATTCTTTCCTTGCACGATAGGGCACGTAGAAATTTTGGTAAGCTTCTTGGAACTGTATTTGTCCAAAGCTTAAGAACTATTCCCATTTTTCACTCTCTTCATTTATTAGTGAAGGGTAACTAATCTGTCACAAATTCAGGACCTAAGATGACTTTGTGGTGGCCAAATCCACACAGACAGAAAACAAAAAACAGCTATATGCAACTGAATCAAGCATCCAAAATGGCATGTGGGTGGAAAATAAATTTGATCTGAATTTTGAAATTCCATTAAAAAAATAACAAAGTCTTAAGGTCCCAGTAAGTTGTATCACGAACACCATGTAGTTCTCAAGAATTAAAACAAGCTTGCAATCAAGGGACAGTCTTCAGTGAGCTGTGAGACAAAGTTTTCATGTCATTTTATTTCTTGCCTCTCCCCTTTTCTAAGCAGGTGAATCTGAACAAGACTGGCAAAGCTCTCAGCTTTGGAGCTTTCCCTGTGCTCTGGTATTAGATATTTACACTCAGGTGTCATCTTCTCTTGCTCATAACAAGATACTGAAGAGATTCAACAGAAGTTGTGAGTTTGAGAGATGTAGGAGAGAACACCTTCTGGACACTATTTTAAAATCAAAATTGTTTCATCTTACTTTTGTTTTAAGATATAGACCAAGTAATCAGCAAGGTTTTATCTGTTATTTTATGGCAGAAACTTCCTAATCCTTCCCAGCACCTCTCTGTGGGAGAACAAAGCAAGAGTTTGCATGAGAATATGGTCAGTCAGAAAGGAATTATCAAACTAGATAATGGTGGGACTGATGTCTGAATTACCCTGGATAATGTTATTAGGTTAAAAGCAAAGCCAGAACTCACCTTTGCAAGCTCCTCCTCAATGTTGTTCCAGAAGATCTGCAATGATCTGCAATGATCTGCAATGGAAAGGAAAAAGTGAGCAGGCTGTTTAAGTCAAGTAAGGTTGGCATCAGAACTCAATTAGATTTTTACATAATCTATTTTGTGTAATTTGTTTTTTTCAAGGTGTTGTTTCTACTGTCTTAAATTAATCCTTTGACTGCCATCACTGAAGCAATGGAGTGGTGCTGGCAATGGGTGAGGCCAAGTGATCTGTAGTGTTATGGCTGGAGTTCCAGCAGGAACAAGACTGTGGGTCCAAACAACCAGAGGCTTTGGGGTTGCTTAAAGTGTTAACATCAACTTTGAAAACAAACAAGAAACTGTGATTGAAATAGACCCACCTTGCATTATATTAGTACTTGGGGAGAAGGGCTGTAGAGTTCATAGAATAATTTATTATAAATAATATTTAGCATGAATATGAACATTTTAATAATTCAATAATGATATAATTATATTTACCATAAACATCTTTATTGATTGAGCTCTAGTAAATGTGGGGGTTTTTTAATGATGATTATAAATTTAACATCAGAATTCCTTGCAGAAAAGAAACAAAAATAAATTTTACTGAGCTTTGATCTTCTCTGCAACTGGAAGAGAGAATATATACTTCTAGTTCCTAGAATGGTAGAGACTACTGCTATTGTAATTTAAATATTATTTTATTGAAATGAATTAGATTATACATAAAAGATTTTGCCACCAATAGCAGGGAAGCAGACACATTTTGATTATCACAGCTTGTAGCTCTAAACACACAAGCTATGATTAAAAGGCTCAAGTCAGAAAAAATGAAGCTATGTTAATGGGCACGTTCTCAAATCAGTCTTTAAAAACTAAAATTTTATACCAACCTTGAATAGGAATAACGAAGCAAACATCCTGCTCCCAGATGGACAAACTTGGCAAAACAGGAGTAATAATAATAAAAAAAAAAAAGTATCAACAGTTTGTGCAATGAAGGGAATAAATTGTACCTAAATTATAAAATAATAGACTCCAACCCAGCAAGCACTAAAGCATATGCTTAATTGTAAACAGGTGAGCAGTTAATCTCTTTTTAATAAGACAATTGAGAAGTGAAATGCACTTATGGGGCTGAGACCTAACATACGCATTATTGACTGGAGTATTAATCAATTCAGAAAGCAATAAAAAACCAACATTAGGTATGTACATGTTATATATGTGTGTTTGTGCTATTGTGTTTGACAGATTTGTTTCTTCCCTATGACCTGTGTAAATGAATCACACTGTCACCGGGGGGATGGACTACAGGTGGACTTCACAACCTACCTGGCTCTCTGCACTTCAGCTATTTAAGCTATTCATCTAATTTCCCTCTGTAGCTAAGCGGGGAGGGAGATGCTTCTAGAAGCTGTTTATCCTCCTTTGGAGGTACTGATTTCTCTCTTCTGACTATAAAAGAAGCCTGGGTGACTCAGCTGAAATTAAACTAGATACATTTGGCTGGTTACAGTTAGGTGAATTGAAGTGTCCTAGGATCTAGTGTTAGAATAAATGAGACAACTATGCACATACTGAGCTTAAAGAATCTCTTTGCAAGAGATGGATGTAAGCATCAGGTTCTACTTCTTTTAACTCCAAATGTGCAGAATCTGTCATTAACAGCTTCTAAAAGGTTAGACAGCTCTGCCTTACAATGGCACAAAGAGCAAATGAATGTAAGTTTTAAGTTGCTAGCCTGTATGTTTATTACTACCAGTAGTCCTACTGACATATGAAATTATTTACATTCATAAGACTGTGAAAAACTGTAAGCTTGAGATCAGAACAATGGTGAATAGATGTGAGACTGAAACCTCTCCTGTTCACAAAGCAACAGCCTTCAGCGGATATCGCTTGGCTTAAATGGCTTGTATGTTCATTAAAATGCATAGCCACTCACAGTATGTGATGTTCCCTGGGCCGAGCCAGGGGAATGCCTTTTGCGGCACACCTGGAGCCTCACAAATGCTTTGCAGCTTTGGTGCTGATCCAATCAAGCACAGAAATAAGTGGGAAGTGACTCATGCTGAGAGGTGGATGCTTGCTGTTAATCCCAGCTTTTAAAATGTACACGGTTTGTCATCATTTTTCATTGTGTTGAATATGTGTGTCTGGCCACTCTTGTGTCTGATGTTTGCCATGGACTCTCTTTCCAGCTCATGTGCTGCAGTCATTTGCTCTTCACTTGAAAGGACGCAATCAGACAAAAATCCCTTTAAAACCAGTTTCACTGAAGAAAAGACCTAAACAGGAGAAGAAAATATATGAGGTAGGGTGGAGAGGAATGTGTTCCGACCCTGAAACATCTGCTCTTTTAAACGTGATGTTACAAATGTTTAACCACATGTGTGTCTTTCACTCTTAAAAGCTCAGCTAAGGAGGAGGAGAGAGGGGGTAAGAGGCAAAGCAAATGGTACATTAATTATGTTTCCAGAAGATACTGAGCAGTAAGATACTGCAACATTATAGATGATACTGGACAACAACAGTAATATGAAAATACTTAGTAAGACTGAAATAATGGGCAAAATGAGAAGCATTTGGGTTAATTACACAGTTGCATTTCTACAGAAAAACACACAGAAATATAAATACTAAACATGAAGCCAGAAAGGAATTGAATAAAATTGCAGTTTGCAATACAGTGTGGCACCACAGGTATGCACATGCTTGAGTCTGAATATGTCACTGCACTTTTCTCAGATACAACCAAAGCACGTGCCTAGGTATTTTATTAAATGGGAATAGTATGGCTACTAACATAATTGAAATATAGCAGGGATTTAAACCAGTTTCTGAATGAGGGCCTTTGTCATTAAAAAAAAAGCCATTGTCATAAGAGGCAAGAAATGCAGAGGCACTATCTCAGAAAGCCTCGCAAAGAGCTGTTGACAGATTCTCTACCCACAGTTTCTAAGGGCTCTGGCAAGGCAATTGCTTTTATTCCATGTTCTGAATGAACAGAAATCGTACTGAAGCAGAAATGGAAAACAGTAAATGAAATATAAGACTACAAATCTGGCCTAGCTCTCAAGTAATCACTTTCAACATTTTTCTGTTGCTTTAGAGTGCTACACTACCCCTGTGTGTTTGAAACTCTGGAGATAAGTCTTCATCTGACGAAACAGAGACCGTGTGAAATCTTCTTGGTATGCAGGTAGGTTTTGGTACCATCTTTCAATTAAAATAGGTGTAAGAGATGCAAGTCTCAAACAAAGGCAAATGTGAGTTCCTTAACTATCTGAAATGTCTGCAGAGAATTGGTTTGGTTGATACTGCACTGTGTGATGCGTGCACAGAGAGCAGATGTGAGCTCCCACACAGAAGCAGTAAGACGAGTGTGCAGATGAAGGCCTGGAAGGAACCTTCCCCGCCACCTGCCCGAGCCCCAGTGTGTGGAACTCACGGAAACTTTGGGGCAGAGTACTAGGATATGAATAACAGCACTGGGGTGCTTCCTGTATTCCAGGAAGCAGAACTTTGTCCTGTCTTGTGGAGGAATAGTTTCGTGAAAGCTGTTTGCACAGTAGGTCTAGCAAAACAAAACCAAAGCCCTGTTGGGGTGTAGGCAGACGGGAAGTCCAGGCAAGGGGCAGGGTGCATATTTGGGCCAGGAGCAACAACACTGAAAAGCAGTTGAGTCACAGCTGAGGGGTAACACCATGCAGACTAAGGTAGCAGGAATTCAGGGGAAGTTTGGCATATAAAGCGCTCTGTGCAGTCATGATTGTTTTTCTTCTGCAGTGGAGACACACAAATCACTTCACTGTCACTGTTACTCCCTAACTGGAACAGCCATCATGTGCAGCCATGCTGAATCCAAATTCTTGTGCAAATCCAAAACCATGTAAAAACCTGCTACCACAGCACATTCAAAGTTCTGTACATGCATTAATTAATTAGCCATCCTCATGCTATTGTGAGATGAGCTGGTCAACTGATTATTCCAGTTTTCGGAGACAGGGCTGAGTTGAAGGCATTTATCTTGGTCCCGTAATAGGTTGGTACATTAAAGGATGAAATCTTCTGAAATTTCAGTGCACTTTTAAAAATCACAGTTTTCATTCACTTACAGATACCTTCTCCTCAATAATGTAAATTTCTCACTTGTGTTTGTAAAGATCCGGGGATAATTTGAAAAGTACCTTTGCTGTATAGATTTAGGAGTATGGACACTCAGTGATAGCAATTAGTTATACAAATCTCTTAAAAACAGCAAGAATGCTGTTTTACTGCAGGATAAAAGACAACAGCAAACTTGTACCATCACCTATCTGAGGTTAATCACTTGTTACTATACAGCACTATGTGACTGTGGCTACTAACAAAGACTAATAGAGCCATTAGCCGGCATCTCTAAGTACTGTTCCTCAGCTGTTTTTAAGTATTAGTGGCATGTGGGAGGCACATCTCCTCTTCACCAGGAGGCCACTTGGCATCTCTCCCTCCATCCCACATCCCTCCTTGCGATGCTTCCCAGCTCCTTCCGCCCTACCTGTCTCCTCTGGGCCAGGCTGCAGTGGGTTTCCTGCCACAGCCTGGCCCAGAGGAGGCAGGCAGGGTAGGGAAAATCTGGCAAACACCTGCCCCCACTTCTCCCTCCCGCCTTCCAGCAGGAGCAGCACAGAGGAGATGCCCAGCCGTGCCGCTGCTGCCACCTCCCGGAGCGAAGCGCGGTCCCTTTAAGGCGGCGCGGAGCGCACTGTCCCTTTAAAAGGCGGCGGGCGGGAGGCGGCGGTGACCGGGGCCGTCGCCTGCCCGCCGGGTTTTCCCCCCCTTTCCTGCCGGCCCGTCGTTCGCAGCCGCCCGTTAAAAAGAGAAGGCAAGATGGCCGAGCTGGGCAGCAAGGGGGTCACCGCCGGGAAGATCGCCAGCAACGTGCAAAAGAAGCTGACCCGGGCGCAGGAGAAGGTAGGGGAGAGTGTGTGTGTGAGGTGCGCGGCCGCCGCCTCCCCGGGATGCGGCGATGCGGGTACCGGGGTTGACACCCTATCTCAAATCTGTGATGCCCCCGAGGGGCTGCCAGCTGCCTTCCCTGCCTGCGGATTTAGGGCCCCTTTGCATACCGAGAACGCACGGTTCCGCAGTTGTGAGCCGTGCGGGTTTGCCCTCCGTCTGCACGCTCAGGATAACCAGAAACATGGCATCGGCTTCGGCTTCGGCGGGGAGACGGGGGGAGGACGGAGCGCTGCACATTTGTTTTAAACATGTAGATGCTTATTGTTTCAGCAGGAGGAGACCTTCTTTCTGTGGTATTTAGATTGTGCTTTATGCGGCAGTTTAAAGAGCAGAACTGTATTTTGCAATAGCGCTAAACACGCAGCCTCAAAGGCGGTGAGAAAAAGGAGATAACACTTGCTTCCTTACTTCTAATAGCATGGCATGATATTCGCTACTTGTTTTACTGACCTTGAGCTCCAGATTTTGGAATGGTGGTAAGGGAAAAACCATACTGGCTTTGAAGACTGTGCCTATGTCTGGTGAGGGAGGGGTGTTTTTGAATCCCGGGAGCCCTTTCGCTCTTCTCCACCCACGCCTGTGCCAGTGAAAGGTGCCAGGAATATGCAATGGATACTTGTCATGTTCATCTCTCTGGCACGCTGCATCTGATGCCAGCTGCTTGCTCTGCGTAGGGATTATTGGACGCTTTACGCAGGGACATTGATCAGCTGCTTTTATCTCGGGCATGCTCATCTTGGTTTTGAATGATTTGCTGTGAGATGACATTGACTGAATAAGGACTGGTGCATCTTCAAGGGAGGGAGGGTGAGCAGATCTGCCCACTGCTGCTCTGGTTCCCTGGGAGTTATCTTTAGCAGCTAGATTTAATCTAGGAGGTTTGGGATTGGCTGCAACGCTGGCCTGAGCCTTGTACCAATTGCTGACGCTGTTACAAAATGCTGCTGGGTCAGAATGGCAACCCAAACCTGTTGGGCTCAGTTTTGCACATGCAGCTTCCAGTGGTTAAAGCTCAATTATGGAGACTGGAAGTGTGCTTTGAACTTACCTGGCCGCCTGGGAGAAAACCCAAGTGAGTAGCACATCCAGTATGGAACTGGCTGCAGCGGCAGGGACCTGGCTTTGCTCCCTACCTGAAAGTGAGTGTGGCCACATCTGTGCTTTTTCCCTTTCCTGAGGTTGCAGGAGGGGACAGGACAGGGAATCTGTCTGCTGGTATCTGGTCCACTCTGAACTCATCATAGATGCTAAGTTCATTCTGAGTTAGCCACCAGATGGCAACCATATTTTTAGTTAATATTAAGGTAGGTGATAAAGGCCGAGTTCCTGGCCTGCTGATGAAGTTATTGTATTTATTGCTGCAGCTTGGAGCCAAGTGTGGCCTGCCAGGCCCTTCCCCGGCTTCTTATCTGAACACACAGGTTCTTTTCCTAGGGAGAGAGTTTTCCACAAATGCCTCTCAACTGGAGATCTAGTTCACTTCCTTGCTTATTCCCTGATGGTGATTGGGGATATAGGAATAACAACAACAACAATAGTTGATAGTTTAGCTGTGCATTGCAGGTAATTTGCACCATCTGAGATCAGTTGTTTGTCCCTTTACACAGGAAAAAAGCACAGCTCCTTTTCCCTCTAATGAGAAAAGGGAAACAAAACCCAAAGCACTTATTTAAGAAGTTAACACAAGTTCTAGGCTGTTTGGCTGTTGTTTTCCTAACGCAAATGAAAAAACTTTGCTTTCTGGGGTCACAAAATATATAAAAAAATGGCATTGCTTGCTTCATCCCTTACTGGCCCCTTCATACTGCTAGAGCTTCATCTCTAGCAATTCTTCTTTCATGGAGTGTTAGGTGTTTTACCCTGTCTCTAAGGGACAGACTGAGGCAAGCATGTGAATGTGAACTTTAAGGTCCTGAGGAAAGATACAGCTGAATATGCAAGTGAAGATGAAGGCACGAGTGGTTATGGCATTATACTGGTGTTAACCTTGTGGTATTGTGTTTTAAACTGCGATGCATGATACTATGTTTAGCAGGAAGGGTAAACCACGTATCTGGAGATACAGGCCAGGTGTTTAAAAAAAAAAAAATAAAAAAAAGCAATCAGAAGTGGGCAGTGGTAGATCTGGGCATGCAACAGAGCAAGAATTTAAAAATGTATTAGATTTTTGTGAAGGAATGCTGAATGGGGTTGAACTTTCCTTTTAGAGGCAAGGATAATTTGAGGCTTAAACAAGCTGACCGTGTTCCTCTTACGTATCCTCATTTGATTTGAATGTAGGATAAAAATTCTTCCCTTCAGAGTGGTATCTCCCTCCCAACTTGAGCCCTGAGGCTTTGAGTTCAGCGATTTCCTTCATGGTGAATTTAAGCCTTGTGTTAAGCAAAGAATGATGTCTTGTTGTGCAATGCAGAATTTGCAGTGAAACGCTGTACACATCCTTTTTTCCCTCTGAGACGGCTATTATGTAAAGTATGTAAGATATTCCTTCAGAAATACTGTTTGTTTTGAGCCTTTCAGTAAAACTATTGGCTATTTTTGGAAGAGCATTTCTCAGTTCCGCAGGAAATATGGGGCAGAATGGTTGACTATGCTGTCTGCAAATGGGCTGTGCACCCTTTTAACCTCTTTCTCTATTCAAAGGTAGCCTCAAGTACAGCACTTGGCAATAACTTGCCAATTGTCCAGTGAAATGTATCAAATAAGCTGATGCCTCCGTCCAGAGGAACCCACCAAGCAGAAAGGACCCTTTCAAGTGTTGCTAGCTCATGTATCATACTTGCAACTAACAGGTAGGAGATTTAGGCTGGAAGTTGCACTTTGTTCATTCTGTAGTTAGCTGAAAGATTTTCAGAATGAGACATTGAGCTCTGAACCTTTCATAATTCTAAACTTCTTGAAATGGAGTAAAATTGTAGTGCCTTCAATGTGACGGTGTCGTGGAGAGAGCCTAGTGTTTGCAAGGTCTTTTAAACTTTGCCAGTAAGGATTTGAAGTTTTATCTTTATGTCTGTAATTCATCATCTTGATTAAAAATTTTGTTTCTGCTATGTGATCAATTTTTAACTTATACTTTTGAAAATTTTAAGTCTCCCCAATTTCCTGAGTTCTCAAGGGTGTCCTGTTTCTGGATGTGTCAGTCTGCACACGCACAAACGCTTCTTGCTTTGAACAAATTAAACCAGTGTCTCAGTGACGTGATGCAATCCTGGTGTGAGGTTCTCGGAGGGGCTTAAGCTCGGGGAGCACACGGATTGGGGTTTTGTTGCTTGGCTTGCTGTGAGGGTCCTCATCACAAGATCAAGCTCTTTTCTCTCCTCCCGCAGGTGAGACAGAGATTCAGAGTGGAAAGTGGGTATTGGTTGTGCAGGCCCTGACTGATGATGTAATTTGCATCCAGGTTAACAAGCACATCTGGGGACATAATTTATAAAGTTGACAATGGATAGAGAAGTTTTTCCTTGCAAGCTTATTTGTGTGTAGAGGAGTAGAAAGTGATGAACTTATTTTTCCCTTTCTAAACTTATACTGAATGTGGGAAGTTCCTATCCTGTCGAAGTGGTGCTTTCTGTTCATTACAAAGCTAGGCAAAATGATGAGTCTGCGTCTGTGCTATGAATAGGCTGTCGTATTTTTTCATGTGTTTACTCTGATGTACCAACGCATGAAGGCATCCCCATTTTTTTCCCCTCAGTCCCTAACCAAAGGGGAAAGCTTTTTCCCAGAACCTGACAAAGTTTAGTTTGGACATCCAAACAGTAAGGGGTGTCATTTACGTTGTTGGCTTTGCCACTGACTTGCCATGTTGCCATGAGATGTCACTTTTGCTTTCTGTTCTTCGCTTACCTCATCTGTCCCACTGATGTTCACCCATGTCCTTCTTGGCAAGCTTTCCCTGATTAAACCTTTTGTCAGAGCAAAGTTCTGCTCCCCTCTGGCTGCACACTCCAGGGACGCTGGGCTGTATTCCTGGTCTTGCAGGGCTAGTCTGACCATAGGCGTTGGTAGCCAGGCTTGCTGATACTGCCCACTACAGTGCAAAGAAATATTTATATGCCAGTAAAACAGGGTCTTCACTAAAGAATTTGCAGCCTAGCAAGGAGAGATAACCAAGGACACTGGCCCTGAAAAGAAAAGTAGAGGACTGCTTTGGTCAGGCCACTGTAGCCTCGTGTGCCAGTGCTTTTTCCAGTTAATTTGTGTCATGTAACAATTGTAGTAGCACAGGCTGTGTCCAGAAAGGATATTTTCCTTTTCCAGAACCTTAGGCTTTGTTTCTTTCTCCATGTTATCCCTTGTTGGACATGAGGAGATTGTGATTTGGGTGGAACAGGTTTTACAGAAGGTGTGGCTTGCATTTTGAGTTTGCCATGATAAAACTTTTTCCCCTGATAAAACATGCTCCAAGAGGTGGAGCATGGCAGGTGAGAACACCTAGAATGAAATCTCAGCCCTGTTGAAGCAGGTGGGAGTCTATACCAATAAGTAGTATCCAAGAACTTTAAACCGATTTTAAATACATCTGTCTTCAGAGTTCACCTGTTGAATGCTGCTTGATCTGTAGAATGTCTATGGATGAGGATGGAGGTTTTATGTAAAAAATAGTAGATGCAGAAATCTCTCTTTTTGAGAAGGAAGTACCACATCTACGTACTTGAGAGGATGAAAGTTGCTTATTGGTTTTCCTTCAGGATCCTTCTGTCTCTTCAAAGCTTCTGTGGTGTTTGTTTGACTTTGACCACAAAACCATCCCACCATAAGCAATCTGCCTTGTTGTGCTAGTGAATTACAAGAAGCCTGAACAGCTACAAGAGTTCTCTTGCTGGTCTGGCATGGAACTTTATAGTGGCTTTTTTTTTCCTGGAAAGCTCTCCAGAAGATGAGGAAAGGGCTTCTTACTTTCTATCTGTTAGCTTGCTTTCTTAAGAATGCAGAGCTTGAGCCATGGGTAAAGTCTCAAAGGTATTCTGAGCCTAAAGGTTGCTGGAAATCAGGTATTGGATAGAGGAGGGAGGCTGAATTAATGCCCCTAACATACAGATGATTCCAGTATGAGCTCAGAGTATATTACTGGATATTGGATAAACTGCATGGGGCTGGGAGGAGGTGAAATAGGAAACCAGGCTCCACATGTTCCCTTGCCCATGGAATGGTTTGAACTGGCAGGGCGCTTACAGTGGCCTGCTGAATGTACCCCTCTGTCTGGGTATTGACAAGAGATTTCTTTGAAGAATCAGAATCTCATGGTACATGCGTTTTCTGACTGGAAAAGGCCTAGACCTGTTCTTGGTGACTTTATCTTCCCTGTAAGTTTGTGTCTTACCACCAGTCCCCTTCAGTGCAGTTCTTGAGAGACCAGATTCATACTGTAGGATCTGTGAGAGATCTTTTCAGTGAAGACCTTTGAGTCTCTAGGCAGGATAGAATTGGTGTTACAGAACTCACCTGTCAGGGGTCTGCCATCAAACCTATCTGTCCTCTCCATCTTGCATGCTGATTGTTAAGTGGGGTTTTGTGTTTGCAGGTACAAATGTTCTTTACAACATTACAAATGCTCTTGGCATGTGACCAGCAAATGACATGGCTCACCAAGTCATACAGGAAAGCTGGGTGCAGCCTGAGGTGTTCAGCACCTAGCCAGGTTGGGGTCTTTGGGAATAATGCAGGTTTTCCTTTGTTCCTGACTGTTTGGACAGAGAGATGAGACACTGTTGCTTGGGACCAAAAGCATAAAGCTCTGGTTCTAGAAAGTTTTGGAGTGACAGGAGAGTAGCTTAGGTTGACAGGTATTAGAGTGGCTGTTTTTTCCTGCTGTTGTGATGGTGATCAGACACCTGAGCTGCCTGCTGTGTGAGCTCTGCAGCTTCCTGAGGATCATCTTACAGTCCTGGTTTTCTACCTGTACACGCAGGGGTCAGACTTACTTCCCAGAAGTGCTGTACTGGCAACTTGACACTATCATGAATATAGGCTGGATTTGCCTGAGCAGAACAGACTTGTAGGCCTGTCTTCTTCAGCTGGCCACAGTTAAGTGTGCTGGGTTCTTTGAGTGGGCTGACAAAGCCAGGGTGTGCAGACCAGCTGCTCCTTCTGTGGGATAAGACCGGATTAATGGTGGCCAGGAAACCCTGCATTTTACACCTCAGAAGAGTGAGATGGCAACAAATATTAAAATATGAATAAAGCTTCCTCTGAGAGCTGTTGGCATGTAGAATAGCACATCAAGGTCCCTTGTGACTTCAGCTTGTGTTTTTTAGCCTTCTCTTGAGGGACTGTATACTTGCTTTTCTCCAACACCTGCAATATTTAATGCATGAATGCCAGCAAACCTGTACTATTCACACCCCTGAGTTAAAAGGGGGCATCTCTCACAGGAAGGTGTTGAAAGAAGGAAGAAAGTAATTTACCTTGTCTTGCCAGTTAAAATCCATTTTCAATATAGTATTAGTTGACTATTTAATACTGTCAGAACAGGAGTGAGGAACCTCTGCAGAATCTCCTGAACTGCTGGCAGCAGTGCAAGGGATGAACAAATCTTGGCAGGTGGTTTTTCAGCAGGTGCACATGAGTGACTGATGGATCTCAGAC
Organism: Patagioenas fasciata; assembly: GCF_037038585.1. Classification (NCBI taxonomy): domain Eukaryota; kingdom Metazoa; phylum Chordata; class Aves; order Columbiformes; family Columbidae; genus Patagioenas; species Patagioenas fasciata. The sequence continues at coordinate 15,725,371 of NC_092526.1, read as the reverse complement.
AGTTCAGGTTTCCCTTGGAGCGTCTCCTGGCTTTGGTAGCCTCTGAAGCTGCTTGATCTTCACAAAGCTGGCAAGTGCTGCAAGTACTGCTGTCCCTCGTTCCTAGAAAAAATGATAATACAGTTATTAATATTAGCAGAAAATAGGATTAATGAATATTTTGTTTTGTTTTAGATTACGTTTCTATTATGCCAACTGGCTTACATAGTTTTGTTTCTTAGCTGCTACTCAGAAGGCACCTCTCTTCAGATCTGTAGTTCTGTGGTCGGAAGGAACAGTCCTGGTGAATGAGAATAGAAACTATCCAACCTGGATATGTTGTACAGTTCAATTATTCTCCCCCCTCTCCCCTTTATTTTTTAAAGTTTCTCCTAGATTATGGCGGGAGTTTGTGTTCAGGAAGAGTTTGGGCACTAGTTATATTTTGAGGAAGATGTAGAAGCTCCTGCTTGGGGCATTACACAGGCCTAGGCAAGGTCTCACAGAATCACTGTGAAGCAGCTTTATGAAATGAGAAATAGGTAATGTGTTTGCTCAGAGCTCTGCAAGTACACATGTATAACAGAGATTTGTCTACTATTTAGGCTGTTCTGAAGTAAACTTTGCTCAGAGCTGTAGCTGGAAGGTGGAAGTTTTTGAAAGCCAGCTGGAGGGTACAGTTAGGAGAATCATAAATGGTGGACAGTGTCCGTTTCATTTTTGTCTCTTTCTTTAGAAGAAAGGAGAAGTCTGGGTGGCAGTTTGTTCTTAATATAGGCTGCCAGGCAGGATGGAGAGTGCAAACTTTACCAATAAGGAGGAAAGCAGTATGTAACAGCAACTAATCCCTCTCTGAAAACCATGATTCGAGTTTAATCTTTTAATGATACACAGATATTAAAATCTGAAGTACTGGCCTCTCTGCAAGGATTTGACGTACAGATTCGGAAAGCTGGTAACCTCTTCTGTAACGATTTATTTTTTGGTAGTTCTTCATCAGTCATCTTTGGTTTGTGTATTTTAGGTAGGTTTAGAACTTCTTGTAAAACAAAAAAACTTGGTTCTTTTCAAAGTTATCTTTTCAGGAGGGAGAATAGGGGTTGATGTAGCTGAAGTACAAACATTTTTCACTGGGCAATTGCTGACACTCTGCTTTGAAACTGTGTTAGAACTGCAGTGCTTGTTTGGCAGCAGGGACGGAAAGAGAACTTCAATGGTACAGTAACCACAGTGATTGAAAACACAGCTAAAAGTGTTTATGCTGTGTGGTGTGTTTGGTTGTGTGTTGGGTTTTTGTTTGTTTGTTTTGTTTTGTTTTTTTTTACTTCATGTTACTTGGCTTGATTGCACATTTTATCAGGCCAGAAGCAATAATGCATGATAAAACCAACTCAGAGCTGGATTTGAAGATATTTGCAGAGCGAATAAACAATTATCTCCCATTGGATTTATTTGGAATGGTGCTAGTAACAGACGTGAACAAATACTGAAAAAGGTATAAAGACTGACATTTGAAAAAAATGTAGATCTCCATGTCTTTTTCCTTAACAGAAATGCTGGTCCTGTCCCTCTCTAGTACCAACCATTGTAGGTAATGTTACCCAGTCCTGTAAGTTATAGTAAGTGTTTTGATCATAGCTGCTCCAGGATTCTGGGTGTGGAAGGACCAACCTTATTTCTATTCCTATTTCCTCAGCCATTGTGGGGGAAAAAGAGGAAAAAAAAATCAGGGGAAAAATTAGTATATTTTAAGAACACAAGGAATTCCTTTCCGGGAATTGATATGTTCAGCTCATAAATTTTGAATTTTCAGGCAATTGAGAGGTGTCATGGGGAGATACTTTCTTCTGCCCTCCGTCTGTGGCTGGAACATGACCCCTCTGGTCCAAATGTTGATTCTGACACAAGAGACCAAAAAGAGGATTGAGGTATTGTGGCAGGGGACAGCATGTTTCAAAGGTTGCTTTGAAAATACATTTTGTAAAAATTCTGGTGAGAGGGATGGCAGGTTCTATGAGCGGAACAGTGCTCGGGAAAAGTTTAAATTCCTTCAGATGGAGAAATATACTTGGGTTCTGCATTAAAACGCTCCTTAAGGTCTAGGTTCCTCAGTGGAGGAGTGAAATGACTATTCTTCCGTGTCTTGAACTGATTTCTACAGTAGGAGGACACTAGGGATTTCTCCCTTTTCTGTCTGTTCAGACTAAGCCACTGTGAAAGGCCAAGCTTAGCTGTGTGTTAATAAACTTGAGCCACTGAAAGAATGTAGCCACTCTGATAATGTTTCCCTCATCATGCTTACAGACAGTATGATTATTTGTTAGTGTCTGCAGTGTGTTTGTATTATATATTACCAAAAAAAGGCCATTCCTTGTCTTGAAACAATTCCAACATAAATATTGGACAGTCTCAGATAATGAAGATTCTGGTTTGTTTCAGTAAAATTCTGTATTCCAGAAGACGTAAAAGGGTTTTCAGATATTTTTGCAGAGGTTTGGTAAGAATGGTTTTGTAGACAAGGGTACAATGCTATTTTCTATTTTTGAACAGCAAATTTTGTATGAAAATACATAAGGTGAAGAAATTGGAAAAAGAGATTGGTTTCTTTGGAGAGGAAGAGCAGCTTCCTCTATGTGCAGGGCTGGGAGGGGAGGGTTTGGAGACTGACTGGTGCGGTAGAAAAAGTCTGGGGCTGACTTATCAGTCAATGGTAGAGCCCTGTAATGATACGTTCCATTCAACTGCTCATGGACTGGGACTTGTGTGCGAATGGGTGTCGGAATCAGTGGTTAGACCAGAAATTTTTGCTGACCTGAAGGCGTCTATTCTCCCTATTCCCTGACCCTCGGCGAACATAATTACTTATGGGAGGAAGTGTGTCTTATCGGGGCTGGATGCCCTTATGCCTTCAGGACGAGTCTGTGGGTACAGTACTTGAAAAGAGCTGTGTTGCTGTGCTGGATGAAGGTGATTGACTGAGAGCAAGGGTGGTTTTAGCTGGAATATCTTCTAAGCTGCCAGTCCCAAGTCTCTGGTTGAGGCCTTAATTTTTGAGGAGGCTCTTTGGGGAGCACATTATGGTGCTTTTCCTCTCCAAAGGCAATGTGGCCCAGATTTTCAGCAAGTACTTTGGCAAAGAAGCTGTAGGGCTTACACCCATTCACAGCAGGAGAACTAGCCTATCAAGCCCAGTTCTCAAATTTTCTGTTACTTATCCTGCAGCTCTTCTGAAGTAGAAGCAGTCCTCTTGGGCAGAAAGGAAGAAGAGCTGTTCAAAAGCCGCTTGAGAAGAACCAACAAGAGCTGTGTTGCATCATATGTTCCCACTTCGATGGGACAAGCCATTCCTGGTAACGCAACCTGGCTGTGGAGGGCACCGTTCCTAAATCTTTCCCCCATGTTTGATCCTTTGCAGCTATTGCCCTCTGGCTCAGTGCATCCCAACAGCTGATTCAAATGTCCGTGTCTTTTTCCTTTGCCCCATCATGAATACTACGTGTTCCAGATCTGTCCTGCATTTAAGAAACTCCCATCCTTGTTCAGCAAGGTGGTCGCGAACATGTACAGGAGCTTTCCTGGCCTCTTAAGGGCTCTGTGTCCAGCCTGTCCCTTCTGGAAGTCCCTCTCTCACATCATTCTGCCTTCTAAGAGCTCCTCTGCCCCACTCCCTCCTAGCACACACCTGCTCCTTTATCTCTTTCTCCGGCTCAGGCATGGCCCCAAATGCCTTTTTTGTTCTGTCCTGATTTGGTTGCTTAATTTTGCATTAGGGCCTGTGTAAAAATAAAAATACTTACTGCAAATGTATCAGCATTTAAAATGAGTGTTGCAGAGAAGGAGGACTTGAGAAGGGGGATTTGTGCAAACAGCACTATTTATACTATCTATTCCTCTTACTAGTATTACCATTGGCTATAGATAGGGTTTAATTAAGCTATGTTAGATGCCTGCCCACGTAACAGACATTGATGTTGCTGAAGTCCTTTTGCCTGGAATGTCACATTGATGCCAGCTGAATTAGGTGATGCCATTTGGCCTTATTAACTACAGAACTACGATGTAGCTACTATCCAGTTGTGCCCGTGTTTTTTTTGATCTGCTTGAGGCTGAGCCAAACAGAAAGTAGAGTGGAAATTTACCTGCTTTCTTGCAGACTGTTTGGCATTTCCTGCTTCTTTATTTTCAGGGTATTGATAGATACATATTCTCCCCAGTCTCTGGTTTGCTGAAAAGCAAGAACTCTGGGGAATTCAGTGTTTTAACCTTTCTGCTTTGAATAAGAGCAAACCAAGTGGAAAAAAATTGCCCAGAAAGTTGTGAATTAGGCATACAACCACATATGGCTTGATTGCACAAGCACACCTAACAGCTGTGTGTTCAGTTGTCTGTCTCTTGGGCAGTTATGTGGTGGAGTGGTAGACGTGCAGCTTGTGTACCCCTGACTCATTCAACAAACCAAGGATGAATGGTCAAGATGACCCCAATAGAGCTTATGTGTCTTCTGGTGAAGCTGTGAATTTTCAGCCCCTCTGGTATCAGGCCACCTGCTTAAGGCGTCAGAGTTGAAGCATTAGAAGTCTGAAAACTCTAGTTTAAGCTCTTAAGATTCTTAATCTCCCTCACTTCTTGAGGTAGGTGCCTGCTGCTGGCTCTGAGTTTGGTCTGGTGGAAGAAGTCACCACTTCTGAATCGTCATCCTGTTGCCCAGTTTCCTGCTTTGTGCACTGCTGCTGGAGCACTTGGTGCGAATCTCCATCCATTCGCCTGTAGATGAAATCCTGTCTTTGTCAGATCAACAGTTTGAACCAACCCAGCTACTCCCACTGGGGCAGCAGTTTCACATCACTCTTAAACCACATCTACCACTGAGATGTCTCGTCTCCAGATGCTTCTTTTCTCCTCCTTTCTGATGCCACTACCCCATTAGCATCACTCTGATTGTGCTGTTTTACCTGTTTCAGTTTCAAGCCTCTCCTCACAAATAGGTGCATTTGATAGTAAGTTCTGCACAACAAGTGCGGGGACAGGAGAAAGACAGCAATCCAGGGTGGTCAAGAGAGGATCTACCCTGAGGTACAGATAAAGTGGAATTAAGCCCAAGTTCTACCCAATGCAAGTGTGGCTGAATCAGCAGGACCATGGGGCAGTGGGGTGGTACCTGAGCTGGGGCACTGGCCGCTTCCCCAGCTCAGCTTGACTGGACTTATAGCTAGCACCTGACTTTACATTCTCTTTCCTTTATATTCTGCCTGTCTGAAACCCCTGACTGAAGGGCACAAAATACGAGGAAAAAAGTGAGTGTCAAGTTTAAATGACATTTTCCAGGGTTTGTTTTCTCAGAAGTTTGTGTGGTGAAAAAGCAGGACGTTTCCATGTTCTTCTTCAAGATAAATAGGAGACTGAAGACCGAATGGTAGGAGAGGGAAGTATCTGTGCTTTCTTTTTAACTGCTGAAATCTATCAAGCAAAGGAAAATATAAATACATAAAAAGCAATATGTTTTCCTAATTAACTTTCCTAAAGCAAGGCAAGCTCATGCATTTATAGAAGGGGGGAAAACAAGCCCACTTAATAACATAGTGAGTTAGACTTAGAAGGAAGATTATGTATCAGTCAAATGTCTGGAGGTGGGTGAGGAGGTGGGAACATGGATATATCTAAGGAAATAAAAAGCAATAAATAATTCTTGTTTCAGTTTCTTGTATATTGTTTGTTATAGCCTAGAACCAACCCTTGCATTTATTCTAGGGTACACCAGAGGCCCCCGCCAGTTCACTAGCTCAAGGCTTGTCCCTCTTTCAAGTCCCCTCTGTGGAGAGGAGATGGTTTGAGCCCATGGTTACTTATGTAAGAGAACCTTTCTGCCCATCTAGTTTGCTGTGTGCAAAGTAGTAAGAGACAAGGCTTGCAAAACATCCGGAGAACCGAGGTTTTATTTGTGTGTTTTTGTAAACATGCTGTAAAATTACCTTGAGGAAAATAGCCCTTGCATCCTGGAGATATACTGGATTTTCCTAAACTGATTGCTGTTTTCTTGTCGAAAGCAGTTCCTCTGAAGGCTGATATTATACATACAGAAGGTGCATTTATTTTCTCTTGCAGCAAGAAATACAGATTTTTAAGACAGATCTCTGCTTCCAATCATTTCAGTTTGGATCAAACAACTGATATTCACCCATTTCCATAGCTGGCTTTTTGTTACTGTGACGTTGGGCCAATCTCCTGCTTGTACCAGCCTTTTTGTTGTTGTGAGAGCAATTTCAAAGAGGTTTATACTATATCTTGGTCATTTCTGGAACTCACTGGAGCGATTTTTATGTATATTTAAGTAACCACATCCTTAATTTTAGTGCTATGTCTTGACACATAAGGTTCTCCTATCAGTACCATTTAATTTTGTTTCATTTTATTTTTAATGTAAGTGGCAGCAAAAATCAGTTGTTACTATCAAATGAAAAGCTTTGTCTTTACCCTTGATTGTCAGACTCCTGGATGGATTAGTGGTATATCTCAGAGCTCAGGCTTGCAGGCATGGGTGAAAAAGCTCCCCCCATTCCCAGCCCATTCATGTGCATGGTAAGCTGGCTGTGACTTACTGCACATAAATGGGAAAGAGGAGTGAGGCTACGGCTGTACTGATTAATGAAATCTTAACCGATTCTCTTTCTTGAGACAAAAGAGAAAGCAAAATGATGTTGTAGTTCCTTGCCATCTGAATTTAATTGTATTTGATGGATGCTAACAGCAGCTTTCCTTTTCTGCTGGTTCACGTTGTACTAGTGTGCTTTCTTCTGCAATGGGTGCCAAAGCCTGTTTTTCAGCTCCTGCTCAAAGGTGAGTGCTGCCAGGGAGTGGTTGATGTTCAGAAAAAACAGTCTGTTGTGATGGTAGAGAGTCTGAGTGGCTTCCCCTTCAGTATCCCAATGTATTGACTTTGACAACTGCAGTATAGTATGAATGCCAATTACTTGAACAACTTATCAGGGAAGGAAGGGAAAATGATGCTGCTAGCACTTATCAAGATTTTTTTTTTCTACACAGGGATAAATGATTCATCCAAAGTCACTCTTAAATTGGTGAGAAGATGCCCAGGTTGGTTGGGGGAGGGAACACTTCAGCTCAGAACTGCAGTAAGGTGCTATCCAGCCAACCATCCCTCAGTATGCCAGGAAGCTCTTTCAGCAAAAGTGCCCTTTCTGCAGCGTTCGTGTCCTTTTCTATGGAGCTGACTCCATAAATGGACTATTTGGAGGCTCCAGAGCATAATATTCCCAGTTACTTTACCTGCAGGGTCACCATGCCCTCTAATGCAGCTTGCAACCAGACTGGCTTTGCCCTGTCATAGTTATGTGCTTAAAGAGCATTACTCTGGTTATTCAGGAGGGCGGATTAATGGGAGTTGATGGATAATTGGAGCAAGAGAGAGGTGCTTGGAAGGTGAATTTGAGTTGGCAGACTTGTTACGTGGAACAGTCCAGTCTGCTTGTGGAAAAAGTCAACCAAAGAAACAGGTCTGAAGGCACTGTCCGGCCTTGAAGAGCTTGAAGGGGAGGATGGCAAGGTGCTTGTGTGGGAATTTGGGTTGTTAAAATTGTCACTAGTGAGTTGTGGCTGTGTTTGAGGAACTCAGTAAAGTCTTCTGGAATAAAATGTGGAAAAAATAAATTGGAATTGTGGCAGCTAAGTTGTAATTGTTCTAAAACCTGTGTGTTTTCAATCTCCAGCCCTCTGCCATGGTGTAAGCGAGTGCTACCCTGTGGGATGCTGGGGTCACAGATGGGAGACAGTGAGATGTCACACAGCAGTCTGATATACTAGCCACAAGTGGGCTGGGTTAGTGAGGAGTTGTCCCTCTATGTGGTGAACAGAGGCCTTGTGGTGGAAGGGAATGCAGGAATGACCTGGCCATCAGAAACCTTCTGATGTCCAGTGGCTGAGAAGAGCAGTGTATTGGGAGATGTACGAGCTGTTTAATGAGGAAGGGAATGGAAATGGTCTCCAGGTCACCAGAGAACATCTGGTAGTGTAGAAGGAACAAATGTGTTTTAGAGAACTCAACAGGAACAGGATTCAGCTTCACTCTGGGCAATGAAGAATGGGGGAGAGTCTGAGGGTGCGGGTGGAAGCAAGGGGCTTCCAGAGGCGAAAACAAGACTGTCTGCAAGGAAAGTGACACTAGTGCCAGTTCTTACCTAAAAACATGCTCCTCTAGAGGGACAGGAAAGAAAGGGATTGCCAAAGAAATAGCTAGAGAGTGATGTTCTGCCATGTCTTCCTGGAACATGTGTTTGCAGGGACCAAGTTCTGCCCTTGGACAGTCTTAACACCGCTGCTGACCTTGGTGGGGGTTGGATGTGCAGTGCTGACTGTCTGTCCTCACAGCCCTGGAGACACAGATCTGTGTGCCCCTCGTCCAACAAAGTAACAGTAACGCAAGTTGATTTCCTGGGTGAGATTAAGTTCACCATCATGAATGGGGCTGTGAATGAAAACCAGGATGGGACAGTGGAGTGGCAGGCCTAGGAAATAAAGACCTTGAGAGCCTGTGGTAGCTTCCTGCCAACCTCCCGTGATGGGCAGCGGGAGGCAGGGTGACAGCTGCCACTGTGGTGGGGACGCACCCTGCAGCACATTCTTGAGGCTTGGGGATGGCACAGGTCCGAAGCCAGTCACGCTGTAGATGTGGAAGGGTATGGAAAGCGTTGATGGATATTCTTAGCCACATGAGTAGGGGCAAGGGTTGAAGGTGCCAGAAAAAAAAAGAAGCAGCTATTCTTGCATTTTCAGCCTCGTGATGCTGAGGAATTAGGTGTCCTCTTCTAGGGATGACTAATTCCTTGTTCATGGAGTGGAGAAGAGCAAGGAAAGTACTTTTTTTCCTCATCAGATGAAACAAGTAACTGTGTTTGGAGATGAATTTGTCATGCTCAGAATCTGCTGCCTTCGGAGCTTCCTTTTGTGTTACCAGTTGAGTTGCTCGTGGCACTAAGACGTATCTTTTAAACGTAAACCTCAGCTCCCTCACACATTGTAAAATCAAAGACTTGACTAATACCTCTTTCTATTAAAAAAAAAAAGTTAGAGGTGAGGTGTGGGGGAAACCCTGTTGAGGCAAAGTGTATCATTCAATTGTTCTGGTTTGTTATTGTAGGGTTGCTTATGAGAGCTGGGCTGTGAGTGAGTATTTATCTAAGGCCTTCCTGTTTCTTCTTCCCCCTCCAAGATAAGATCTTGTCTCTGGTGAAGCATCTGGGAAAGATGTGGGAAGGGGAAACCTGGGCTCTGAAAAATGTGTGGGCTCTTGTGCCATTCTTAAGCACTCACTGGTAAAGTCTCTGGATGATGAAGATTGAAAAATGGAGAAGGGTGTTTGTGGTGAGAGAACAAATTCTTCCTTCATTTCTTTCCCCTGCTGTGACCTTCATTAATTATCTGACTGTAGTAAACTTCTGAAAATATTTTTAATCATAGAATATTGTTCTCAGTGGCAATGGTAGCTCTTCTATTAACCTCATGTCCATGTACCAACCTGGGTAGATTTTTAGTGTGTTATCCTACAGCTGTGGCCAGGATAAGCAGTGATTTTAACAAGTGGCTGGAAACATGGAGAAGATGTATGAAAACAGAATCTGTTTTCATGGTGGCAGACTGAGATGAAAATTCATGTTTAATGTTTTCTGCTGCCTCTGCTGTCTGGCTCTACTGCTTCCTTACTAAAATCCCTTGATCTGCTTTCTGTTTGTTGCTGTCATTCTCTCTGGTGTTTCTTCTAGCTGTCAATCAGGGATGGCTTGGATTGATTTTGCCGTTTGTGTAAAGAAAGAAAAAGGTGCAAGTCGGGATATCCTCTGCTGAAGTCAGCTGGGGCTGCTCTGGGAGAGTCTGCAGTGGGAGGAGAGGAGGTGATGCGAGATCTGTCAGTTCCCCTGTGCTTTGCTTTGTCGGTGGGGCATGCTGGAAGGATCCAGCTCATTTATTTGGGCTTCAGAAATAGTTACTAGCTATACTAGTAACATATGGATTGCAAAAAAAAAAAAAGGCTTAGAGAAACTGTTGTGTAGTTACCTGTGTTAGTGTATCTTGGGACTAATATCTATGCATCCTGTATGTTTCAATCCCACCTCTTGCAAGCAGTAAGTCTGCCTCTGTCAGAGAATTACCATGTGGGAATGTTCTTTTGAACCCTTTAGACTGGCTTTCGCTGTGCAGTTTGTGTCCTTGCTTTTTGGAAGGAAAAAACCTCCTGTAGCTGAGATTCAGCCTGTGCAAAGCTGACTCGAGGCTGCAAATATAAGCAGTTTTTCATCCTGCCTTCACCATGACCCCTGGAAGACTGAAAAAGAGCCAGAAATCAAATCAATGTTTTTGTCTCCTCTGGCAATACCTGGGCTTGCCTGTGTGTCAGAAATCTTATCTTGCAGTGTGTACTGATAACACAGTAGTCTCTGCAATGGTAAGGAACGATGTTCAGGAGTTGTGAAATTATGTACTGGATTTTCATCACGTGAAAATACTAGCCCCACTATGACAGAAAAGGTAATAATATGGAAAGGCATCATGATTTGTACAAAACCAAACAGAGCATCTATGACAAAGGCAGTTTTTCAGTGCAGCTTTTCCTGGTTTTGAAGGGAACTATGGCAGTTTCTCCATGCCTTCTGTAATAAAGGTTACTGTTTAGTATTGAGGTACGTATAATTTAGGGTTGCTTTTTAGCGCTCTTTCAGACTCTTTGTATGGCAATGAGAAAGTTACTTGTTCTCTAGAGGTCTCATTCTACCATCTGCAAATGATAACAAGGAAGTGATTCTGTGTTGAGATGAAAAAAAAAAAAAGTCCTTGAGTACATGCAGACGTGCAACAAACCATTGCACGTTGCCTGCTCTCCTCCTGACACTGCTTTTAAAATGTGGCTAATGCTGCCCTGCTCTCTGTCGCAGAGCTTTATCATGCTTGTGTTGTCTGTGGTGGTGAAGATGGTCACAGATAGACTGCCTGCTTTCAGCAAGCATCCTTGGCTTATTTATGACTCTGCTCTGGAGTTTGAGATGAGAAAGAAACTGTTTTGTGCTGGCAGTGCCCCGGGCAGTACCAGTGCTTTTGTGTGACACACTTGCTTCTTTTGATACAGAAAAAAGTTCTGTGTTTGTTTTGGAAGTAGATGTTTGAGCATTTCACTGCTGCAACTTGTGCTTCACAAGATATTCATGATCAGCTCTGATTATGCGTATGTTTCTCTCCTTTCTTCTGCTGAGCAAAGCACCTTACTTCTTGGTAGCATCAGCTGCACATCACTAAACTTTCCGCTTCCAATCACCTCTTGCTTTCAATCCCCACACAGTAGTCTTCAGCCATCACCGTACTTGGCAGGAAATCAAGTGCTTTAAGGCCCAGATGCCCTCGTCAGCCAGCTACCGAGAGAAGGGCTTTTCCCAGCAAGATCCAGGGGAAGCCCTAGAAGCTTGATCACATCCCTGTGCTCCCAGCTCCTTTTTGTTGTAGGAAAAAGTGCCCCAACTTTGACTATATTTTCTTGCTTTTGGGAAAACTTGAGCTATCACATCCAACAACTCTTTGGATTTTCTGTCCTCTGATTCTAGACTATCCAAAACACAGGCAACCCTTTCTCTTCCAAGCTAAGATTTTTCTCAGGATCCATGTTGTTCCACAGTAATATCTATTTAGTTGTTGTTCTAGATCCTTCTTGCTGTACTTTTTCTTGCTCTTCCTATCATTTTTAACCTTTGCCTGTGGCAGCTGTGCAATCAGACTAGAATCCAAATAAGCTGCCTCTTTGATCCTGCCTGCATTTAACAATAGGGCTGTGGTTGTTACTGAGGAAATAGCATATCAAGGTGCACTGACTCTTCTCTCATCCAGAAGTTTAATTAGAGATCTGGGCAATGTACAATAGTCTCTGTGTTCTGGAGTGGTTGTGTGGAATTAGAGACCCAGGATACTCAGGAGTGCTTAGTAATATCTGTTACTGTTGGTACTTATATACCTAAATGAAAGGCATGTGGTAGGTATCACACTGAGTTGATGATGCCTGTGAAACCTCTGGATTCTGAATTTTGCCTTCCTGTAAGTTTTCTCACTTTCCTGGGAGCATTTGATGCCTTTTGGTAGGAAATCCAATGAGTTTTGTCTCCCCCAGAGTTGGATGTTGTTTCTGTGGAGTAGTTAAATGGAAACTGGGCACACAGAAGTGCTTTGGAGTTTTGCCATTACAAACTTATCTCTGTGATTTTGCATCCTACTGTATGTGACTTGGAACAGGAGATTCCCACTTTATTTATTTATTTATTTATTACCATTTGAATCTCAGTGCAACCCTGAAGTATTGCAGGAAGTGTGCAAAAACTGACATTTGGAAGTAACTCTTGGTGAGTGAAGCCAAAGTTTTCAGTAAATAAACTAGTTTGTAAAACACTTCAAATTTAAATGAGTTTGAGCCTGAAAATGTGGCTGACTTGTCTCTATCTCTCTTGTATTAATAAGAGATTTTTTTCTAAAAACATTGAAATGCCAAGACCAGAATTCACCAGCTTATCTTGAAATAGAAAACAGCTTGACTGTGATTCTCCTTCTTTAGAAGTAGCAGTGAATTTTTTAGTTCTGTTGAAATATAAGTGTGGCAAATCTAAACCTTGATGTTTTCTTGGGAGTTCATGGATAAAAACGAGACACCGTCTCGTCAAGCTGCCCAGCCACTGAATCTAGTCCTTCAGACAAAGGTCTACCCTCACAGTCTGTGTGAATTAGTGAAAACAATGGCTCTGCATTTTGTAAGAGGACGTAAGTAGGCACTGCTGCTGAGAAAATAATTTCCACCCTTTGTGAGCCAAGCTGGGACATCGGAAACCATTGGTTACTTTTAACATGGATCTGCATTGCTGGTTTTGGTTGAGGTTAGTTTCTCAATCCTTTTTAGCACATGGCCACCCAGATGCTTGGGTTGGCACAAAGGGGATACAGCGATGCAGAATCAGGAGAGAGAGTGGGGAATTAGATTTTTCAGTGTCCTTGTTGGGAAAACTTTAAGTATTCACAAAGCTATGGTGTCTCCAAAGACTGTGATGTGCTTTGGAGAATTCTTCAGGCCAAGGCAAATTTTCTTTTCATCCCCCAGGCAGGATGGTTCTTTTCTAGAAATGAGGTGGAGCAGATGCTCTCTATGTGCTGGAGAATGTACTTCAAAGGAAGGTCCAACTGTTTCTTGCAGGAGATGAATTAGAGCAGAGCTTTCACCCTGGAAACTGCGACTGTCAGATGTCTCACCTGGAAGTGATTAGGTGTCAGTACTTTTGAATGCTTTGTATGTATAAGCTGTCTACAGATGATGGCTTCCACATTACTTTGCTGGTGCCCAAAGGTTTTTAGGATGGTACCCTTCTTAAGAGCGCAGGTCCCTTTGACAGGGAGGCCCCCTCATACAAGTCAGAGGTGCACAGAAGGTAGGAACAACCCAGCCCATTCTTTCCTGCCCCATCCTGTTTTGCCAGCACTGCTGGAATCGATCCCTGTTGATTCTGGCGCTCATTCTGTGCTGGAAGCCACAGGGGACAAAGGCTCCTTTTGTTGGGAGCTGCAGCCAGGCACATGGACGTGCTTCCCGGCACTTGCCTCTTCCCAGAGTGTCACGCAAGGATTTTGCTGCCTCCTGGAATGCGTGTTGCTCAACGTGGTGTTGAAGCACTGACCAGCAACTGTTTCACGTTGTCATGTTCGGGGATGGGTAGGAGAGAAAAATCATGAGTCAAGTGGTGGTTGAGGTTTGCACAAGAGGAAGCTAAATATTGGGTAAACGTGACACTTCATAGCCAAGTGTAGATAGCAAACAGTGAATCAACAGGGACAAATAGACTTTGTTCCATGTTCTCTTCTGTCTTCACTCTTAAAGATACTTTGTGCAGCTAAATCTCAGTTGTGTGGTGTTTTTTTTTGTTGTTGTTGTTGTTTGTGTTTTTTGTTTTGTTTGTTTGGGTTTTGGTTTGTTTTTCTTTCTAAAACCTGTCTTTGTTCAGGCAGTACTAGCGTTCGATACTTTGGAAGCTGTGCAGGCTGCACAGCGCTAATACTGAAGTGCAGTGGTTGCTGGGGGTAGGAGTTGGAGGATCAGGTTGGGATGGGAGTCATGAGCTGGGAAACTCCCAGCTGGTACCAGAGGTTCTCCTCCCTCCTCAGGTTTCTGTTCCCTTTGGTGGGAGGCCCTCCAGTTCCTGTCCTTGCTTGGCTGTGGTCACAGAACTGTTTGAGGAGGAAGCGAAACCTGTGGCAGGATTGTACCTTGCAGGAGGATTTTATTCTGTCCATGACTGGTGGGGAATGGAGGTAGCACAGTAAGTCTCTTGCCAGTGAAATCTCAAAAGACTACGTTTAATCTTCAGAATGCTGTCTCCCGTGCCCAGCAGGTGCTGCAGCGTTATCCAGTGTGGTGATGAATTGGGCAGCTGCTGCAACAACTGTTGACGGCAGCCTTGATGCCTACACTGCCTTCTGGTAGGTGATAGTAGGAGTATTTAGGTGATGGCGCTTGAAGGCACAGAGTGGTGTGCACGTCGTGTTCGTTTTCCTGAGGTATTAGTGTGAATAGCAGCAGTTGTGGAACACTTGCTGGTTGCTGTCATCATTAATTTTTACTAAAATCACGCCGAGCCAAAATTAGCATGTAGGAGCTGCCCAGGAGGCTGATGTGACTGTACTGGAAGGACATCTGTGTGGGTGAGCGTGCGTCACGCTGATGCCCTCTGTACTGGGGAGGGAGATAGGTCTTCACCTGCTTGCAGCAGTTTGCTGCAGTCACAACATGTGTATTACTAAACGTTTAAGTCAGTGGCTGGGTTAGGAGCCTTACTGGATGCAGAACATGGATGTGCCATGTTTGAACAGCTGTATTGGCACACCTGGCATGGTTCTGTGTTTGGGGATCAAGAAAGGGATGTTGCTCAATTCCCCTGACTCTTGCCTGGGAATTAGAAAACAGAGAAACTTTCATAAGGTTTTTGGATAGAAAACTACTTGTCACTATGGTTCTTTTACCCTAGTCGTTTCAGGTTTAAGTCTTGATTCATAATGGGAGTAGATTATCTTGTGTTAGTCTAATGCGGTGCTTGTTCTTTTGTCAGACACACCGATTACTGGCTGATGTTGGAGGGGTTAGACCTGACAGACTGAGCTGTGTCTAAGGTGAAGTCTTTTCTTCCATCCCCTTAGCTGAATGGTCTGCAAATGTGTCAGTGGCATTGAAGGAGTCTCCCTTAAAACCATGATGAGGACTATACCTCATGAGTACAGTCTCATCTGTGCTCTAGCTGAACTAGAGAAGGGCTTCAAATGTTTTATTGAATCATAGGGCCTCAGTTTTATCTTCCAGGGGTTTGGTCTTCTCTGTAAATGCCAAACAAATAGCTTGCTTTTCATAGTTCTTCATGGTCCTTGAAGTCTGCAGACTGCATGCTGAAAATCACAGTGTTGTTTTCTGTTTGTTACCGGATCTGTAAATTCAACCCAGTGTCTTCTGGCCTTGCTGTGTGGTTTAACTCCCTGTGCTATTTCTGCTTTAAGGTTCTGAGCAAATAGTAATGCATAGGCAGGCACCTATAGGCCTTCCACGTGTGCTTGAGTTGTCTTCAGCCTGCTGCTCTGAGCAAAGATTTTTCAACTTCCCTCTTTTGAAAGGGAATTTAATTTAAAAGCTGAAGTCTGTGCATATGGCTCTGATTCTGTGTCTCCACTTGAGGTCTCTTTCCTCCCTACTCCGAGCCTGCACCTTGAGATCAGCTCTCAGTGCACAAAACTGTTTTTCCAATTCATGCAGGTTGGCTGGTAGATACGGGCTTTTTCTTCCCTTCACCCTGCTCCTCTCCCACCTCCCTTTGTTCCAGGTGGCCTGTTACCTTGTGATTAGGACTCAGTGGAAGCGGTACCTTACCCCGCTTTGGTTAGTGTTACAAGCGATTCTTAAATGTTGTCGGGCTGGGGACAGCACTGGGAGGTTCGTGCTTTGTTGGAGGTACTTCCTTGGAGGTACTTGCTTTGTTAAAACCAGATGACCTCCATGCAGGCCATGTTGAACCACTAAAAGCGCAGTATGGTGATGAGAGCTTGTCACTGTGCCCATCCAAATACGAGTGAGGCTAAATCACCTGCTCAGACCTGGCTGCCCAAGTGGTGATGTGGCTTTGCACCAAACACCCCCTTGTTGATCCTCTTGTGTCCTCTGAGAAGGATGCTTTTTGGCAATGCATGGTAGAGGTTGCTTGGTGGATGCCTATGCCTTCCAGGTTGTCTGGGTTCATCTCGCCTCCTGACTGATAATTGCTTTCAGAGGCAATCAGAGAAGCAGTAATTAACTTCTACAGGAACTCCCATGTGTCAACTGTGGCAACTTTATTTTGCTTCCTACAGTGCCAGATTATCTAATGCTGTTTCTGCCTTATTTCATGTGCTTGACCACTGCCCCCCTGTTCCCCATCAGCATAGATCTGGACTCTACTCTGTGGGGTTCATTCTCCGGGAATTTAGTTTTCTAGGTAGGTGAACAAAACCTTAAATCACTCTAGCCATTGAAATCTTTGTTCTTTTCTTTTGCTGGTTCTGCTTCTTCCCTGACTTTAGGCAACAAGAAGAGGAACAGAATGGGGAACAACCAGGATAAGGGTGGCTATCAAAAGTCAGTCTGAGATTAACAATGGAGCAAATCCACTGCAAGGAGCTGGGCAAGTGGAAAAGCCCCTGCGGTATTTCAAATGTGGGACAAGGGAGGACAAACTGACTTGCATGTAGTAATCTGGAATAATAAATGCGTAAAGTGTTGATTTCATAGTGAGGATTCGAACATGGTACTCCTGAAGCAGAAGCTTTCCAAAAAGCTGTTTAGGAGACTGATTATTAACCGAAGTTGTACGTGACTGTCTGGAGACAGTTAATGTTTAAATAGGCAGGTTTTAAAATAGATAAACATTTTGTTACAAGTAACAGGTGAAGTTATTTCATCCTGTTGAATAGCGGTGCAAAAGCTTGTTTATTCCTTTCTTGCTCTTCGGATTTCACGTTAAACTTTGTGCTGATGATGGTGCAGCAGAGCGAGTTGAGTGGAGTGCTGGCATTTTAAGAGCTCTGCTGGTGAATCTACCTCAAGGTCACAGCTTGGTGCTTTTGTCACTGCGGTGGTGAACTGTTTTGCGGTACAGAAGATGAGCTGATATCAGAGCACAGCCTGACTGGTTAGTGGACATGGTTGTAATGTATCAAATACGAGACAGAAAGTATACTGCACTAAGTTTGCTCTTACTCAAATGCACACAGTCAGGTCTTTGAGTTTTCCCTGCAGTGCCATCATGTCTTGCACAGCCAGCACTGAACCTTCCTCTTAGGGCATATGAGCTGCAAGACTCCATGAGTGGCTGGGACATGAGTGTCTGTATCACTACAAAGCGAGTCCAGGACTAGAGATGTATTAGCAAGTTCTTTAGTCTGACTTCTTAGATTGTGTACTTGAATCCTTCTTGGTCATCCAGTGTGTAGTGCAAGGTGCCTATTGCACATTAGTTTTAACATGTTGAATATGAAGTGAAATGTAAAAAACTGTGAATGTTCTTAGATATGGGTAGGGCTTCTTTGGTTTGAGCACTGTTTGTGTGCTTGAGAGTTTTGGATGATGATTTATGGCTGGCAGCTCCTGTGGTCTGTGTCCTAGGCAGGAACATGCTTGTACACCAGCTCTCAGGTAGTCCAACAAGTTGGTTCGTCTGCAGTGGGACAGCTTTATTGCAGCTGGTGGGCCAGATGAAAATGTACAGTGACCTCTTTGGCATGAAGGTCTGTAATCATGAAAACATCCTTTTCCCTTGTAATACAGAGCAAAGAGGGTTTACAGCCTATGTAACAGGGGTGTCAAACTCATTTTCACTGGGGGCCATGTCAGCCTCACGGTTGCCTTCAAAGGGCCGAATGTAATTTTAGGGCTGTATAAATGTTTGACACTCTTGCTATGTAACATCAGACAGTTTGATAGAAGCACTCAGGTCCACCTTGCATCTCTTTGTTTGCCCTAATATACACAGCCCAATTAAAATGTATGTGACTTAAGCTATGTAAGGTGGAATTTCAAGGCATTAGCTCTTGCTACTGCAAAGGGAATCTAGAAGTAGTTTGTCAAATACTGAAATCTGGGCATCAAAGACCGATGTAGTCACTGGAGATAAAGATATTCTTCTGGTGGTGCTTTCACAGCCCATGTTGGCAATAGAGTAATAATCACTTGGTGCTGATTTAACCAAGGGTGGGCAACAGTGAATGGGCATGACATCTATTAAACAGCAGTGACGTGGTTAAAGAGCATTGCTCTAAAACAGAAATGAGCTGGAGTTTTACCTGGACTTACTCTTGGCTGCCATTTTCAAAGAAGCTCTTGGGCAAGAGGAGATAGAAGCAACTAGCTGCAGTTCTGGCCTTTTCCCGAGTGCTGCCAGCTATAGAAACAAGCGTGCTTTGACCACAGAAGGTCAGCGAGGCCTTTAGGCTCTGGATAGACGTCTGATTTTATTGTTAGTCTGTATAACAAGATTAGCACCAAATGACTCACAGAACAAGTCAGGTGGTCTTTAATCTTCTGTAACTGGGTTGGAATGAAGGTATTCTCATTATCATGACAAAATATGGCAGAAAACTTTGACAAAATCAGGTCTTCAGTGACAAGCGTTAATTCTTTATGAAGTCTCAACTTCAATCAAAACTAAACATTGAAAGGGTGTGGTTGTGGTTTGTTGTTTATTTTTTGTTTTGTTTTTAAAACAAACCTTCCCCCCAAGAAGATGAACATCCCCCCCCCAAAAAAAAACAGGAAAAAGATTTTGACATTGGAGCTTTTGGTGAGAGAAAAGCCAGTGCTTTCTTCTTAGCTCTGTGGTGAACCCAGAGATGGTCCTGAACTTCTCAAATGAGGGGGCAATGGACATCACAGCTGAAGCTCTAAGTGATACCAAATTTTGTTCGGGGGACAAGTTCCTTTCTGACTCCTGATCTGCCCTCGCTCACGTACTTGCATGTTGCAAGCTGATAACAATTGCTGCAGCATGAGGACTTAGTGTTCATGGTATTAATAAGTAGGTGAATCTCCATAGTAAATGAAATCTATACTAAACAAAGAGTGTGCGTTACAACACAGACATTCTCCTTTCTCTTAACTGCTTCTGTGCTCATGGCTGGCCTTTATGCCACAAGTACAGAAAGTGTAGCAGAGTTTGCTCCCATTGTAGGAGCGGGGTAGGATTCAGATTAAAATGCATTTATTTTGTCTTCATTTCAAGTTTCCCGTAGACAACGCATATGACGTAGTCAAAGGAATACCATCAGAGCCACCCTGCAAATATCAGTTTATATGTCATCTTGAAAATGTTCTGCAGTCTTTCTTATGTTGAAATGAAGCTAATCCAGTTTTTTTTATTAATGAAAAACATTAACCTATGTAAATACCAGGTGGCTTTAACTTATCAAGTGGTGTGATGGGATGGGAAAAGGAGATTATGTTAAAAGTGGAGATCCTGGCTTGTTAGTGAAAATGTGACTGGAGTTAATAATTTCTGGCAAGGTAACCTATCCTACTTGTGACTTTAGATTTCTCCCTTCTTATTTATTATCTGGCTGCAATGAGTTTATGGTTCTGTGTTGTAACAGCTCAGGAGGTTTAAAAAGGACTTTGATTTACACAACTTTTGCAGAAGGGAACAGAGAAGCCCAGACTCTGATCCCTGAATTTTCAGGAGGCCCCTTGAACGACTTCTGAAAATGTGCTGAGGGCAAAGTCAGCTGTGCAGGAATGGTGAGAACTGTGTGCTAGACTTATTGTAGATGAGACCATGTACAACTGTGGCAGTGCTGCAGTGCACCAGGTGTGTAATAAAAGCATGAGGTCACCAAGGCAGAGGGAGGCCAAGAGGGAGGAACTTGGTGACATTGCTTAAGCATTTGGGTAACTTATCAACCTTTATGATTCCAGCTGACACTTGTATCAGTCTTACAATGTCAGAGAAGGATCAAAGGAATGACTTTGTCTGTAGACATGCAGGTGCTTTGTAGTGGATGAACTTCAAATACTGGATAAACAGAAAGGTGATTGGTAATGTGGTGGGCAAGGAGCACTCAGGTGCTGGTGGCTGTGTTTCCAGAGATATGCATGAGTAGGGACCAGGATGTGGGTTATACATCCCCTCCTTGAGCTACTGCCCAACTGCTCCATGCAGAAAGCCAAAAATCATGTCTGCTTTTCAGTTCCTGTGCTTTTACTGTAAGGATTGTTTCTGCTCTGCCTTAAAGGGTCTGCATTGGAAATACAAAGTTCATAACATATATCAAGACCTCCCTTTCTCTGCATCATTTCATGCCTGAGGTGCAAATGGAAGTGAATGGGCTCAGTGTTGTCCTCAAGCACTGCCACAAACCTCAAATCATTCAGCCAAAGGCAACAGGGTTTGCTCTCAGATCACTGAGAATCCATCTATTTCCCATAGAATCTTATTCTCAGAGACTCCTTTTGAGAGATGAAAGGCTGCCATCCTCTCGCTCTGTGATAGGATGTGACTGTGGGGACGGGACAGTGAAAAGCGAATACTGGTTCTTCATAGCACACACCTGAGCGATGATGCAGCTGAGCTGAGCCTGTGCCCAGCTTCATCTACTCATGTGTGCTGTTCTGCAGACCAGACACAGGCACATCGATTCATATACAAAACATTTTTGTTTTCCGTGAGTGATGCAGATCTGCTTACAATTTCAAGCTTTTTGGAGTAAGACTGTAGCATGAAGTGGTGGGGTGTGGAGCAGGGCTTTGGGAGAGCTGCAGGTTGCTGACAGTTCCTCTGGTTTATTAATGGCCGCAGCAAGGGCTTGTAGGTTCTGAGAATAGACTCTGCATTTGCTTTAGAGACAGCTGACAATGGTGTTTAATACAGCAATATGTCTCTGCCTGACTTTTGACTGACAGTGACACAAACTTGCTCTCCTCCCAGCCATGGCTTAAACCTGGTGACATTTACAGCAGAGCTACTTCTCCAGTCTAAGTTTAGATGGTGACTTTGGTGTTTGTCTGCATGTGTATGCTTAATAAGATAAAAAAGGAGGAGAAGGCTTCTGCCAGTAAAAATGGAACAGGAATTTCAAACCATGGCTGAACGAATGAGGGAGACATTCAACCTTTCATGGTCTAGTTGCTGTGGTTCCTTGTTCAAGATATCTGAATGTTGGAGGATTATTACCTACTTTGGCACTTTTGGTTTGCTGTCATGAAATATGTGGTAAATATTCATACTATGAGGCTGTCTGTTTGATGGGGTGTTTTGGGTTTTTTTTTTTGGGGCAAGCTGCACTTGGAATTGGCTGGTAACCTGAGGCCCACCTGTGTACATGTCCTGTAGTGGGTGTATGTATGTGCATAAGCCATCTGGAAATAGCATGTGATCTTAGCTGGCTGCTGAGACTTAATTTCTTGCCATGCATCGACATTACTCTTTCAAAAGGTTCTCCTGTTAATGAATGCCCCCCACAAGAGAAAAATCCTCCTCCCCACAGCAGACAAGCCCAGGAGAATAAAGCTGGCAACATCCCTCTCAGCCCTGCTGAACAGTGTTGGGGAAGCCCATCGCTGCCCCATTGGATCCTCAAGCCCGTGGTGCTGGAGCACAGTACAAGTGAGAGAGCAGATCCTTTCTAGCGCAGGCTGAGCATGAGGTGTCCTGAGCTTCTGCATAACTTTATGCTGTGCAGTGGTTGTTGAGTGGGAACAGCTTTTGGTCACTATCACTTGGAAGCCTATTTCAGGTGAATGACCTAAAGGGAAATGGATTTGTTTCCTATTACAGACCTTTGCTAAGCCTTCACTCTTTCGGAAACATTATTTTCTTCTGATACTGTTTTCAAGACCTGGTCTGGCAGCAGGTCATATAAGCCAAACAGAAAGAACTGCCTTTTAGAGTTGGTGCTGAGGGCTGAACATAGACACTCTGTATCTTCCCCTAGATGCATGGAGGATTTGCACCTATGTTCCCCTGGCATTACAATGAAAAGTGGGCTATGAAAACTGGTGGAACTTGACCATTCATGGACGTCATGTGCAATTTATTTGCCACATGTTTATAGTTTTTTTTTTTTTTTTTTCCTAAAATGAAGGTGCAAATGTATGATCAGGGCAGAGAACTTGATTGCATCAACCTATTCAGAACTGTTCCATGATGTCAGCAGTCCACATGTCTTTGCATCCACCTTTCCTTCAACAATTGGCTGCCTGGGTTGGATGGGAAAAGATTTGCTGGAAAGTTTTTATTTTACCATTCCTTTTCTTCTCTGTTTCCTCTTCTTTCACTCCCTGCTCCTAAAGTTTGCAAAAGCACACTTATATAAGCAGTGCTAGCAGTATTTTACACTGTCACTTGGTATTTGTTCAGTGAGCTGCCTCTTTTGTCTGCAGGAGACTTGGGGATTTTCAGTTCCAAGTGCTTTGCAACCCTTCTGCCCTTTGCTAACCCAGACACGTGGTCCAGATTCATTCTTGTTAGTGTGATAATGCATTAGTACTGCAGCAGTTCTGAAGGGGAAAACTCCAGGGTCAGGATCCCTCTGTAATCAAACCAATGTGGAACAAGAAAGTCCTCTTGCCTTGAGGTTGCACACAGTGGGGTTGATGCAGGGCAGACCAAGCTTGTGGTTGTGTTGGTGCTGTTATAAGCAATCCTGGCTGCCCGCGTTTGGGATTTTCTGCGGTGTGACATAGAGGTGTGGGTGACAGGGAGGAGTTGGTCCGTCAGCACTCTTGTGAATTAAAGGTGCAGAGCTCTCCTGATCTGACAAATCTTCTTATTTCAGTAACTAATTATTGGATGGTACCAAGATTTCTAGGTATTCCATGTGACATCTATAAAGATATGAGTGGTAGATTGATACTGCCTTGCTTGGAAGAAGGTGGAATGGGAATTTTTTTTATTTTTCACACCTCATCAGATTAAAGAGATTTTTTTGAGCTATTTCATAGTAGCTATGTACCTCCTTGATGCTCTCCTTGAAATCTTTTGCAGCAGTTCTAAACAATTGCCCATGTATTGTTTCATGGCCCTGTTCTTAATGTTGTTGAATGTATGGTCCATAGCAGGAATAAAAGCAGTCTGAAGGTCTTTTAATGGACCCCCCTCCAACTGATTTACAGTGACAAAATTTCCTCAGTGTGCCTTTTCCTTCTCCTGTGGGAGTGACAGGTCATGTCCACTTGTTTGTAATATATTCAGCATCTGTCAACAGTCTTCCAGCCTGGAGTTAAGCAGAGACCCAATCTTCTTGTCCAAAGCTGGTAACTGAGCTCTGAAACTGCTGTCAAAAATAAAAGCTGCTGAGCTTGAATCAGGTCTTGTTATCTGAGAACTGGAAACTGAATGAAGGACAGAAGTGACTGAATTGATAATTAGGAGCACTTAATGTTTTGCCTTGGTTGGCAGATCTTCATATGAAGGTTTAAGAGAGGATAAGTTTGAAAACCTACTTTCCTTGACTTGCTGTGTCCTGTACCCAGTTTAAGGATTCATCAAACTTAGTGCTGCTGCTCTAGCAAATGAAGGAACCCTCTCTTTTCTGTTCCTTTCACCTTAAGAAAAAAGAAAAAAAGAAAATCATCTCGAGATGCCTCTCCCACTCTCTGGCTTCATATGTCAAACTCACAGATCCCGATGCTCATAAAACCCTGTTGTCCAATGCGAGTGTGCCAGAGCTGCAGCACAGCACGCTCTCTGCCCTGTGGAGATGTTCTCAGCTGCGCTGGGCTCTCTTGAGTCGGCCTTTGCATCTTCTGCCACATAAGAAAAAGACGCTTGAGAGGTCTGCACAGTGCTGTGTAGAGGACACAGTTGTGATCAGCTGGGAAGAGGGGGCAGCTGAGCTCACATCACTCCCTGCTGTGGGCACACAGACGTGCCCGGTAACATGTGGATCGCAGCCCCTTTCACACTACCAGTGAATCCGTGCCTGATGTAGGCAGGTGGTGAAGTGTGAAAAGGTCCTGCTCTCCACAAACGGCCATATCAAGCAATGGTGTTATTGTAGCGTACCTGATACAGGTATGTCAAGTGTCCTTGTGCCCTTCACCTTTGATTTGTGTTTTTCGGTGAACAGTGTGAAGCATTCTGGATCTGACCTTTGGAGCAATGGAAGTATTTGCTGCCAGGCCAGCCAGCTTAGTCTTTCCATGGTACCTCCCCTCTAAAGATCTCCAAGTTCAGTGTTCACCTTGCTGGTAGCTAATAGAGCAAACCTGCCTGATGTGGATGTGTTCATGGTAGCTGTTGGAAGGAGAGGACTTGTGCTTGGCAACCTGTTCTTAAGCTCTTAAGAAAATCTTGGGACTGGTTGTATGACTTAAGCCGCTGATTTCTTCAGAAGTGTCTTCATTGTTGACCACATTTTTAACTTTTCCTAGGACAGCTAATAAAAGTACTGGGCTTGCTACTGTTAGGGGAGCAATTCTATTTGTGATTAATTTTTTTTTTTAATTACTTTATGTAACATTTTAGGTGGAACATTGTGTATGTGGTGTAGCTTTTATATATATATATATGTATATATCCTGGTGATATTAGGAAGAACTGAGTTTGGGGTTTTGAGGGTTTTGGATTGGTGTGTTTTTGTGTGTTTTTTTTTTTTTTTTTAATTTTTCTCTTTAAGACTCAGCTGGATCCATTCAAAAGTACTATGAACAAGGGTTTTTTTTTTTTTTTTCACTTAAAGTACCATCTGGAGTAAAAGCAAGGGAGTGCAAGTAGAGCTTGCCTGTTTCTTCAAAGATCTTGTTTATTATAGGCTCTTTGCCAAAACTGATGCCACAAAAAATTGACTGAGCCCCTGGGCTTTGTGTATGCTTGAATGTCATCTTTATCTCTTTCCTTAATGAGTTTGTTTGAGGCTGGAATTAGCCCAGAGTAGCTGCATGGCACTTCCTGTGCCCTTTGGTTTCAGAACCCTGATTTGCAGAACAAGTCCTACTGCTGTTTTGTGGAAAGCCAAGAATCAACCCATCAAACTTGCTGAGATTCAGATATTGTAGCCCCGTTGCGTGGGAAGTAGCAGTGAGCCTTTGGGAGAAGGTAAAGGACTAAAGGACTATGTATGTTTTTTTAAAGCATCTCCATACTTGCTGGGTATCTGTACTGCACTCATTAAACTATCTGGAGGCCAGCATGCTGTGAAGCTTATATAAGGGATACAGAATAAGTTATCTGTTAGATTGGGTCCCTGGTGAGATCCTGCGAACTAGGAGAATGTACTGAAGAGGACCTTTCTGCATCAAAGCAAAAAAATACCCCCAAAATACCAAACACTGGGATGCTCCTTTAACCCGTATTTATTGTAAAGGCAAATTTCAGAAGGTTCTGTGCATTATGCATGTTTTCACAGATTGAGTACTTCTCATGTTGAATACAAAACTGCTCATGAAGTAGTAGCAGGGAGCTGGAGGGTGTTGCAGGGAGCAGAGGCCGCTGGAGGCAGGACGGGTGGGTGAGAGGTTTCACCTGGGTTTCCTGCCTCCTTGGGTGACACTTGCCAAATGGCATTGGGTGTGAGGTACTTGAATGGTCTAAGATGGGAGGCTAAAAAACAACTATCTTGTAGTAGCCTGAGGGATACTCCTGCTGTAAGCAGGAAGTTTTTGGATAAAAGTGAGATAGAACCTGCTAGCTTGTTGCTTGAGTGCTCCAGGCAGTGTGGTAGATTAAAGAAACAAAGGAGTACTCAAGCCTATGCCCAGGAGAGAAGAGAATTGTGGAAACTGGTCAGCAGACAGCTGTTTTGGAACCACCCTAATTACTGACAGAAACCCAGTTCTCTGGTGAGTACTAACTAAAATACAAATTGCAGCCATGTCTTGGTTTTGATTTTTCAATGCACAGGCCTTGGACAGTTGATTCCCAGTGCTGAGAGTTGTAGATAAGTGGGTTCCCAGGCTTTCCTTAAGTAGCAACCCATAGTTACATGCAAAGAGAAGAAACAAGTAATGTTAAGACATTTGGAGACTGGAGATTTTAGGCTTCTCAGTGGGTTTTTAACTTAGTGTTTTAAATATACAACTGCTTATTTCTAGATCATAAGGGTTTGCCAGGTTCTGCCTTCTTTTGGAGAATTTATCTTTCTGAAACCTGTGAACTGGCTGAATAAAATATACAAGTAGAAAGACTTTGGACATTAAGTCAGAATTATTCTGTATAATGTGCTGGAGTATTATGGCTTTGTTTTTGATAACAGTTTGCATAACCTTTCATGGGTTCATCAGTGTGTTAATGAATGCTGACAAGCCTTCTTTGATGCAGCTGGTATAGCCTGTGGACAGACTAAATTAATGTGATAGTATGTGTGTGAGTGAGTTACTCCAGGTCTCTAGACCATTTCTTCAGCATCTTCTGTAGGCCATCACCTACAGTCATTCAGATTGGCCCCAAAGTCTTGATGTGTCATATAGAAATACACAAGAATTTTAGATGTGAACATTTTATAGGTAAATACAGGTGTGTTTAGAAGACTTGAGTTACATGGGCACCCACACAGTAACCAGTCCTTGTAGCACACAGGTTTTTGCCTTCAGACAGGACAGGAGAATGCACACAGAACCTTGGCTCCCATCTTTGATGTTTGGAGCAGTTACACTTTATTGCCTGAACAATGTGACTTGAGCTTGCAAAAAAGCATTTCAGCTGTCCTGTAGGCAACACGTGGGAAGGCTGTGTAGGCAGATTATCATAGTTTTTGGTGGTGGAGGAGAAACCTCTGACTTAGATAAGTATCCAAGAATGAGGTTTCTGGAATTACTCTCCTGACTTGGGGGAGTAGGAAGCAGAATGAAGCTGGCAAAGTTACTCTTTCCATCCTCTGAAGTCCTCATACTTGACCTTTTTGAACAAGGAAATTTTGATTTTTGAAGGAAAATGTTCTGCTCAGGAGGTGGTGGTCCTCAACAGGCTCCTTCCTCTAAGAGGGAGGGCTTTTGCAGAGAAGTTTGTGCCAGCCAGGTGTGGAGCTTTTAGCCTGTCCCATCGTGCTGCTCCTTTTCTTTCCTTCCTACTTTCTTCCTGAAGTTTACTTGTTGACAATATACTATAGTTAGAGACAGTGTTAGCAGATCCCGGTAGTGAAGGCGTCCCAGAGTGAGTGGCATTAAGGGAGGGAAATGTCAAAGCCCAATTTAGAAAGGTAATTTGGTCACAGGGTGAAAATTGAAAGCAAAGTACTTCATGACTCCCTCAGAAAGGAGTGAGTGCTTTCAGTAGGGTGGGAAGGGGCTGAGGGGGAACCTGCTGCAGGTCCTACTCTAGAAAGAAAAGGCTATTTATCCTGGTCCTCAGAGATATTGGTCTTGCTGAGACAGGGAATGGAGTCAGCAGATATTATTGCAGATGCAGAGAGTAGTAGAAACAGAGGACGAGGTAACCTTGGTAATGACAATCACCCTGGCCTTTTTCCTACTGCAGAAGATTAATTTGGGTTCTGGATGTGTGTTCAAAAGGCTCTTTACCTTGAGGACAGGGCTCTGCCCATGGGCATGGCAATTCTGACTTGCAAAGCAAAACAGAAGTTCTAGCAGAGCATGGGAACCAGCTTCTGGAGCTCCAGGTGCAGGAACAGCCTGAGACCTGCAAGGCTCAGTGTGTGGGAGGAATGTGAGTCTCTGGACCTTGGGTGCACTTTGCAATTTTGTCACCCCTCTGTTGCGCTACAGCTCCAATCCTTATCTTTAGGCTGTGGGGTGGACATGGGAGACCAGCTGACATGAAGAGCTGAAGTGCCAACAGCTTTCTCCCACTCCTTGCCGGCTGTCCTGGGCTGAACAAGTCTGAGGGTTATCCCCAATTCTTCTCATTGCATTTACCTGTAGTATAGGGACACCTGCTAATGATGTACTATGTGTAATGATGTGCTGTTTGATAACCAGTACTATGACTGATGTGAATCCCTTGTTTGATAGTCTGTAGCTTGAGAAAAGTTTCCCTGAAGGGAGCCAAGCACAGGAGAAAAAGTCTTCAGAGTGAAAGATTTCACAACCTTTCTACAGTTAGTCTTCGTAATTAATATCCTGAAATAATATAAGTACCTTTACAGAACAGAGAATACAAATACGAAAGTGTTTTTCTCCCTGTAGTAGTATTGATTAACAAGTTTCTAAATGTTTTTGAGATGTTTCAGTGTAGAAGCTGTGTATTTGTATCCATTTCTGGTGGATACTTGCTGGCTGACCCCCATGGGGAGAAACTGAGCAAAGTAACTTTGATTTGCTGGAGGTCTTGGATGTGAAGCACGTGGTACAGTTACAAATAGCTTGTCCCCATAGGGCCATCGCTATAGGCTTGTACCCTGCAGTTGCTTCAAGAAAGGCCTCCGAGTTTGGATGGAGGATGGCAACTGCTATAGACAAATCTGCTGCAGCCAAACAATCCTCCTTTTATGCTTCACATAAAAACAGGAGTCTTCAGCAGTGTCCTCAAAGGAAAATGCTGAAATAAAGCAGGCATTCTTAGATGGGCATGGTGCAACATGGAGCTTCAAAAGTGTGACAGGTCCTTTTTGTACCCCCTTCTTGGGGATATTATTCACTATTTATGTCTCAGCCTTAAGAATAAGGTGACCATCACTCCAAGCCTCCAGACTTGAGAAACGTCCTGCACTTGCTGTGCTTGTTTCTACATCTTGTCTTATAGCTGGCATGGTCAGAAACAGGGGTGTATTCTTAAGATGCTAATTACAGCCTGGTGAAACTTGTTGCCTTGAACTCCCTCTGAACCAATTATGGGGAAGCAGTTTTCTCCAGAAGATAATTCAAAATGCGAAAGTGGAGCTCCTATTTCTTTCCCTATTGACTACAGAGTGAGGAAGAAGGATGAACCAATGTGACCACATGAAGTCACAATAAGCTCAACACTTGTCCTGAAGGTGCAGATCTCGGTGAGGCTGCTCTTTAGTAGTTGCCAGAGGCAGATATTTTAGTTGAGCCTTCAAGGCTGCATTGTGACTCTTGCTTCTACAGAAATTTTGCCATATAGTGCAAGTTAGGCAAGGTGACCTGCTTCTTTGATTATAGGCTCTATATGCCATTATTATTTAGTCACGCTTGGATATATGTTACTCTTCAGACTGATATGGAGGAAGGAAGGAGAGTATTTGTTCAGAGACAAAATGATTGACCTGTTGCTGTCATCTTCAGGACTTGGGAAGACTGGCTTTGGAAGGGCCTTACAAGGTCCATCCCCTATGTGGAGTGGGATCAATCCAGCTTAACTCGCACTCGAGATGCTTATTTAACTTATTTAAAAGTCTTTAATTATCAAAGGATCTCTAAGCAATCTATTCTAATGATTTAGATTCTTCATTGTTAGCATATCGTTAGGGGATGTTCTGAAACTTCAACACCAAAATATGCTGAGAAAATTTGTATTTTTAGTTGTTTGGGTTTTTTCCCTAGTCAGATTGCGTTTTAGAATATGGCTAAGCATGCAAACTCTCACAGACTTTAATTAGAGGGACACCTGTGAAAATCAAACTCAATGTGCCTTGAGCTGAGTACTCAAAACTGGTCACCTCACCTCCGTGCACCTCTCTTTCCTGTTTGCCAGCTGGGGATGCCAGGGATA
Source organism: Patagioenas fasciata (assembly GCF_037038585.1). Lineage (NCBI taxonomy): Eukaryota > Metazoa > Chordata > Aves > Columbiformes > Columbidae > Patagioenas > Patagioenas fasciata. Next base: position 15,695,741 of record NC_092526.1, on the reverse strand, counting down.
ATTTTGACTCTGCAACCTGCTGAACAACCACTCCTCTTCACAGTTGGATGGATGTGACATTGGACATGGATTTTCTAGGTCATTCAGGAAGTCTCTAGTAAAATTGAGTATTGAACCCTGATTTCCCAACTCTTAGCCTGGCAATTAGCCCTGTTTTTGCAGAGTCTGTTGAACCTTGTCAGCAAGTAAGAAGCAAACAAGAACCACTCTGTCTGCGCCAAGTGTGAAATTGCTCTTTCCCATATTCTAGTGATCTGGGTCTTGGTCTTGCTGATCGCTCAGCCACGGGAATAATTTTCTTAACTTGAAATGAACATGTTTGGTGTTTATTCCTCTCCACCCCCATCCTCCTTTGTCTAATTGTTTCAAAGAAAGACTTAATTGTGCCAAGCTTGCATGAGAAAAGCCAGGCTGTCCCCAAAACCAGCCTAGAGGCAGGGGTGGAGGGCAGGAGGACGTGCCCTGCTGCAGGGAGGGCGGGACTGGGAGCAGGACTCCCGCTTCTGGTCCTGCTTTTCTCTCTGAATCTGAGTGCAAAAACCAAATTATTCCATGAGTACAAATCTACTTCGCTGAGCAAGTCACATTTCATTTGGGTAGAAAACAAACCAGGCTTAAAAAAGCCTATGAAACTTCCTTTGCTTGTACCTCATTGAGTTATGTGGCTTTGTGCTTTCCATCTGACTTGGACACTTTCTCTCCCTCTTCCGATTATAATGTCCTCCATGGACAAACAGGCAGCGACCTGAGATCAAAGATCTATTTGTTCTGTTCCTAGCTGACCCGTTGGCACATGCCAATTTGTTGCAATTCAAAATTAGTCACAGTATTTACTGGCTTTGTGCCCAGTTGGCAGTTGGAGATAATGCACTGGATTTGGCAAATACAGTGAAAGTCAGAGGCATTGTTTTTGAGGGGTGGAGGGGCCAGGATATGGAGTGATTTAGGAGCATGAGGCTCATATCAGTAAGATGTAACTCCAACCCCTTCTCTGATAGAGTGGGGAGTAAGAAGTGGACCTGCAGGGCTCAAGCTGTATGTGCTCTGGCTGTGGGCTTAATGACGCTCCATTCATCAGGGCTGAACCACCCTAAATTCACTGTTTCATATGCAGATTTAGCTCTCTTTGGGATCCACAGCTGCATTTATTTTTTGCCTTCCTACTCATCACGTGCAGGCTCTAAACTGGTCTTTGGCATGGGTGACCCATGCCACGAAAAGTAGAGTTTTATTAGGTTCACATGATGGATTTTCATGGTGTTTGCTGTGAATATTTGGGTTTTCAGGGCTTTTGTTGTGTCATCGATACTTCAGAAGAGAGCTAAGGAAGGTGCTGAGTGGGAACTGTGGATACATTAGGCATCTGGGGTATATTTCTCTATTAGAAAGCATAAATGTGAATCTATTACAGTTGCTTTTCAGAGCAAAGAAGAACCGTGTTTTAGTTGGTCTGATACTGCTTCTTGATGCCCACTGCTGCTGCTCTGCTGGCAAGTATTTGTCCTTAATGGTGATTTCTGTTCCTCATCAGAGTTTGGTGGTCACAGGGCTGATCTCCAGATCTTAATTTCTTATGTCTGGTGCTCAAAGGAGAAGAGCATGGGAGATGCTATGCTAAGCAGTGCAGGGGTTTGCCCTGTGGGAATGCTTCCTCCTGGACACCTGAAAAAAGAGGGTAGACTGCAGCCAGATGAGATGCTTCCCTTTGAGTCCTACAAAACAGTGGTGGTTACCTAAATGCCCAGTTATCCTGTGAATCTTAGTCTTGCTATTGAGAAAAACCTGCAACTTGGATTTTCCTAAGCAACCTTCCCCCGCTGATGGGAAAATATGTTGGTTTTAAAGGCTGTTTCATGCCGTTACTTGCCTGACCAGTGCTAGCAGAATGCCAGATCTCTGATACAGAGGTTTTCCAGATTTCTCTGTCACTTGTTCTGTGTTATCTCACTTCTCAAAGTGTATAATTTCAGAACTTCCTGCAAATAGTTCTACCTGCAACAGTAGATGACAAATGCATCCATGATATGAAAGGAATGTGTTCATTTACTTATTTGTTAATAGCATCTTGCCTCCTGGCATCTTAAAGTGCTTTTAAAACTTCAGTCCGTATCTTCTTGTTTCTTGTTTCTTTTATTCAAATGCAAGTAAAACTGAGGCTCCATGGGTGGAATTTGGCTCTGTTTGGAGATGCTGCAGTAGTTGGTCAGGTGCCTGTGATTCTAGTTTGAGAAACGCAAAGTACCTGCAGATCTAGCTAATTGTTGGAAGAGACCTCGTTTCTGAGCAACACTGGAAAATGGTGTTTAAGTGTCCAAATGGGTCTGGTGCCTGAGGCCAAAAACATTGGCTATGATGACATCCCCATCTTGTCATAGTGAATCCGTAGTAAGCCAAGACTGAAAACCCATTGAAGCCCACTCTGAAATCCATCCCACAAAGTGGTTTGTGGGATTCATGCAGAATTATTCCCTCCTTCACGTTAAGCTTGTACCCTCTTGAAATGGTCCCTTTCCTTATGCAGGGCCAGGACTTCTCAGGTCAAGGGCAGATCAAGGAGCCTAGCCATAGTTGCTTCTTAATCTTTTAAATGCCAGATCCATGCCCTCTGCCTGGTGTGGTTTGTCTCCAGACAGCAGCTGACAGATCACACCATCTCTGATCTGCCCTGAGATTTGGGAGCTGCAGTGGAGTCCTGACTCTTACCCTGGTAAATCTGCTCCATTAATAGCTATCAAAGAGCCTGAAGTTTCCATCTGAACTTTATCTGGCTTTGCAGCAAGCTGAAGGATTAAAGACCATTGCAGGGGAAGGGAGGGAGCAGCCGTGGCTCACCCGGAATAGCCTGACCTATGACGGCACGTACCAGCCCGGGGAGGGGACTGGTCCTGTGAGCTCACGGGCTATTAGCAGTGAGCACAGACATGCCTGCGGTCAGCAGCACACCCAGGGCCGTCTGCTCCACATCTGGCTGACTTAGGGGCCCAGAGGGATTTGTTAGTACAACTTGCCTACATGGCTGTTAGATGGGAGTGGGCTTGAGGGCCAGCCTTGTGAAGCCATCATTTAGTGCTGTTCATATGACCTTAGGGTTTGACTGCTGCACTGCTTGCATGGGGCAGGTCTGTTTTTGAGGGAGAGTGATATGAGAAGATAAACTCTGCCCAGCTGCAGCCCAGGGCTGTTGTCTCTCTGCTGTGTTATATTGAGTAATGAAGGGATCAGAGTGGGCTGTATGGCTGGGACTCGCCTATAGGGCCAGCAGATGTGGGGCACGAGCCATCATCTAGCAGACGGGGGAAGAGTGTAGGAAGCAAGAGCAGGTCTTTTGTTGTAGCCAGGGATTCACTTCTCTCACCCTCTCATAAATAGTTTTGTTTTCCTTGTCTTGTTCCTCTGCTGGTATCCTCAAATCCTGTTTCACCCACCCCATGTCACTCCTGTGGCAAAGCGCAGGGTTTCTTGTTACTTCTCCCCATCACTCAGAGCTGCTCCTCATCTGGGCATCGCTGTTGCAGCAGAAGTCTTTTCCTTGGAGGCAGGCTGTGAGTTAGAGCCCTTTCCAGTGCCCAGCGTTTTGCAGGACTTGTGCAGAGCACCTCACCGCGGTGGAACAAAGATCTTTCCAGCTGGATGGATGACCCCAGACTCTGTATTCTTGTCCCCAAAGGAGCAGTGGAACTACAGATTAGGTTCTTGGACATGTGGGAAGCAGGAGTTCAGCCACCACAATGAGTAGTCTGTGGGTGCTGTTCAGTGTTTTACACCAGGAAGCTTGGAGGCTGTTCTAAACCTTTGACCCTGATGACATACTCCAGATTCCTCCCAGTTAAACAGTCTCCTTCCCTCCCCTCCAGGCCTGAAAGCATTTCATCTTCTGACTAGCCAGACAGATGCATTGCCCCATAGAAAGCTGCTTTGTGTCCCCAAGAATTCTATTGATCTGCACATTGGGAGCATCATTCTGCTTTGGAATTTGCAGCTTGCATACTTGATTGTTATTTATTGTGTTGGGTGCTATTGGCCTTGTGGCTCTTTGGACATCTAGGAAGTCACCCAGCGAGTGGGAAATTGTGCTCCATAGGCTGAGTAGCCTAGGGGAGTACAGCAGAACACAGGGCCTTTGAGCAGCATCCTTTCTGGAAGAGGATCACCTTTCCACCTGATGAGAAAGATGAGGCCATACTGAATCCTTCTCTCCTGCTGCCATGGCAGAGAAATGTGCAGCCTTGGCAGCAGCATTGCTGTGATGTGTACTCTCCTTCACTAGAGCAGATGAGCAAAGGAGGCACCAGTGGCTGGTGTACAGGACTCTGCCTGTCCAACCAGTGTTGCTTCTTCTGCTCTCCAACAAGCTCTTCTGTGCCAAGGCTGAGAGGAAGAAGAGAATATTCATGTTCTCTATGTCCTGTTACATAGACAGGTTTACGAAGCACTTTGGGTGCTTGTAGCTGCACTGCTTGCTGCTGTTGCTTGTGCTGTAGAAAGTTATGCTTCTGACTCTGGAGGTTTTTGGTTCAGCCCTTGGTCACAAAGAGATCAGTCTTTATGTGTATGTGTCCTTTCCCCCGCTTTTGCTGAGACTTGGATACCTCAGCGATTACTGGCAGTGAAGAGAGACTGTTGAACAGAGGGAGAATGAAGAACAGCGATTCCCTCCTAGACATTCAGTCCCAGTCTAAATTAGGGGATTTACGAGCTGGGTGCTCAATGATGGCACTAATTTATCATGTCTAGGGCTAGAGTCAGTTTTTGTGGTCAGGAGTGAACTGGGAATGTCTATGTGTATATGGGGGACAGGGGAACAGAGATGAGCCAAATAAACATAAGTGTCCTCTACCTTGGCTGTGTAAAAAGATGAGAGTGGGCCAGTAGGTGCATTGGCTAGATGATCATGGTAGGTCCCTTCCAACTGAAAATATTCTATTTTATTTTACATCATGTTGCATGGACCTTCTCAATACCATTTTGGGACTGAACGTGAAAGGCTGATCCCTGCCCTGCAGGGGAAAAATCCTCTGAGAAGATCTGTGAGTAGCAAGGGGAGCTGGAGGAAGCTGGTTCAGGGGGCTGTTAGGGCTACCGGGCGGTCCCTTAGAGCATTTGGTCTGGAGACACTTACTAGTGGCATTCCTATAGACCTGATAGCAGTAACATGCACCTGCTTTTGCTTCTTGACCCTCTTCTCTCTAAGACAGGCTGAACATGATGGCCAAGACCTGTGGCTGAAGGACTGATGTGCTCAGCAGAGCAAGAGAGACTTCAGCTTTCCAGTGCTTTCTGCCTCTTGGGCAGTCATGCTCTTGGCACTCAGGAATCCCTTGCTTTTAAAGATATTTCCTCAGCACCCTTTGTAGCTCACCTCTGGCTCTCCAAAACCTCCTGTGACTGAGGATGAGGTGGGCCTTTCTCTGTTTTACTGGCACTGTGAGACAAGTGGTGTGTGTTGTTTGTTTTTTTTTTTTTTTTTTTTTTTTTTTCTTTTTTTTTTTTCCCCATTTTTTTTTGTGGTTAGGTTTTATTTTCCATTAACCAAGATGTTGTAATAGAGCTTAACCAGCTACAGCTTTACATCCTCATCTCCCTGCTGCTGGAGTTGCTTGGGGCATGAAGTAACTGCTGCCCTCTTCCACAGCTGCGGTTTGCTCAGCCTGCTTCTGATGGACCTACTTTCCTACCCAGAAAATGGAATGCTTTGATCAAAGCTCAGGAACAGTCCACTTAGCTGCATGGAGAGATCATTAAGAGAGAAGTGTGATAAGGGAAGTAGTCTGATAAGGATTTTTATACAGGCTGTTGAGAGCTGTGCTGAGCAGGGAGGGGGTGAGAGGAACAGGGCTGGCTGCTGGCACTCTCAGATGTGACACACAGACTGAGTGCCACATAGACTCATGGTGTGAGGTCCCCTGCTGGTATCAACAGCCAGCTCCTGCCAAGCATGAGCATAGTGAGGAAAGGTGGAAAGGAAGTGGGACGTTTACTGTTCCGGCCACCTTCTCTCTCTAAGGAGGTCTCTGCATGGCTCTCTGTGGGGGTAGTCTAGCTGTTCTGGGAGCAAAAACCCTGTGTGGACCAGAGACCAGTGTTAAATCAGGATTAGTGTAACCACACAGCACAAGGCATATTAGGGATGTGGTTTGTTTCTTGCCGATCCAGGAGATAAACTGCTGGGTTGCTATTGCCTTGTCTGCAAAAAGCATCAGGCCAGTGAAAGACAAACCTCAGTCATGCTCTTGGGCACAGCAAAGTATAAAAGGTCTGAGTTTATCCTGATTCATCTGTAAGTTGTTTTTCAAACTATGACTATGAAATATTCTGAAAATTCTGAGTACAAGAATAATGGAGACTTCTGAACTTCTGTTCTTTCAGCCTAGTGAGCAAAAACTTGCAACTTTCTTTGTCTCTGCTTTGCTTTCTCTGTTTGAAGTCTCCTGTATTTCTCCTCTCTTTCTGCAGGTCCTTCAGAAGCTTGGGAAAGCAGATGAAACAAAAGATGAGCAGTTCGAACAGTGCGTGCAGAACTTCAACAAACAGCTGGTAAGATAATTTGTGATATGCAATTACACCCTGGGTTTCAGTCTTAGCTTCCAGTCATCTGCTGCAATATGCAATTAAAGCCTATTAAATTAAATGATGCCATAGACCTATTGAAGTGACCCACAACTCATAGCTGTTTACTTATGAGAAATTACACTGTGTCTTCCAGTGTCCCTATCATGGAGTCAGTGAGAGTATATGCTGAAAAATAATAGTTGTCTAGACCCAAGTTTAGGAAAATAAATAGTTCAACCAGAACACTTCGTTCAGCTAGAAGCTGCTTTGTAATGTAATTTTTCAATGCTGGGCTGGAAGCAGAGGCCAAAGAACAAAGAACAAAGTTGGATAGGATGAGAAACAGATTAGGAATAAAAAATCAAATGGAACAAGGCAGATTCAGTTTCCCAAGGGCAGTGGAGAGCGAAAGAGACGAAGAAAGCAAATAGTGAAAAGGGAACATCCTTCTGTGGCTAAGACCTAAGTCTGACTTCCTCCCCATCCTCGCTTATTCACTGTGTCAGGCCTGAGTCACTGTTCTTTCGCGTGTCTGCTTCAGCCCTATGGTTTAGCACACAAAAATATTTTAACAGTGGAGCAATTTTCCCCCACCCTTATGCTTAAACAACAGTCAGTTTATATCTTGAACTGGGTGTGTGTGGTTTTTTTGTGTGTGTGGTTTTTTTTTTTTTTTTTTTTTAATCTGGAGTTTTCAGCCACACAGAGGAGAGGAAAATGTCAGTTACTCCAGGGGATTTGCACTGGAGTGCTTGGTGTTGAGGAAAGTGGTGTTTATGTTTCACGTCAGGAAATGCATGCCACACCAGAGCTCAGGTGGTGCTGAAGAAATCTTCTAGTTCCTTTGTGCCCTGACATACTCAGGACCTTTTTCTGGAGCTGTTAGCAGCAGCTGTGTCGTGTCTGTTAAGCCTCAGCAGATGTGCTTATGTGTCGCAAAACCAGCTGAGAAGGGATTCACCCCAGCAGAATATAATTACAATCTTTCAGTCTGACTTTGACTTATGTCTAACTGGAGCTGCCTGGAGATTCCTGGAGACTGATGCCCATTTTCTTGGCAGCAATAGTAGCAGTTGCTACAGAAGTTCATGTAACATCTCTCTAGCATGTTGACCAATGATATTGTCTTGTACAAAGAGGAATCCAGTTTGGCTTCTTTCCAATGACATGACATTACCAGGAGTGACTTTTCTGTATCATTTTTAAGTATCAGCAATCAGGAAATAGCCTTTTAAAAGGAGAAATTCTAAAAACCTCAAATCCAGACATCTTGATCTGGCTGTCTGGAATGGCTTTTCAGTTTCCAGAGCCACAAGTTCCAGTGGTGCACTGAGAAGCCTATTAAAGAACCACTGCCTTTTTACAGCTGGATTTCTTTTCTCATTTTGTAGGGGCAGGCCATGAACTAAAATTCTCCAAATAATTTATCAAAGGAGCTGGAGACTGCTCTGCCTTTGATGTTTGGGGTCTGTTGGTTTTGCTTTGGCACTCAGTCTCCCTATTACTAAAATAACAATGCCTGTTTTACAGGGCAAACTGTAAATAAGAGTTAGCTGGATTGTTAGGATATCCAGGTCTGAGAGGTTATCATGATGCCAAGCAGACTGGGGAGAAAAACTTCAACTATATGCGCATGTGTACGCACTCATTTTTATTTTTACATGTACGATATATGTGTGTAGTGTAGGTACGTGTGAGATTTCTGTGACCTTCCCTTACCAAGTCTGCTCCAGAGGGGAATGGAGTCTGGAGGGAAGCTGAATGTGCTGCAGGCTTGTGACAGAACAGCTGTCCTGTGGAACTGGTGGGGCTGTGACCAGGCAGTGGCCTTGTTTGCTGCTTGATTAGAGGCTCCTCTGACTCTAATGAGGAGTTCCATACGTGGGCTGTTGATGAATGGAGAGCAGGTCTAAAAATTACTTGTTCATTTTCAACCAAGAGGTCTTCTGGTTCTCTCAAATGGTGGTTGAGTGGATAGAGAGGAAAGCATTGTACTTCCCAGCTCCTTGTCCATTCAGGCTCATATAAGAGCACTGCTCTGAGATCTCTGAATGGCAAGAGCTTTTTAGCTCAGACAGGTGGAATTGCTGCATGACAAATGAACTGGACATAACTACACTTCTAGAGATCTTGTCTGTTTCTCTTGAAGGCTCGACAAGCAGCAGAACTGGCTATTATATTACTCCCTCATGACAGATTATCTTTGGCAATTAACCTCCCAAAAAGTTCATTTGAAGGCTCCCCTCTCCTTCCCTTTCACAGTGTCACTTGTGTTCAGGCGAAGGAACAAGGTCTGTCCTGGAAATAGTCCTCGCAGACCTGGAAGCAAGAGGCTGGCTGCAAAGGTGCCACACAGCCACATCCCAAGGTGTGCCAAGCTCTGGCTTCGCTTCTCTTGTGTTTGAAATACTCGCTGGAGAGACAGAGTGGGAGGCTGGTGGCAGCCCTTACACCTGGCACCACATTGTTTTTCTGCCTGGTGGAGTGGCTGTATTGTGAGACCCTTTGTGAGCTGTTGCTTGTGTGGAAGTTTTGGGTTGGTTTACGATGTTTCACAGCAAACACAAGAGACAAGCTGCTGCTGGCATGGGCTGCATCCATCTCTGTCCATATCCCGTGGTGTTTGGCACAGCCTCAGCCTGCAGGGCGGGCAGCGGGGACTTAGCCTTTGCTCTTGCAGCGTAGTTCTGGAACAGGACATTACCTGTCTGTCTTGAGTGCAGAACATTCCTGTTGATAATAAAAATCCTTCCCATGGGAACTTCAAAACAAAGGAGGTTATGTAAAGAAGGGGTTGGAGTTTAATGTTAGGATGAAATAATTTCTTTTGAAGATTGGGGAAAAAAGGGTTTTAGGAAACCTGTCTTCCATGAAGAAAAAGCTCTGTGGAAAATCACATGCTTAGCTAGTGCTCAGTGAAAGGTATCGTAAATAACAACCCCTCAGCAAAGCAAGAAAGCACAAAAGGAAACCAAACCACTCTTGTTTTTTAATTGAGAAAAGCTATATGTAATAGGTGGTTCCTTAGGCCTTTGGAGTAAAAGCTCTTCCAGCCTCCTAAGCATAGCACTTCTGTTTTAAAATATGCATCTTCTTGTACATACTGTCCTGCATATTATACCTGTTTGTGTTATAGGCTCACAGGGTCAAATTACACCGTGATTACAAGTATGGCAAAATCTGCTCAACACAATACTTCTGTATTTGAGTAGAACCACTTGTTTTGGTCACTTTTATATCAAGACACAGTGTCATTGTCCCTGCATTAAGGTTTTAATTCAGTTTGTTAGTGCAGCAATGAGAAATGAATATGGGGTTCAGGATCAGCACTGATCTTCAATTTTTGTTCTAGTTTTACTTTCCTTTTGTAGAGTTTTGTAATTCTGAGATGTGTGTGTCTATATATATATATATATATAGACACACACACATATGCACACTATTTATCCTTTTTGATTTTTTTTTTTAACATTCTTGTGATTTAAAAAATACTATACTATTAGGTTTTTGAACATCTTTAGATTTAACCATACCTCTGTAGCTTCCTTCTGCACACCTTTAAACCTATTGCTCTTTGATAACTGGGGAATAGATTAATTTTCCAGATGCCAGTGTAACCATCTTCCCTACCTTTTTTTTACCTCTGAAAAGCATCTTTTAAATGTGCACTCAAGGGTGTTGAAAGCTTCTGTTCTATACAGTACTTGACAGTTTCTGACTGCATTGTGAGAGGTGTTCATGCAGAATTGTCTGTACTTGATAGCTTGCTGTAGCCTGCTTGAAGAAAGCAAGTGCTGCATGCACAGAGAGAAAGCAATTGCCAGAGTTTCTTGGGAAAGCATTAATGCTTAAAATAATAAAAAGAAACCATCGTAGCAAGTGAGGGAGCTGCTTTACTGGTGCACAGGAAATAGCTCAATGGAAATGCCAAAGAGGGACTTGGGTAGGAACTCCAGGTGCTTAGGGGAGCTGGGGAAATGAGATTCATGGCAAAACTGAGCCACTCCTGGGAAATCCTTCTTCCTGCAGATCTTACGGGCTGTAAAGTCTGTTCACTCTCCCTGGCAGGCTTGGTACTTTATGAGGCTTAAGCAGCTGCATAGTCGTGGGGATCACCTGTAACTCTGACTTTAAACATCAGCAAGGGGTGACTAGGAAAGACAACTCCAGTTGCAGGATGCAGCACTGCATAATGGTGACTGCACATCACGGCGAGACAAGTGGTGTCGAGGATGCGGCAGCTAGTTGTGCGTTGCTGCAATTGCACACTCCAATATTTGGGCCATGACTTGCAGGTTTTTCTGGTGTTCTACCTAAGAATCTTGATTTGATGCTTAGTTATGATGCCAAAATACCTCGGAGGATCCTTTTGTCCTCATGAATTTGGGACTGGATATCAAAACCTGAAGAGTCTGGGTTCTGTCATGTGCTGCTTTAGCAGGACTCAGGCAAGTATGGGCTCAATTTTAGAGGTAGTTTCTGATTTTAGATGCTGTAATTCTGAGAGTTACGGTTCTAGATATTGCAGTGCCCAAGTATGTGTTAGGCAAGTTCTGTAGAGGACCTTCCCTGTTGATTAGTTTCTGATAACCTCAAAGATATGTGTTCAAATTTAGTCATTTTTAAAAATTATACAGCTGCAGGATGACAGTGTATCCATGTGAGGGATTTTGCATGATAATTTCTTCAGCGCTATTTCTTCTTGTGTTTTGACATCTGATTTTGCCAGTTTCAGTCTGTGATTTTTAGCATGGACCAATTCCAGGAGGGAGAGCTGCTTTCCTCTAAGCCTTTCTTGCTTCCTGTGTCTGGCACAAGCAAACACATATTACAGAGTGACTGAACTGCTGCTTGTCAGCTCAGCCTCCCTGATGGTCCTCTGTGTGTGCTGTTTGATTATTCTGGCACCTCTTCCCTGGTGCTTTCTGATTGGACTGCTAGGAAGGTCTCATTGCCCAGGTTTCCAGACTCACCTTAAGCCAGCAAAAAGCTCTACATTTGTTTGCTCTGTGTTTTAAGAACTCCTAGGAGTTTTGAAGCAGATGTGGTCTTTATTTCTTTCCTCCTGTACTCTCTTTGTGTCAGTTCCCAATGTTTCTCCAGACTAGGAGTCTGAATTTCTTTTATACAAGCAGCCAGCTCTTTCCCATCCCTCATCTCTTTTGTTGATGGCAGTAGGGAAAGCATAAGTGTGAACTTACCCAGAACTTTTGAGGCAAGGAAAACAAATTGGGCCACGGTGTTAGAAGCAGATGGATTTCTCCACAAAGCTATGCTAACACTGCCACTTCAACAGCTGGGCAGATTTAGCCTCTGCTTAGACAGCACAGCTGCAGTGAGAGCACAAGGGATCACAGCATGAGCTCAGTTGGGCCAAGAGATGCCTGAGTGCTGGGGAGCGCTGTTGGGAAACATCTGCTTTTGAAGCTAGTAGCTCTGAAGCAGCTGTCAGAGATGTCCTGGGAGCTTCCTGTCTCTGGAGTTGTCTTCAGCTGTCAAAATTCATTATGCTGGGCTCCCCCCCCACAATGGGACACAACCAGGGGAAGAAGAGGAGGAATGGCAGCAGGCTGTGAGGAAGGTGTGAGGTGTAGTTGTTGCTTTCCTCCATTCTTGTTTTTGCAGCTACTTTGAGGGATAGTGAGGATCCAGTGAGATCCCTCAGGGTAAGGGATAAAACCACTTTTATAACTGAGATCTTTGCCTGTCAAACTTTTTCTGTACCTCTTGCATACTCCAGAGGTTGTCTGCACGGTTGTCCTCAGTGTCTGCTTCTTTCCTTGCTTTGACATGCTCTGTGGTAGTGTTGGTCAACTTCTCAAGCCTTCCTTTTCCTTTTGTTTCTGTTTGTATAATGTCACTGTATGGATTTGAGAGTGTTTCCCTGTCAGCCTTGCACCACTGTCAGTGACACGTGGTAGGGTGAAGGGGAGGTGGCTATCCTAGTGCAGGAGAGCAGTTGCATGGAGATTGCATGTACATGTCTGAACCAGCTTTGCTGTGAAAGTCTTTGTGACCCTTTCTAATCTGGATTCTTGTACTGCACTCAGCTGTGTCATCTGAATGCTTAAACTGCCAAAACTTAGCCCAGCTTCTGGTATTAATCCTTTGTTTCCTAGTGAGTGAGATCTGCTCTGACAGGCCACTTCCACAGTGAAGCTAAAGAAAAAGATTATTAACTCCATATTTGCTGCACAGGACAATTTAGATAGGATGTTTGGGTGGGTCAGAGGTCCCTTGTACCTCCTTTGCACAGGGGTTTTAGTTTGCAATGTGGCAGGAAATGGTGGTGAGCTGAACTGCTTCCAAACCAGTACAAAATCCATCAATTCCATCTGTCTTCTGTGCCCTACAGACTCCCTTGAGTTACATATATTGCATAGATCTACTAGACCTTGGCTTATAAACTAATTGTTGCCCTTAGAACCCTCTCTAGTTACTTGTATGAAATCAAAACACTAAAGCTGGCTCTACTGGTAAGAGCAAATTACAGCTTTACCCACATGAAGTTACTTGGTACCTTGGTAGTATTGTTGGCCAAACATGCCTGCAGGTCACTGGCTGTGGGCTTACCCAGTCAGAGGACTGTATAGTCTCGCTGTTATTTGTGTTTCATGTTGTCATCAGGCAGGTGTGTAGCCCATCTGCAAGACCATTTTTCTTTATTTAGAAATGCTTGATAACTCCTTCTCATGCTCTTTATGTAAGGGAATAACTGATGTTCTTCTCCTTACATTCACAGTCTGAAGGCACGAGGCTGCAGAAGGATCTCCGAACCTACTTGGCTTCCGTCAAAGGTAAGGACTGCATAAGGAGAGGATCGTTTTCCCTCTAGTGCTTACCTATGCAGTGAGGTTTCTGCAGCCACCCCCTTCCTGGTGTTTCCTCAGATGTGAGTTGTAGGGAAGGTCAGCATTGATTGGGTGGGGGATCTTTCAGAATCCTTCAGGACCAGCTGGGATAGAATAGGGTTGTGCTTTGATGCCGAACAGGTGGTGCTGTCTTAGGAGATAGACTCTCATGTCTTCTGCTAAGGTAGGACAAAGACAAAGGCTTTGATGTGACTACATCCTCAGTTTCTTTTCTCCCTCTGGTCACCTTCCATCTTTGTGTTACCAAGAATCAGATATTCTGTAAGGAGGAGCTTAGCATTTGTTATAACCCTCCTGTGTCCCTGTTCCTCAGGATGAGGGTTAGACTGTGAGGAACACACTGTTTTCTTCTCTCTGAAGCAGTTCCCTCTTCTTTCCTAGCCATGCACGAGGCATCCAAGAAGCTGACGGAGTGTTTGCAGGAAGTGTATGAGCCGGATTGGCCAGGGAGGGATGACACAAATAAAATAGCAGAGGTAAGACTGTCCAGGATGTGGGGTCACCAGGCTTGGTTGGTCAGTGGAGATGAGCTTTGAAGCTGTGTCTGTGTACTGCATTTCTTCGGGCATATGACTCTGGAGTAGAACTGAAGAGACAAACTCAGCATTGGGAAGAAAGGAAAAATGAAGGGAAGTGGCCTGTAGTTTTGTCTGTGTAGAACAGTGTCCCCAGATGCTTGAATGCTACACAGAGCAGTGTGCTTATGCCCACAAGCAATTTGTTCCCCCAACAGTGGCTAAACAGGAACAGAGAATGCCAAAAGAGAGCCAATAGGGTTAACTGGGTGTATTTCTTAAGCTCTGTGCAAGAGAAAGGGGAGGCTAAATCTACGCCCAAAGCACTGTCAGAGCAACCATTATGTAGCTGGAACAACCTCTCACTTGCAGCAGTACCACCAGCTGCCATATTTTGATTGCCACTTTGTTTGGCTGAGCCATGTGTCACCCCAGGCTGCCGTTTTCGCATCCCTTGGTGGGGTGATGCCTGTCCAGCTTGCCCAGGTGTCTTCTGTGGAGCTCAGGGCACAGCCTGTCATTGACAGCTTGGCTCCCCTTGTCATGTGTGTGCGGTGGGTCCAGCTGAGGGCAGGTGCCCTCTGCTCTCTTGCTCAGCTGTTCTGCTGGGCAGCAGCTGTGGCAGTTCAGCTCTGAGGATCCATCTGCCATGGGGCTGCAGGACTTGGCTTTTATCTGCAGCTGTTTGTGGCGTTGGAGCAGTGGGGAAGGAATAGAAAGGAGAGCAGGAGAGGGGTTCTTCCCTTTGCTTTGCCCTGCAGAAAATCTCACCTGAAATAACATCTGCATCTTGCCCAGGAAATACTGACTTCAAAGCAGATAAATCAAACAAAAGCTGAACGTTTCCAGGTCAGTTCTTGCATTAACATGGAAACTTTCCATTAGGAAGTGCTGTTGCAGTAAATAATGGAATTGTAATTCCACTGTTTGGCTTCACATTCTCTGTTGGCCTTGTTTCTTCCTGAGTTGCTGCAGTGCCTCTTGGGAGACTGTCCCTTCAGAGAATTAGAGCCAGAGAGGTCAAGGGGAGCAAGAGTACAGAGAACTACCGGTAGCTATGCTGAGGGTCTGCAGGAATATTTCCAGCTCTCCACCTCCCCCTTTCATGCCTTTGTTTATATTTCTGTCTTTGAGGAAAAGATGGGCAGGAGAACAGTGCTATACCTGCCAAAAAAAAAATAATTCCAACATAAAGTGGGCATTTTTCCTGAGTATTTTAGGCAAAACCCTCTGTTCAAGTGGAAAACCAGGACAAAGCAGCAATTTCCACCTAATTCAAGGGGTTGATATGAGTTTACTGTGCCTGAGATAAGATCAAGGGTACAGGGTGCACATCTTGGATGGGACCTCCACTGGGCTGTGGAGGCAGGCAGGGTGAGGGCCGAAGACATCCGGAATAGCTTTTTATTATTGTTTGTTGTTCTCCAGAAAGCGGTGTTGTAATGAAAAGCAGAAAATGGTGCCTAATGTTGTCAGGTGTCTCATTTTTGTGGCTGCTGGGAAAAGGAGGTAAAGCCAACTTGACCTTCATCTCCCCTTCCGTGGTATGGACTTGGGCTGCCACTGTGGGGGAAAAGATGGGCCCTCAGAGAGGTCACCTGAATTAGCAGCATCAGGCTTTCTCCTCTGTTTCTACATTTCTGGCATGACCACCTATTTTCAACTAATTTTTCTGCTCCTTAGTTTTTTTCAAAGAAATTACTGTTTCTTAAGTGCTCTGGGGGACTGAAATTGTTGACTGTAGGATCATGGAGAAATGCAGAGCTCTGTGTTCTTAGTAGTTAGCTCATTGCTTTTGTTTTTCAGAACAATGATCTCCTCTGGACGGATTTCCATCAGAAGCTGGTGGATCAGGCACTGCTGACCATGGATACGTACCTTGGCCAATTTCCAGACATTAAAGTAAGATTCTCTTTAAACCTTTTGAGAGAATCACAGCAGATGAAACCTCATAAGAATCAATTTCTTGCATCCCTGTCTTCTTTAGGAGGATGTGTGCGTGGTGCTCTGCAAGCTCTCCTTTTAGAGCAGCCAAGATCTTTGCAGCTCTGGGTCATGTGAAAATGTGATGTTCTCTTTTGGGGCTTGAAATGAGGGTGAAGAATCCAGGGGAAATATGCTGAAGAGAAAACATAAGTGTGAAACGGAAGGATCCATAAAATGATTTATTGTATCACAGCGCAGGAGGGCAGTGTCGGCAGTAGCTCACAAGCTCTCAGTCTTAAGTTCTTTGATTTTTTTTTTAATTATTATTATTTTTTTTTAACTTCCTTGTAAGTACAAAGCATTTAGGAAGTGATAAGTGGCAAATGTACCTTATAGGTAGAGGCTGGTATGAAAGACAGATCTGTGTGTTCACTAAAATTGTGCTGTGCGTATAACTAGCTTTTTGCAGAGAAGAGGGAATGCTGGGTAAGTGTATTTTTGGGGAGATTATATCCTGGGACCTAGGTTTGAACGATGTCCTGTTGCTTCCCCCACAGTTATCTTCTCTCTGCTCGTTTTCAGAAGGTTATGCAGGAAATGTCTTCACCATATGGAAGTGCTAGTAATGATATTGCCATATGGGAAATATCAGCTTGGCTTCCTCCCAATGAAAACAACCCTTTCTCTACCACATGCTTTCTAAAAAGTTTGTCAATATTTGTTGTTTCAAGAGGATCATGCTTTTTCAGAGAGGGGCTGGTCACAAGCTTGTAGTATGAACCTTCAACAGCTGTGTCCTTGCTTCCTGGGGCTTCTTGGTTCTGCTTCATTTTTCTAGCCTCTTCTGTCCCTGCTATTTCAAGGCTGCTGTAGACTTGGACTTCTGCACTGCTTCAGTCCAGATCACATTTTACCAGCCTTGTGGGCTGTGCACTGAGTCACCTCGGCGTATCATGTTTCTTCTGTGCTTAGTATCCTAATTCTGCTGAGGTCTTGCTGAGGTTTTATGGTGAGATTTTAGGAGGAGCACAAGGTTGGGACTGACCAAATTCCACCGAAACTCAAAGTGTTAGTTACTGAGTTCCCACGCATCTTTTTTGTCTTTCAAATGGGCCACGAAGGTGTTTATTACTAATGTCCCTTTCTCAGTCTTCAGATGATGCTCTAGAAAATTGGACATTAAAGCAATTTTATGCATGATTTAAGTAAAGCATTAAAGAGAGCACTACTTGTTTGTAGTTCCCTTCCTAAAACAAGTGAGAATTTGGATTTCTGTTGATTCCTACAATAAGATATGGATATATTTCACAGAGTTGGCTATCTGTTTAAAATGGACTTTCAGTGGTATGAATTTAAGAAGGTTGATAAGCTTTTATTGGTAGTTCAGCTGAATGCATCACTGTCCTTACCCCAGAGCAGTGAGAAGTGCTCAGATCAAGGCTGGTTTGTGTGACTGATAGAACCTCTTGTAAGTATCATTGTTGGAGGTTGTGACAGTTGTACAAAAGTGTAGTTTGGCTTCACATGAGGGATTAGAGTTCATGAGAGTGGCAGGCAAACCCCTCCCAGTCTTACATAATTTACAGAATATTTCAGTAGGTTTTGGTTGTTGTGGTAATAGTTTTCTGTTTTGTGTTTTCCACAAAAGCAAATTTTCTGCCTTTCCTGGGATTTTGGCATTACTGTGATAATGAAAGATGATTTATGGAGAGAAGATGAGTTTGAGTTAAATGAAGGCCTGTTTTTCATTAATGGCCCAGTAATGTGTGATGAGTTAGATCATGCATGCATTATTTTTTGTTAAATTCTAACATATTCTGAAATCTCCTTCACTTGAGGGGCTGGAAAAATTCCCTTGAATTTTTTTGGGCTTCCAATGGGATCCACAGCAGGAATGTGAAAACATAGTTTCCTTTAGTAAGGATTTTTTCCTAAGTTAAAGGGAATAGTTTTTTAAATGTTGTATGGGGAGGGATAAGCAAAACCTCTCTGTGTTCTCTAACTTGAAAAATGGAAATGCAAAAAATAGTTCATCCTTTCTTTGCAGGTCAGTATCTATAGGTTCTTGGAGTAGGATTCTTGCATAACCTATATTACTTCTGAGTAAGTTTTTGATTGAGGTTGCAGAATACACAACGAGAGTACAGGTCTCTGCAGAGAAGATAAGCCATAACTCAGGTTCTGCATAGCTGCGGTGATTTTCTGTCTTGCCCTGAAACTGGTATCAGTGAGGGTAAAGCGGAGAAAGGTTTTTTGTTTGTTTGTTTTTAAAGGAGACTTAAATTAAGATGGATTTATTGCTGGAGATAGTGGTGGGCAGCTGCAGCTATCCTGGAGTCATACAGGGAAGCTGCCATGCAGCCTTCAGAGCCTGAGCTCAGTCCCTTTACTGTTATCATGGTTGTGCTCAGTGACTACTCCAGGAGTACTCGCTGTGTATCTGCACCCTGCGGTATTTCCCTGTACTCTAGTAGAAACGTGAGGGTGGCAGAAGATTGGGGGCTGCAAAAAATGGTAGGAGTGACCTTGATGGGACATGGCTGACTTTGAATCAAACTACATGAGTGACATTGAATCAAACTCCCTGGTGGGGGTGGTGGGGAAACCTAGATGTTTGCCACATCACATATGTGGGCAAAACTCCAGCCATCTCTACCAGTCTGACGTGGGGGAGAATTTTATCTCATAAATCCATAATCTGGCCGTATGTTTTATCTGGTGTATGTGTAAGATGCATTAGCTAGCATCTCAAAGACTGTCACACTGCTGGAAGCCCCCCTGACATCCTGTCTCCATCTGTGACTGGCAGTGTGATGTCAGGGAGATGTGACTGAGGTGGCTAAGCTTTGTTGTGATTCCTCTCTAGGAGTGAGCTGAGCACTTTGAAATCACTTTGCACGTGTGTGTGGCTGAGATCCTGCAGATCAGCCATGACTCATGCAGAGCTGCACCAGCGTTTGCTGAAAGCGCAGAGGAGAATGTGTGGGAGATGTGCGAACTGGTCCCAGCTGGTCTGGCAGAAAGATCAGCCATGCGTGCGGTTTTGCAGCTTATCTGCAGGAGCCTGGGGAGAGGAGACCACATCTCACTGCCAAGTGCAGTGCGGGGGGGGCGGATTTTGCTGTTGCAAGTAAATCCCAATGCCGATTCTTCATCTTGCACTTTCAGTTTCCCTGGGTGCTGTGGTTAATTATAAATGCTTCTGACTCCTTGCCATGCCTTTTCACTCCAGTTCTGCAGCCTGCTGGACCAGGCTCTCTGAGCTGGGGGTGCTGGCGTCAGGCTGGGAATACCTGTGTTCCAGCCCAAATAGTCTGGGAAGTTTGTAGAGTCTAAGGGGGATGGCTGGTTGATTCTTAAAACAGGTCAGCCCAGTGGGACTGGGCCTCACCAGGGTGAAACTCTGGTGGGGGACCGAGCCTGAGGCACCTCAGATGAAGAAGAATAATGGAGGGTCAGGCCACGGACCTGAGCTGTCTGTTCTGGATTCTCACTCATGGACTTGTCAGGACTCCATTCCTGAACACGAGTCTGATAGGCAGGTGGCTGCCTCCTTGTGTTTGCTGCAGCCTCAGTGTGTCTTGCCTGTCAATGACACAGTGCTACAGTTTTTCCGTCATGCTTCTCTTGCTTAATAGCTGGTTACAATGGACCACTGCCTGTGGCTGTGGTTGCTTCTGTCTGGAGCTCCTATTGCAGGGTCCAAAATGCTGTCCTAGGCGTATCCTGAGCATGTGGATGAGTGTTTTTGCTGTGCTGGCAACAGAAATTCTTTCTTTTGTTGAACTTAATGTATGACCTTTCATGGGAACTAGAGCTGTGAGCTGGTTAGAGTCTGGCTGCAGCCCTCGGGAGGCCCTGGAAATTATAAATCAGGTGCCTGAAGGATGCAGGCGCATGGGGAGGCTTAGGAATCACCAGAGCTACAATTCTGAAAACACTAATGTCATCCAGAGGTGGGCCCTGTTGTTGGTTGGATCCATTTGCTTTCCCTGGCTCAGTCTGCTCTCCCGAGGAGCTCCCTCTAGAATGGTGGTTTTCTCAGGTGGCTCCCAGGGCCACCTCTCTGGGCAGCCTATGTGGAGTATCCAGTGAGTGTCCTTGAGTGGGCAGAGCATGGAGTGCTCTGGAAGTTGGGTGAGGAGCATTTTCTGAGAGGCTTTGTGCTTTTTGCTGCTGGGGAAGATTATCACAACTCTTTTCTCCATCTTTCTTAGTCTCGTATAGCGAAGCGAGGAAGGAAGCTTGTGGATTACGACAGTGCCAGACACCACTTTGAAGCCCTGCAAACTGCAAAGAAGAAGGATGAAACCAAAATTGCAAAGGTAAAGCAAGCAGAAGGATGTTCAGCCATCCTTTTGTTTTGGGAGGTCTGCCTTTGTCTACTGAGCAGGTTTTACCTGCACCTGTACCTCTTCACTGGGTCTGTTTTCATAGAATCATTTAGGTTGGGAAGGACCTTTAAGACCATCGAGGTGTCGTGAACTGGTAAGGTGTCGTGAACATTTCCTTCTCCCCTGTTTAGTTCTCCTAGAAGGCAGGATGGTCTGTATTGTGTTGGTTCAGATGCACAATCATCAGTCTGCATCTCTTAGTGGCCAAAGCCTAGGCATGCATTTCCTCAGATGCTGCAGTACCAGTAATGTCTGTCAGAAAAGCCTGTGTGTCTCTGAGAGAAGCAAAACCTTGCAATGCCCCAGAAAAAATTTCCAGTTTGTCTGCTTCTTGGGCCTCTGTCTCCCCATCTTAGAACAGCAGTGAGAGTGTTTGAGTATTGCTTGAAGTTGGTTATGTTTGTGAAGTCCTCTGATATTCTAGGACAGAAATGCTTAGGAGTGTGAGTTAAAAGTTCATTGGTGGAAAGGCACCCTATACACACTTGATGGCTGTGTCCTGTTGTCTATTGGTAACAATAACTGGATCATAAATATGGCTGAAGGCATTAAAACAAGAGTTTTCTCTTGTCACGCTATGGCTTTTTTCATGCCTGTGAACAGCTTGATCCAGGATTAACTGCAGAGCATGCCCAACATGCAAGTGAAGGATTTAATTTTTAATTAAAGTAAATGTCATTTAAAATAAAATTTAGATTTTCTGTTAAATGTAGCTGAAGAAAGGTGATAGTGCTAACCTTGTTCTAGAGGAGGCACGTTGTTCAAATACCTACCCAGAAAATGAGCTGTGGATTACTCCTGTACTCTGAGTGGATTGGAACCTGCATGCCCCACTCCACAGGATAAGGCTTGACAGAACAGAATAGTCCAGGGCTGGGGAAATATCTCTGATTTTCTTGAATGGGGGCCATGGCATGTCAGGAGTCTTCAGGCTAGAAGCAGTGCAGGAAAGAAAGAGCCTGGATCTGTATCTTTCAACCGGGCTGAGAAGAGTTGTTGGCCTTTGCTTGAAGTTATTTCTGGTAGGGGGAAATATGGGCTATGTGTGAGAGACTAGTGTTTCTCCTGCATGGAAGAAATAAAGATACATCTGTCCCCCAAGTGAAAGATCTGCATTTAATGGCCAACTGATAACACTTTTATTTTTAATCTGCAGGTCATCTGCTCACTCAGTGCATGCACTGTGATTAACCTTGACAGACTAAGGGAAGAGAGATTGATGGCTCAGGTGTCTTTGCATCATTTGTGTGGCAAAGCAAGTCTTGGTTCTGTATGCAAGGCATGAGATCCAGCTGGTTGTGCCTTCTGTTCAAAGCAGTACTTCATTTTGTTTGGGGAGCAGAGTTTCCTGAGGCGTGGTATTACTCATGGTATGTGCCTGCAGGATCTTTGCTGCAGTGGAAATGTTTTTTATAGGAATTAATCTGCTCAGGTTGGTACCTGGTGATCTGCCCCAGAGGCTGGCCACCTTTGTCATTGCTGCACTTGCTCATGTTGCCCCAAATGCTCACCTAAGATGTTAGTAGCAAGGGATCGTTGTTTGCTCTTTTGTTGAAGTATGAAGAACAGTGCAGTTTGAAGAGTAAAATGTTGAGATTTAGGAATTGGTGCTCTGTTTCTGATACAACCTGTGTGTGTGTCTATTAGTACTCAATCGGACTCTTCTCATTAGCCACAATGTGCACTGAATCAGGTCTTTCCACCCTCTGTGCTTTAGGCCTTAAGTCCATGCACAGGATAATACGTGACACATCACACCATCCTGATCCTGTAAAGATGGGAACAGTGAGTCCCCGAAAGTTCTGTCCATGTGCTCTTCCCAAAGGGACAGGTGTCACAGCCCAGCCAGTGATCCCACACTTGCAGTCATGCAGCTCTTCAGGGCTGTGGGCAGCAGCCAGGGCTGAGTGTGCACTAGGCTGGGGTAGGACGTTCACCTCTCTGGTCCTGTGACTGCAATTTTGCTCATGGGACCTCTGAAGTAGGGTTTTTCTGGTGTAAGGTACTTTGGAATATGACAGGCTCCTAGGAAAGAGAAATCGTGTTTGTGATACAGCATACAAAATGGGAACTGACTTGATTGATGTTTCATGGTATAATAACAGAAACAACGAGAATAGTTTTTGGAGCTATATGGTCTCTTTTTTTCTTCTCTAATATATCCGTGTTCTTTTCCCGATCAGGACTCCTGCCACTTACTGCTAAACTCACAGCCTGCCATTAAAATAAAGCACTGTGGTCTTTCAGCTGTTGCATGTGAATAATTACCGTGGTTAATTAATCCTGACCTCTCTTTAAGGAGCTCCCACTTCACAGCCATGACTCGGAGTAGGGTTGTCTGTGTGCTGGATCACTAACAACTTTATCTGTTGCTCTTTGCAGCTGCCTGGCTGGTCTGCAGTGTCCCAGCCCACACTGGAGCATTAATTACTGCTAAACTTGGCATGCTTCAAAGGATTCGCAACCGATTGGTCCTGGGATGTTTGTTTTTTCTTTCACCTTGGTGATACTGGTTTGGCCCAGCCTCTAAATACACTCTGTTGTGATTTTAATTTTTTTTTTTTAATCCTAAAAGATACATGTTTGTGTCTCTCTTGTTCTCTGTTTATTTTTTTTTCTTTTCACTCAAACATGCTCCCTCCCTGCAGCCTGTTTCGCTGCTTGAGAAAGCTGCGCCTCAATGGTGTCAAGGGAAGCTACAAGCTCACCTCGTTGCGCAAACTAATCTGCTCCGAAATCAGGTGACTGCTGATTTACCTGGCTCTAACCCTGCATGCGCTATTTTGGGCTCTAGATTGTACCATGCAACTAATCTCTAGGTAACGTTCACTCTAGTCCCCTCTGTTAAGCGTGTCCTTGGGACATAGCGTCCTGAGCCACAGCGGATACATGGAAGTTACTGACCAATGAATGAATGTCTGCATGTCCTATTGATTCCTAATCAGGTGTGCTAATACTGGACTATTGTTTTCTCACCCTAAAATGAAATGAGGAGGAAAGAAGCCCATCGAATAGCACTGAGGCAAGGGGTAATGTAGTGTAGCACCTCCAATTATTCCTTTTTCTTGTGAGAGAAGCAGTCAATTTTTATTGTTGCTGTTAAAAATAAAAAAAAAAAGGAAAACATTGGAAAAATTGCTTCTGCGTTTCTGTTGGTGAGTAAAACCAGAAAAAAAGCCCACATTGCTTCAAAAGCAATTTCTGTGGCTACCGATTTAAGTCTCAACATTCTCCCATGGTAAAATCCAAATTTTCAAAACAGGCACTGTCCTGGCTCTTGTGGTCTAAATGAGCTGTTTCCAGGTATACAGAGATTCAGTCTGTGTAGGAGAAGCAGTATGCCCAGACCAGGGAATTTCCACCCCAAATATATTTGAACGGCTCCTGGTTGAAGTAATGGTTGCGTCATTTGGCGGAACTTGGCCAAACATTAAGGTTACAGTGTCCTGAGGGACATAAGAGCAACTCGGAGAAACTGCAGGGACTAAGTATTTCTATCCTACTTGCATAGGAGAAGCATGGCTTCCTGCTGAAATCTCCCTCAGTATTTACCTGGAGCCCCTGGAGGGATGAGAGGGAGCTGGCAGAAAACAGCCAGTGAGAAGAAAATGCTTTCAATAGGCAAGGGATATTAAATCATTACCCAGACTGCCAACACCAGCTACCTGCTCACAAGCTCCTGGTGAGCTCATCTGTTCTCATTCAAATGTTCCTACTGTCACATTCTTTGTCAGTGAATGAACTGGAGTTCAGAAACACTAAGGCACTCTCACCTTTATAAAGCACCTGGATTTTTCACAGTCAGTTTATGGCTACAGATCCAGGAAGATACTAGATTACCACACCAGTAAAGCCTGGGGAAAGAACAGCTGTTAGCAGTCCTCCTTAAGATGCATAGCAAAGGGAGGAAATATGTGTTCATTCCTGATTGCGGGGAGAAGCATATTTGGCATGTTACCCGAGCTCCCGCACCTCAGCCCTGCTGGGAATGATCTGCAGGGCTGTGGTTCTTGACTGGTCTGTTTGGTTGGTGGTATTTCTAGAGGACTAGAAAGCAGGTCTGGGAAGTTTCTCAAGCCACAGATAAATAAATCAGCTCTTGGGCACTTTTCATCTTCTCAGACTGGCTGAGGAGACTGGGAGTAATCCCAGTGCACACAGATTGGCTGTGGAAATGGTGCCTAGGTGTGCTCCCTCTTCCATTGCACTGGGAGCACTCGGACAGGCGTCCCAGAGTCTTTCCATCATTTCACTCACAGGGTGACTTTGTCCTAAAGCGTGTCACAAGGGTTATGTAACTTCCCACTCGCTGTGTTGCAGGGTGTTCATCTGCTAAGTGGCATTAATATTTGCAGTCACCCCAGATATTTTCAAATCAAGTCCTCCTTTAAGTTTTTCCTTTCATTCTTGAACTAAATAATACTATTGTCAACCTAAATATTTAATTTCCAATTGTGCAAGTTTTAAATGTTTTTGTTTAATTTTTATTTTGAATGAGGACAAGCAAAAATAATCTCAATAAAGATTAGTTTGTGTTCTGAACCTGTGGGTTTTACAGCTTTTCTCCACAAACATGAGCAGGCAGGAAAAAAAATGGCTTCAGTTTTTGTTCGTGTGACTCTCAGACTGAAGGTGTTAATGACAAACTTAAATCTCATTAAGCTCTTGATAAAAGTCAGAGAGCTGATGATACTGCATTTATTGAAGAGCTTCAGAATGATAAGCCTAAAAAAAGTCTTTCCTCTTACCAGCAGCTGTGTTGCTGTCTCTTCTTGCCTGATAATTTTACAACCTCCAAGCAAAAATGGGGTCAGTGATACCTATTATTTCTGCTGTAAAGCCAAGTCCCTCCCTCCAGTGTACAAACTACTGGCTTTTTAGGCCTTTAGCAGATACTAACAGAAACAATACAGTGTGTGTTTTCTGTAAAGTCTCCTAGGGGGGTTGCTATTGCACATTCTCAGTTACAAATCTTAGTGACTGTGCTTTTTGAAACAAAAGGGAAAATGCCTTAGAACAGCAAATTCTTGCATTTTTGCTAAGCTCCACTGAAATGCTGAATACAGAGTGAAAAAGCCACATCCTTGGTGCTGGAATAATAGCAGAACAGTGTCTCTGTCTCTAAGAGAAAGCCAGCAAGTTGAGTCCTGGGCAGTGCTGCCCTCTGAGAGGCGGGTCTGGCTGGCACTGCTGGGAGCTCTGGCCTTGGCTGGGCTGCCCAGCTCACCTCTTTGCCCCTGCTTTATGTATTTCTAAACTGTTTTCTGAGCTGTGCATAATTACCACACTTCACAGAACAATGTTTGAAGATAAATTGTCACCAGATTACCTGAAAGCACCATGCTGAATGTTGCCAGACACTCATGAATGCTGGGATGCAGGATGGTAGGAAACAACGTGGAATAGTTGCTCCTCCGTCACACCTGAACTGGTTGTGCGTGTCACTCTGTGGCTTGGCTCTACAGAAGGTCAGGAAAGCATTTGTGTTGTTCAGCTCCTGCTCAAACCTTCCATCTTTCAGGCAGGGAGAGGAAGAATTTTCTGAGAATTTCATGGACCTGGCCTTATGGTCTTCTGCCTCTGTTCTCCATCAGGTTGGTAGGGATGACACCTGAGATAGGTGCACAGATACAGTAGCAATGGACTCTGCCCCTGAAACGTATCTTTCTTCCTTTCCCCACCTTATTGCATGAGCTAGATTTCCCTCTAGCAGGGCTCATGACCAAGTTCTTGTCTGTCTTTGGCTCCGGATGGAAGCAGTCAGGGCTATCCAGTGTCAGGACCCCTGCTTCCAAGCAAAATAAATCCCACTGGTGAGAAGATCCCTGGGCTGAAAAAGGAGTGAAGAATTAATCCAATGCTATACGTGGGAATGAGAGCACTAGTTGGATCCCTGATTCCTACAGCTACTCTAGAGTGAACGTTGCCTGTTGCTGATTTTGCCTTTGCCTCGGGATGTCACAATATTGACACATTGCTTTCTAGGTTCTCTGACCTTCTGAACAGGTAAACGAGTGAGGGAAAGACTGTTATTAATATTCAGTGTATCTGAAAAACTAACAGCATTCAATGATGCCTCATCACCTGGGTTGATTTTGGTTCCAGTCTAATTTGGAAATTAGAATAAGATAAAGCCAAGGGATGGACTGTATTTTTTTTTTTTTTTACTTCCTTTAAAATGCTTACATTAGAAACATTCATTTGTAAAGGGATTTTTAAGGCAGAATGAGTCTTTGTGATGATAATTTCTGATCCAGCATAAACTATGTCTCTGCTAAAATGGGCTCTTTGTTTTGTGCAACCTCTCTTGAAATGCTAGGTTTTTCAGTGAGTGTAGCAGTGAAATACAGGGGTGTCTGGGTAGAAGCATCATATCCCCTTCTCCTCCTGCCTGTTCCTCACAAGGTCTGCTTAACTTTTGAATACTTCAGTTGTGTCTTCTTCTGGGGGAAACTTTCTCTGCTGATCTTGAGTACAAAGTGTTATCCTTGCCTTTTGCAGCAGTGAGCAACCCTCTGTAAGGCAGAGCTAGCTGGAAAGTAGGAGCTTCTGCGGCATCAGTCAGGAGAGAAATGGAAAGAGTGTGAGGATTGTACACAACACTGTGAAGAATAGGACTCTGAACTTCAAAGTGTTTTTAAGTCCTTTCTCCCATGAATCCTGTCTTTGCCATATACTCATCACTAAGGAGCAGTAAGCTGAAACTTCCATTTCATAGAAGGGGTAGGAATCTGACTGTAGGCTCGTAGAGAGATCCAGTTCCCCGGTGACTTGCAGGCTCTTTGCAGAGCCCTATGGCGTCATGACATTCCTGCTGTTGTCACACATATAAGTAGGTACTGACCTTGATGTGAAGATGTGTTGACAAGTTGCTCATGCAGGAATTGGCCATCCTGCATCCCACTGCACAGGGTTATGGGAGAATGCTGTGCTGTTGCAAATTACAGAACAGAAACGTTTTAATTTGCAAGCTTTGAGTTTTAAGTCAGTGCACTGGAAAGAGGAAGATGTCCCAACAAATATAGGAAGGGGAATGTGCTGGCAAGATTAATGTGTCAGTGCTGGAGTCTGTCAGTATCTAGGTCAAATGAACAGATCAAATTGAAACTCTCAACCAGGAGAAAGAGGTCCTGTACAAAGCAGGTTTCCTTTAGTGTTGGGGGCCAATAGCCAGCCAGGGATTGCTCTTGTATTAGATCCTCACTGAGTGTACGTGAGACAACTGAAACCAAGACCTGTTGCTCAAGCGCTGTAGCCTGGCCTCCTGCTGGCACAACTCATGCTTTGCCTACCCTTCCTTGCTTCTCCAGCCAGCTTTGTGAGAGCTGGATCAGCAAGCCATACAGACCTCCCCCCTTCCTCAGAAGAGCTGGGGCTTTGGCATGACGTTACTTGAACAGAGAGTCCCCATGAGGGAGGACTCTTCTTCAGTGCCATTTATGATGGATTTCAACTCTTTCGGAGACCTGGCAAGGGGTCGGGGTCACTATTATCTTCACCTGTACCAAGCCGGAGGCTGAACTGCCTGACCAGCTCCATTCAGTTTTTGAAGGCGGAGAAACATATAGAACTTAGAACACGTTAGTGAATGTTTGAATTGCTTTCTGAATATCTGAACAGGGAAATCAATTGAGTGAAAGCCTGAAGGGGCATCAGGTCTTCCTGGGGACTCATTTGGGATGAGGATTACCCCATGCCAGAATTTTACCTGGTCTCCCAGGGAGAGTCACAGTTGTCACAGCCCTGCAGGGTACTTGTCTGTGCTGGAGCTGACAATCTTTCTTCTCTACTGTTAAGGCTGAAGAAGAGTTAGTGAAGGCTCAGAAGGTGTTTGAAGAGATGAATGTTGATCTTCAGGAGGAGCTGCCTTCGCTATGGAATAGGTGAGTGCTGGAAGTTTTTCCAAGGGCTGGTTGGAATGAAGCAAAAACCCAAGCTCTGGTATCACTGTTCTCTTTATCTTGGGTTGGTTGTCTGCTCTTGTTTTCTGGGTCATCTCAGAGAGGTTATCTGAGGATTCTCCCCAGCCAGGTTCCTCCTGGGCTTTCTGTGCTTTGCTTCATGATCCTAATGAAAATCTCAAATTACCACAAAGAGAAACTGTTTCTATGCTTTATCTGATTAATCCCTTTGCCCCACCAACTCTGCCCAGCTTTCCTGGGCAATGGTCCAGCTTCTGCCATGGACAGCAGACAGAGCAGACAGGGTCACTAAGATTCTAAGTATGGAGTCAGCTGGTTGGAAGGAACATCTGCAGCT
Organism: Patagioenas fasciata; assembly: GCF_037038585.1. NCBI lineage: Eukaryota > Metazoa > Chordata > Aves > Columbiformes > Columbidae > Patagioenas > Patagioenas fasciata. Next base: position 15,667,226 of record NC_092526.1, on the reverse strand, counting down.
GAGTGGGTATGTCAGCTACCTGACCAAGGGAAGATGAGATGTTACAGTCACTGGGATTGGAGAGAGCCAAGAGGGGATGCCTTGATCACTGTGTCTTGGCATGCAAGCTAATGAGCACCCACTAAACCAGCATGTTTAACAAAAAAGAGAGGCTGAGAGGACAGGTTGCTCTGCTTTGAATGCCACTTTCAGGTTTGGGCAGTTGGGTGAGCAAAGATAAGGTGTGGCGGCTGCCTTCTCTTGCCCCTCTATGTGCTCCTGGCTATGTGACACAGGACCCAGTGAGAAACTAGTGGTTATAACTGTCTGTTGTGCTCTATTTAACAAAACATAGCCTGGGCAGAGGAAAATAGGAGAATAGGAAGACTTGAGAAACCATGGATTTGTCATACCTGTGATTATGGTGATAAAAAGGCAGGAGAAAGAAACAGAACAACATCTAGTTTGGTGGATGAACTGGAGGGCAGCAGAAGCTAATGCATAGGGACAGCACAGTGGAAAGCAGGCAAAATCCTCCTAGAAGTGTCCCAGTTTCATATTTTTAAATGCAGTGATCACATCTGGGTTGGCAATGCTGGTCTGTGGGGCATGGAGGGTGGGTGGCAGCAGGGTGGGAGAGCAAAGTGCAGATGTCTGCCCCCATTCCCCTTTCCAGGCTGGATCAGGGCTCTTTGCTCACAGCAGCATGCAGGCCTGGTGGAGGAAGGAGCTGGGAGGGATACAGGCATCTGTGTGGTTCCATGCGCAGCATGGTGATGCCACTGGCCTTAAAGAGCATCTCCCTCCTGTGCTCCTCCAGCTGGGTGCTGGTGCAGCACTCACCTTTGGCAGCTGGCAGGCTGGCTAGAGGAAGGAGAGTGGCTGGCAGCTGCTGGGATTTTAAGGTGTCACAGGTTGTTGACAAGCTCCTGCTATCCAGCTGATCCTTCTGTTTTCCTGTTTTTCTCTGTACCTATCCCATGCTTTCTTACTCTTCTGCCCCTGAAGCAAATGATTCATGCTTTTTCACTTCCCCTGGTGCTGAGGGACTTAATGAGTGAATTAATGTCTGTCCTTCTGCCAATTCTCTGAGCTTTCCCCCCACTCCATCTGCATCACAGTCTCCATCTTTTTCCTTTCTGTCACCCTACCACTGTCTCTCCATTTTTTTTCTTTTTTTTTTTATTTCTTCCCCACCCTGCCCTGCAACCTCCTTCTCCCTTTAGCCAGCACAAATTCAGATTCTATCCCACCTGGCCACCTCCTCCTCCTCATGTTTGACCCATGCCTGACCTTTGCTCCATCACCCCCTTTGTGCTTCTCTGCCGCTCTTGGCTTCCAGCATGTACCAGACCTGACAGAGTTGAGTTTGAGTGGGAATGGTGAGTGAGAGGTAGTAGAAGGGACAGAACTGAAAGTTTTTGGGAGAGCATTGTATCCATTAAGTTATTCTGTCTCATTTTTCATTTGGCAGTCGTGTTGGTTTCTACGTCAACACATTCCAGAGTATAGCAGGCCTAGAAGAGAACTTCCATAAAGAAATGAGCAAGGTAAGGCAACTAACAGCTTATCCTATGAACACAGCTTCTCCTCATTGTTGCTAAAAAAAAAAAAACAAAACAAACAAAAAACCCTGAAAAAAAAAGGCTGGAGAAAACAGAGCGTTTGCCCTATGTCAGATGGAAATGTTAACCCTTGGTTTTTTCTGGGCTGCTTAGGGGAAAGTCTGTCTGAGACAGTAATGTAAAAGGATGGAGCACAGGGAAGAGACCACAAGGCCATGCAGCAGTGGAGAGTTTGTGACACTTGGCAGGGCTCATTTGCAGAGCTGCAGAGGGAAGGGAAGCCACTTCCAGGCCAACCTCTTGCTGTCTTGTTTTAGTTCATCTACACTGTGGATCTGTAACCTATAATGTGGGCACTCTCAGCCTGTTATCTGTTTGCCCCCTCTGCTACCTGGCAGCAAATTGTTGTGAACTCTCATCTACCTGGCTGAGGGGATGAAACCAGCAGTGAATCTGCCAATCTGCAAGTCAGCTGACTGAGACTGGCCTCACTGATACCTCAAGGTACTTCTCAGCAGTACCTTCCTGCTTTGGCTTCTTTCCTGCCCTGTGACATTTGAGGCATTTGAGTGCTTAGCATGGGCCTTGCATGGACTACCAGTTGGCCACAAGTTGGGTGCCACAGCAGCAAACAATGTTGTAGCCTGGTGGTGGCAGCCTGGATCCTGGTGCTCTGTGCCAGCACCCAGCAGAGACCTCAGGAACAGTCTGTGGGAAAGCGCCCCCATTGCCACTTCCATTTACAAGTATGTTCTTGTTGTTCATTCACTTAAAAGCTAGCGAAGTCTTGTAATTCCTTAGGTCTGTACGCTGCTGCTAACAGTTGCACGTTCTCTGTAAATGTTGCACTAATTTTGACAAGCAACTGAGAGCGCAGCTGGAAAACTCTTGCATTCCCTCCCCTTTCCAGTGTCATCTTGACAACAAGACAGCCGCTAAGCAACAAGCAACATTATAGGCCTTCAATTCCCAGCAGTCAGGGGCCCTCTACCTCAGTGTAATGCATCAATTTTGAGCCCTGCTGACATTTCATGGGGACCTTTCCAGTTAATAGCCTGTACTTCTCCACTGAGAGATGAACTGATTGTTAGTAGTAGAAAGGATTGTTATAATTATCAGTTGGTTGCTCTCAACTTACAGTCAGCAAAACATGGGAAAGATGCTTGTTAGACAGGAATTCTCTTCTCATATCATGTCTAGGATTTTTCTTTCTTGAGGACTTGTGTAGGAGAACAGGGTTTTTGCTTTATTCCATAAGAACCATCTGTTTCTTATTACTGCTATAGCATCAAATTAACTGCTGGTGTTGCCGGCACAATGCCTCCAGCACTGATTGTGCTGGATCCTTTCTCCTCCCAGTGATAAATCTGGCATCTCATCTTGCTTGTGAAACAGCTGTTTCAGAATAGCAGTTTCTGGAGTGACTGTTGCAGCCTTCAGTGCCAGGGAGAATTTAACCCCTAATGTTGCATTTCCGCAAAGATATCCAGGTCCTGCCCAAACCTAGATGGCCCAGGCAGCCTGTGAAGGCAATGCTTGCTGTTGATTGGAAGTCCATCTTCCTTTAGCTCTGCAGTTCACATGGACGTTATCCCAAATTTTATGAGCAGATCTGAGGAACAGCTTTGGATACAAATCCAGAGAGAGGCTTCAGTTCCAGCACATAAACCCTCAGATAAACACTGCCTGCTTCTGCAATGGTACCTGGCAGCATAGCAGTGGGGACAGGTGATAGGGAAGCAAAGAGGTTGATGTGTAGGGGAGACAGAGCATTCTCATGGGACACCGTCAGCTTTTCAACAGTTCAAGTGCTCTAGCATTTCATACCCATGGAGGAGTGGAAACAGATGTAGGGCTGTCCTCTCTCGGGATAGCTGCCTATGTGCACATGTCCCAGCACAAGCCTGTGTTTGGTCAGCTGCTGCAGGCCAGCCCAGACTCTCTTCTGGCACTGGGGGCTCTTTTCTCATTCTTTTTCTGTCTTTTGTTTTTGTATTTTGCAGTTGAATCAAAACCTCCATGATGTCCTGCTGGGTCTAGACAAGCAGTACTCAGGCAATGCCTTGCCTGTGAAAGCACAGCCCAGGTCAGTAACTGTGGGGGTAGTGTCTGTGCCTCAGCAGGGGAGGAGGGATAGGGATGTCTCTACCAGGGGTATTGAAACCTCCACGTTGTCTTGTTGGGGAATTATTTGACTACCTGCACATAGCCAGCCAGTGCCTTCCTGAGACTCTCTAGAGCATGTCCAAGATTGCACTTGGGGCTAGGAGATACAATGGAATAGCTCTTACCTTTCTAGCATAGCATCTGGAGGCACAAACTTTCACTGGGTGCTGATATTTAGGCAATTGACTCTCAGCTCTGCCTTTTTAAAGCCAGATTTCATGTACCGATGTGTAATACCAAGCTGCCCTTCCTTCTGGGTCCAGTTGCCCAGCACTCATCCTGTTCTTTCCCTCAAAAGCTTCCACCACATACCTGCAGCTAGTGAGCTTGAGTGCCAAGATCCCATTTTTCCCTCAGCCTCCTCTTTGGCCCTCCAAACTTGGAACCACCTGTTTGCCAAAGCCTTGTGCCCCTCCTGTGTACCCAGCTGGGATGTGTTTCCTCCATGTGTGTTGTGGAAGTAGTTGCAACCTCACTAATATGAGGCCTCCTGATCTCAGACCATTTCCAATCTGCACGTATGCAAGGAGCGAGGGTCCCCCAGGTCTTTAGTTTTCTTTCCTCAGCTGGGTCCAGTCCTGTTTGGTTAAGTGCAAGTCTGCACATTCTCTAGCACTGAGAGGGGAGGGAGAGGTCGGGCTCTGGATGAGGCTGTGTCTGGCTACTGTCCAAATGTGTGAGTGATGAAACTGTGTCAGGCTCTGGCTTCCAGCTGCCGCTAATCCCACGTGCCGGGCGAGCAGGAGCACAGCCCACATCCTCAGTTGGTGTATTGATGGAGGGAGGAGGTGAAGTCAGCATGAAGTAAGGGCAAGCTGCGGTCTGAGCGCATCGAATCAGAAAGGCTACATCAGCTGCTGAGACCTCTGTGCTCCCTTGTCTCTCCTCCCAGTTTAACCTCCTGTTGCAGTCGTGCACAGATGACTTGTGTGTTTTGTTGCAGCAATGTACGTGGTGTTTGCCAGCTTTAAGGAAAGAGGACATTTGAATCAAATTTGCTCCCTGAATTTTGGATTGTTAACACCGAATTTCCAAGATGCTTATAGAAATGCTTCTTGTGAAAATACCTTCTTCCTAAGTTAGGATGTGGGGCCTGTTGATCATCAGAACCCAACAAGACTGAAGCCTTGTGAGGGGGCTGTGGTGCCAGTCCTCTTGCCGCCATGTGCTGTGTTGTCTCTGATAGAAGCAGCTTGAGCCCTCGGAAGCGGATGAGGTAACAGGACAGATGAAGGCTGTAGCCATTGCTTTGTTGAGCTCCTTCCTCCTCGTTCCTTTCTTCTTCAAGGAAGTGATTGCAGACTGTAGTGACAGCCAGGCCCAGACATGTTTGCTGTGCTGTGTCATGAAGTTTATGGCCTGAAAGAGCTTGCAATGAATAAATTACCTGTCCTCACAATCCCCACTCTCATGAAGTGCTAGCTTCATCTGGGGCTATAATGAGTATCTCAGCTGCAGTTCTGTGCTCTTTGGCTAGGAGACCACATGGCCTTAAAAACCAAAAAGGAGCGTACACACAGAGGTCTCTGTGCAGGTAGCAGTCTGGGTGCTGCTGCTTCATCACTTGCTCCCTGCATCTCTGCTGAGGTGCCAGACCTGCCACAATGCGACTCTCTGAACACAGTGGAGCAGGGTGTTGTGGGAGGATGGAGCAAAGGTTTGCCTTGCCAGGTTCATAATTTTTTTTTTTTTGCAGTGACCAGGAAATGCTGTGAGGCACTTCTGTCTGTCCTCCACATCTGGCCTATCATTGTGGCACAGGACGAGAGTGAGAGTGTGCAGGAGGAAACAGCCCTTGCTGATCTGATTGCCCATTGTGGTCTGCAGTAGGAGCAGATGCTTCCCTAGCCCTTCTCTACTGGGAAGGGGATTGGAGGTGGATACAATTGCAGGAAATGAAAGAGGAGGTGTGAGAAGAGAGGCAATTATCCGTGTACATCATTATGGCGTTCATGCGAGGCCCTACAAAAATATTACTGTGGCTGACAAATCTATGCTGGCTATGTAGCACAGTGGCACAGAGAAGCTGATGTATTTCTGGGAACTTCTGACATACGTTTGGGATTTGTTTCTGAAGGAGTTTGCACATTTAGACCTAGGAAATCTGTAGCATTTTCCTAGTATAATCAGACAGACTGGAAACAGACATGGTAGGAAAGCTGCTGATTAGATTCCACATATAAGACTGCACACAGATCATGTAAATAAAGGAGAATGGGGAGCTTGTTTCCTGTTAATTGATATTTACAGGGGAGAGTGAGGAGCTGTGATTACCTGAAAAGGACATTTACAGTTCTCTACTGGTATACACAATTTCCTTTCTTTTTTTTTTTTTTCTTATCCATGTGCACCCTGGCACTATATTCCAAAGAGCAGAGAAAACACTAGTTTGCTCACATGTATGCAAATCTTTGACAGGCACAAAAAGTCCTCTCCCATCCTTTTCAAACCAGGCCATAGCTTTCTAGGAACCAAAGGAAGCATGTACGTGTTTCTGTACATCTGTGTGTTTGTGTGTGTGTGAGAGAGAGAGAAGAGCTTGTCATCTTGATTACAGTGAGTTTTGTGGCATCAAGTGAGTGGGTATTTGGGAGCTTAACTTTTATTCCCTGGTTTGTGCCATCCTGTAACGGAAATGATTTACATGCCATCCTCAACAGAAAGAAAAATAAACTGTTCGCCAGGCTGAGGAAAAAGATGAGCAGGTACCGGTACGGAGAGCAGCATTTCAATACGTGTTTGATTTAGTTCCTAAAACTGGAGGGGCTGTTGCTGGACTCTAACAGCCTGGCACGTGTTAATCCTGTGATGGGAGAGGGGTCCTTTGCATGATACGATGTGTTCATGGCCTGCTGGGTCCTGCTGAGATCTCTCTGTGTCTGGATAATCCCATTAACTGCTTGTGTGCCTGGTTTGAATCCTTGCTTCTTTTCCTATCTAAGAAGGCATCACTGAAAGCTCAGGCATTGTCTGTTGACTTGTTTTTGTGTGACTAAAAGTGCGGTGCTGGGTTTTCCATGGGAAATATGAGCAATTTTGGTGATTAACAAGTTCTAGTTTTACCTAGTGGGGCTTGTCCTTTTCAACATGTCTAAAATGCTGCATTTTCATTCCCTGCCTGGCCAGAGAGGACCATGAGGCAGGTCTTTTGCACTCAAAAGTCCTGTCCTGTCTACCTGTTGCAGTGGGAAGATGATGAGGTGGGAGCAGGACACTTGCAGCTTTGTTCCTTACTTGCTCTGTTCTTGAGGGTCCTCCCTGTCTGGCTTCATCTAGTTAAAATGTTGTGCAGGGCTGAAGGAAATGGAAGCCTGTTATCTTGTATAAAGACTAATGTCAGCAGCTTGCCTTTCAAGACAGTGATGGCATTGAATAACTGGGTTGCTACAATGCCTCAAGTTACCATAGCCAAGGTCAAAGACTTTGATAAGAACGTGCTCTGGAGCAAAGTGGGAATTGCTGCATAATGGCATGGAAACTTCCTCTAATTTTTGTCTTTGTGTTGGTACGCATAGCGTCCTAAAAAAAAATTGCTTTTGGTTAACAGGTCCTCTTAGAGCCTTAGCTCAGATACCAACCTTTTTTTCTTTTTGAGAACTTGGCAGGAGGTGACTGGTCTGTTTTTACTGTGTTGGAAAGCAGGTTTCATCCTCTCATGCAGGATCGTTACAAGCACACAGGATCCCCATCTGCAGGTGTTACTTGGTTTTTCCAGAACAGATGAGGCAACCCCAAGAGGAGTCTGGGAGCTCAGCAGTACTAAAACAAGCTGGGGGATTTTGGCTTTTCCTTCAGCTGCAGTAACTGCATCAGACTCTGCTCCCAGCTCTCTATTTGCAGAAGAAAGGTGACACCCCCTTCCTGCCTGATATTCCTGGATTTAACATAGCTTCCCAACTGCTTATGGGAAGGAAAAAAGAGAGAGCAATGACCTTGTTGTTTTGACTTGCTTTTACTGTGGTACTCATGTTTGGTCAGTGGGCGCAGTCCCCACATTCTTGCTTTTCCCTGTGCTTCCCGGAGCAAGCAGTCGCTTTGGAGACAGGACTTTGCTCCTTGTGTGCTCCCTGGGGACCCATAAAAGCCAGAGGATGCTGGTGACTGGCTCACTTAATGCTGGTTGCCCTGGCTAGATGTGTGCAAAACAGCAAGCGCAGGAAAGAAGGTGCTGCTTTGGGGGGCTGGAAAAGGCTCAGCCAAAATTAGCCCTGGCATTTTCCTAGGGGGATCAGCCAACACATCAAACAAGCTGTAAATAGCAGTGCATTTATGAGGGCTTTAGTGTGGGGCCATGTAAGCCCTTGCAGGATGAGAAGTGGGGCTGTGTCTCATATGGGAGCCTTTTACCAACATATCTCCAAATCAAGTCTCTGGCAGGCACCAGAAACAAGGCACTGAAAAGCTGTTTCATGACCTTTAGAAAATACGCCTGGCCTCCTTTCTTACCAGGAGAACTGGCCTCTTCAAGTCCCTAGGAGAAGTCAACTGTTTTGTTGGGCCAGTTTTGGGTAGCCAGTACTCCCAATACACCCCAGTTGTAGTCTGGGCATTTGAGAAGTCCCGGCAGGCCAGCTGTGGGTCACTGCGTCCCCCATCTTCCTTGTAGTGCTTTCAGATCTAGGGAAAGTAATGTATTTTTTCCCTGACACTGACACCTGGAGGCATTTTCTTTACATCTTTGTAAGCAAAATCTTGCCTCGTTCCTCCCTGTGTTTTCCTAGCTCTAAGGCCTTGATTTTTCTCCCCCATATTTGAGTCCTTGTACATGCACTCCCATCTTTCTTGAGATACCTCCCAGCACTGATCGCAGGGAGTCTTGGATGATCCATCTCTACCATTCTCATCCTTCTGCAGCAGCTCTCATTGGGATAAGGTGGTGTTGTAGGACCTGCTCTAGATACCAGAGGTGGTAACTGAGATTCAGGCCTGGGTCTTCAGTGGGGCGGGGCTCAACAAGGTCTTAGGTGCAGCCTCAGATGATGCCAGAAGAGTCTTGCCATGGGAATTATAGCAAGATGTGCTTCTCCTGAAATAATTTCTGGGTTTCCATGCTGTGAATGAGTTGTGCAGTTCCCTGGTGACTCCCATTTACAGCAGGACTTCCTTACTTTCACCCTCCGACCACTACTTCTTTTAATCAGTAGCACACCCTTGGCAATGTTGCAGAATCCTTCCTACAACCCAAGGCACTGAAGTGATATTTGGGGACCTCTAAAGAAGGACAATGTAGGCATATCCAGTCAGACTGAAGAGCTGCAGGGTTGGCATACATGTTCTTTAGTCCCTCCTCTTGCCTTTTTCCTCTTCCTTTCCTCCTTTTTCCCCTTGGCGTGTGTGCCCCTGGGTGAGGGCTGTTGGCAGAGAACTCCACTGGGTTTGTTGCATCGTGTTGGTGTGCTGCTGGCATCAGTGTCATCAGAAACATCTGACCTGCATGTGGACCTGAGAGCAAGCGCTTTGTGGGGAAATGTGTGTGTGGGGTTTGGAAATGGCTTGGGCAGTAATGGGTGAGAGTGAAATGAATGAAGAGGGAATGGGGTGGGGAGCTTGAAAGCTGGAATGCTGAGCAGGGGGAGGTGCTTGCTTGGAAGGGGAGGTTTGTTGAAATGCCTTGCTGTACCTTCCTCCTCTTGCTGTCCCCCTACTCGTGAGTACTTAGGAATGAAGCCATCATGCATGTTATCAGTGACCACCACACCTCAGGTACCCCAGTGTGAGTGGATGTATGTGTCCAGAGCTCCAGGCTCTCTTGAGACAGAGCAGAGAAATAAACTACTTGATGTCCCAGCTGAATGAGGTCCGCAGTGCTCTGGTCCTGGCTCTGCACCAGGATTTATTGTCTCAAGTTGCAGGAAAGGATCTGTTCCTTTTAGCCTTCTCCCAAGGCCTCTAACTTCGCAAGAACTGTAACTTTATAAGGGGAGGCAAACATCACTCCCTGTAGATGAGGTTGCACAGCCCTTTTGCAATATTTTGTTCTCAGCTGTGTATAGTTTTGCCAATCTGTAACCACTGCTGCTAAAATATCCCCTACTAGTGTCTGTGCTTCTGCGTGACTTGAGATAATTGATTAGTTACTTTTTGGGGAGCTGAGTTTCAGCCAAGATGGTTCAGCTGTTCCAGAGATTTAGGCTGGGAAAATGGTTTTACCTTTATCCCTCTGGTAACCAAATTTTTTCCTATTTCTTTCATGGTTCTGTACTTTGAAGCACAGACTTAACACTTGGCCAGGGCATGCCTTTGGGGAAAGGCGTGTGCCTCTTGCCATTCCTTTGAAAAATCTGTCCAAATCTGGCCAAGTTATGAACCAGTAAATGCCATTGGCATATGTTCCTTGCATCTTAATTGCCAGAAGAATCCCTCTTGACTGAGTGTCAGAAACAGTCCTGGAATGAGGACCAACTTGAAAGGCAAGGGCAGAAGGAGTTTGTCATTGAAAACAAGGCTGGGGAGAGTTTCCATAATAAAAAAAAATCTTTATTGGTAGCCGGAATCTCACTGTTTCTTTGTGGTCTGGAATGAGGTCTGGAATGATCTGTGAAACCTCTGGCTACTTTGCCCTTCTCCCAGCTTAACTGGTTGTACCATGCAGAGGAATATGATATTATACAATTACAGCCTTAGTTCAGGTGTTGTGAATTTATTAGTCAGAACACATGCAGGTATCAGTACATCACCACACAGAAAACCTCGTATTTGTAGAACTGAAAACTAAATGAGCTGCACAAAACTCCCCACAAACCCCAGTATTAAAAGACTGTGACTTAATGTTGGGCACTTAAATTAGAATCTAGCAGAATTAAGGATGCCTGGTTGGTATGTTTTTTTTTGTTTGTTTTTCTGGATCTAAGGTGAAGTATATCAATGCAATAGGAGTTTAATAGCCTGCTACACAGTAATGCTCACTGCAAGTGACTCAGCAAAGATGCTTCTTAGAAGCTTGTAGAGGCTTCAGGTGTCTTTATCACATGTCTAGGCAGTGAAGCAAAGAGATAATGGAGGCCACTGATCTGTGCTGCTTAGCATAACTCCTCCTAGGCCTAGCTCAGACTTCTTTTTCTTTCTCTCTTCCCCCTCTCTCTTTCTCTCTCCCCTTCCTTTAGTGACAGCACCCCAGCGAAAGCAAATAAAAGCCCCTCGCCTCCACCAGATGGATCTCCCATCACCAGCCCTGAGACCAAGACTGTCAACCATGAGCTGGAACCATCCACTTTGGAAGCACCTGGGGCAAGCATCCCAAAGTCACCATCTCAGGTAGCGTCCCTGTGACATTGACCATGTCTTTGCAGTATGACCGTTGATGGCACCATGTCTGTGAATCGAAGTCCATGAGTTTCTTTTTTTTGGACCTCTTCCTACTACCAAGCACAGAGAATATGACATGACAGTTGTTCTCCTCCACTGGTTCCTGAGAATGCAAGTTGCTCATTGGTCGTCTCTATATCATATAGGGAAGAAGTAAGGTGTCTCTGAATGCCTCTACAGGGGAAGGCCAGTAATATGTTTTACTGTCCAGTAGGATGGCCAAGGAGATCCAGGGATGTTGGAGTCGTAGCTAGGAGAGGAACTTTGTTCTTTACATTTGAATTAACCTGTGGAATTCAATGGTCTGGTTTCTTAGCAAGAACTTCTGTCACTGAGGAAGGTTTAATGAAAAAGTTTAATATCGATAAGGAGAACGTCTGTACATTTACATGATGTTTAATTGCAAGATAAAATATGATGCTAAAAATAAAGGCATTATATTCTTATGCTATGAAGAAACTAGATAGGTACCAGGAATAAGACTGTCCATTATATGGAGTCTGATATGTTCCATATTTCTTAGTCCTTTCCTTACATGAGACAGTCAGCAGCATGTTTAGAATAGCAGATGTAGCTCCTGCTTCTCAGCAGATCAAATAATATATTTTACTTTGGGATTTAAGGAAAACAAAAAGTTTGCTTCCTCTTCTCACTCCTCCATTGCTGAGTGGCAGTAAAGCTTAATAGGCAAAACTAGTAATTAGGCCAAATTTATGGCTGGTACCAATCCTTGCATTTCAGTAAGTGGAACACCAGGGAGGAGTCTTCCAGGAAGACTTAAAGCTGAGAGGGATTCTGGCCAAACTGGTAAGAGAAAACCTATCACGTCTAAAAAGAGATGGATACAACCCAGAACTTCCTTGTCACATGTAGCACTGTCATTTCAAGCCCAGGTCTGTGGTGTAGGCTGTCTCCTGTTTTTGGATAGGCTTTCAGTATATTTTTCCCTCCACTGCATTTTTGATTTCCAGGATTGTCTAGGGACAGAAAGGGACAATTGCACATCAGCAGAAGGGTCTCTGTGAGATGTGTGGATACCTGGCAGTGTCTTTTCAAGACTTCTCCAGGGTCTCTGCACCACTCAGTGTTGCACAGCCTAGAACAGCTTTGCCAGCACCTAGGCTAGGACCTTGGAGTAGGGTATGTGTATGGGGCAGAGAGGATAGTTCATGTCTCTCTAGAATTGCTATCCTGTTTTTTCAGAGATTGACATAATTTGGTTTAATCTTGGAACAATTAAGTGTACAGGTTTATTGAGCTGTTCACTGCAGATTTCACTCACCCTGCCTGTGGACTTGTCATGCTGAGTTTGGCTTCTTCCCTTTCCTTTAAATAGCACACATCAGCCTTGTTTTTGCCAGGCTGCAAGTGCTTGCTCATTCACTTGCTGCCTTCCTGCCCACAGGAATGGGGCTGGAGGCACCCCTTGTCGATCCAGCAGAATATTCCAGCTGGAATATTCCCTGGCTGGAACCTCAGATTGGGCAGCAGAGGAGACTGAAACTGTGCTTGCAGCCAATGCTGCCGCCACCTGGCAGCTTGTTCCAATCTATATTTAATGCATTCTGGGCCTCACTACAGTGAAGAGCAAGAGCCCTGCTCTGTATTTGTACTAGGTGCTAAGAGATGGAGCTGGCTCCAGAGGGAGGGAAGACAAGGACGAGGGTTTCATACTTGGAGCCAAGCCTGACACCTGTAGGGATAAAGTCTAGAAACTGTGTGTCAGCTTGACAGCCTGCTGGAAAACAAAAGTGTCTGCTCTCTCAACTTTAATAGTGAAAGCTTCACAGGTGTCATTACTTTGACGTGTGGGTAGGTGATTTGTTCTAGGATCCTCCTAGGGATGCTGGGGGCCTTGTCTTCTGGGGGAGGATGGAGCAAAAAGCAACAAGCAAGTACAGTTCTCTGTCCACTTCCTGTCTGAAATACTAATGGAAACTATAAGCAAAGGCTGTGGAGAGAAAGACAGTGAAACAGGAGAGACCAAATAAATACTAACTAAATTTTGAACTGTTTGCCATGCTAAAAAAAATAGCTCTTTTAAATCTTTTAATTCTCAAAACCAGCCTATTTCTTTCTTTTGAAAGAAGCGACTGCGATCAGCTCTCTGCACTGAGTAACTAGATGGTAACACAGGACTTCAGTTGTCTGTGAAATTTCAAAGGTCAGACCTCTGCTCTCAGTTACACCGCTGAAACACTGTAATGACACTTTTGAAATCAGTGCAACTAGGTTGAACTTAGGTAGAGCTCTGTGGGATCCAAGTCAGCAGAAAAATTTTAGAGGGTTTGTTTTTTTCTAAGCAGCAAAGTTGTTCATGCTGGATGAATTTCCAGGTATAACCCAACATGAATATGCAACCCTGTTTTCTTTGAAATGTGACTTTAGACTGCTGTTGGAGGTAATGCTGGACACTGTGGAAGTGATGGTCTCTGAGACACTAATGCTCTGGAAGGAAGGAGACTGACTATTTTAGAGAAATAAATAGCTGGAGAGTTGGGATATTTTTGGCTTCAGAGTTTGTAATTGGAGCCTCCCATTTCTGCAGGTGATGGCTCTGTTCTGAGAATAGCTTTTCCCTGAAATTTGTGCAACTGGCAGGCAGGGAATTTTCAGGAAGGCATTGTTCTCAGGGAATATGGGCACACCACCTTCTGCAAACAGTAAAAAATAGAGGTGAACACTCTATTTTCATTTCCTCTAGCCAGCTATTCAGTGGAAAATGTGTGTTTGCATACTCACACTCTCTAAAGTAGGTTTACCCAGTAGAAAACTGGGCATATCTTTAGCAATCTGAATAAATGCCTTGTAGAGCTCAGCTGCACACTGGAGGAGCATGAACACAGGACTAGGAGTCGAGAACTGCTGTGTTTCAGATCTGGACCTAACACTGATATACTGGGTGCTCGTTGTCAGGTCTCTGAGTCTTGCTGCCTTGGGATCCTAGGTATGATGAGAAGATCAAGTAACTGTAAAATATCACAGTAAACGGAAAGCACTGTCATTGCTCAGCATTACTGTGGTGCTGGGAATGTGTATGGCTGCTTTGTTCCAGCACAGCTGCAGCTCCTCAAAGTCTGATTTCATCTAGAAATGATCCCTGAGCCTTGGGCACAGGAAAACGTGAAAAGGATGTGCATGGGTTGATCTGTCGGGGGGTCTACCACAGCTTCCCATGGAGTTGTGGATGCAGAGTCAGGCTGAATCTTATAACGTGATTGTGGATATTAGAATGGGTTAGAGTTACAGGGTCAGACTTTGTTATGTGTTCTCTGGGATATCCATTTGGAAAACAACACTTCATTAGTGTCAATGCTCATTGGTGAAACTGAGAGCAGAGTTGGGCCCACAGCAGTCATGGCTTCTCACGAGTTTGAATTGTTCTTGCCTGAAGCTGAGAAGTGGTAGGACACCATCAAGAGCTCCTTCAGACCTTTCTCACTGTACACTGATAACCAGCGCACCAGGGAACCAATACAGGGCAGATCAGAGTTTGTCCTCATGGTCACCTGCCCACAATAGAACAAATTGAGTCTTATCTCACATTCCCTTAGGTGTGGTAAGTATGGCAAAAGGAGGCAGTGCTGCCTTGGTCTATTGAATTGTGTTCTCAGTAACTGATATGCTCCCTTCCCAGTGGTTCTTTTGAAGGTTGCACATGCTTTAATTATGTATGCATGTCCTGTCAATGCATATTAATTGTGTTACGCTTCTCCTCTGCAGAGGGAACCTTGCCCACGGCTGAAGTGTAACTAATGATGCCAAACCTTCTCTGGAGGCGTGTGGTTTTGGTTTTTTTTTTTTTTGGTTTGTTTCTATTCAGCCCTTCACCTTCCCTTGCTCTCTCTTCAGATGGAGTTGACTGGACCCTGCTCTGTTCCTGTGACTGTGATTTCCCCTACCTTCAGTTTTTGTGGCTAACCTGGTTCCTGTCTCTGGTTTTTTTGGGTGTCGCCGTCTGTGCTGTGGCCGTGTGCTCACTTGCATGCAGTTGAGGAAAGGGCCTCCAGTGCCTCCGCCTCCAAAAGTCACCCCCTCCAAGGAGATCAAGCAGGAAAACATCATCAGTCTGTTTGATGACAATTTTGTCCCTGAGATAAGTGTGACAACCCCTTCGCAGGTTAGCTGCTATGCCCTGCCTTATATTTGTCTGCCTCTGAACTTTTCCTTCTGACTTTTCTTCTCTCTAGAGGTGTCAAGCCATGAAATCTGGTCAGGTGAAGGAGAAAAGCAAGCTCAGCATTGGACCTCAGAAGGCAAAGGGTTAGATAGGAGGCTAACTTAGAAGGGTGGCTAGAAGGCAGCTTTGACTAACCATTTGAGGGCTGTCATTCATGGCAGAAACAGAAGAAACGCAACTGGTGAAGATGCCACAAAGTAATGGCTGCATTTACTCAGCAGCAATGCACATGGGTTATGGCTCCCCTCATAGCCCATGGCGTGCTCTCTCCAGGCCCACTGGTCCTGGGTGCGGGTGAAGCATGTGTTTTCTCCTCTTGTACATCCCCAAGTGCTGACCTGTGCCCGTTCTGGGAGAAGGCAATTTTGTGCTCTCTGTGCGTTCACACACAGGCTTTGTGGTTTAAAACCCACACCTGCACAAGAAATGCCAACAGGAATTGCATGAATTTCTCTTTGCAGAGAATAGGTGCCTCCAGTTTACATGGGCAGGACTGTGTCTGCTTTAAATTATATATTTTCCTCTTCACTTTTCTTTGGTTTACATCACTGCAAGAGAAGATGCCCAGGTGGGGAATTTTGTGTTAGATCTAGGAGAATGGCAGTCCTTATATATATAGAAGCCCGACCAGATTTCTGGTTGTACCATGAGATACCTGCATATACTTTTATTTTTTCGATATATATATATGTGTGTATATGCATATATATATATATACACACACACACACATATATATGTATGTATATATACTTTTTACCCCTAAATACTTGTTAAAGCACAAGTAATGCCTCTGTCAGTGCTCATCTGTGACTCATTCCCTATCTTTTCCTTGCATCATGCTGCTCCATTGCCTCTGGTTTCCCACCTTCCACTCAGCTGCTGAGGAGCAGAGGTGGAGTGGGGAGGGAAGGAAGGACATCCATGTCAGGTTTTCCATTGTAATAGATAAATCTTACAGAGCAGAGAGATTATTTGACAGCAGTGTTGGAAGGCGGAGACCACAGGCAGCTGAGCAACTCTCTGCTTCCTTCTCCTGTATCATAATGGGTGGCTCTGTCTGCCGCATGGTTTGTATCATGTATTTCCATGTGAACACCAGGCCTTAGGCAGACATTGTCTTCTGCACCTGATCAGTTCTCTGACCCAGGATGGGATCTGCTGTGACTTCTAGTCAGATTTGAGTTCTGAGGAAGTACTCTGGTTGCCAGAACAATCTTCACTGAAGCACCCAACAGCCCCTGGTGTTCAGTGTGTTGCCTGGGGCCATTCCTGTCAGATGTCTTAGCTCCAGTGAGCTGGTTTGTGGGAGATCTGGGTAGAGGTAAGGGGTGCTAGCCCTTGCATGTAAGTCTTGAATGGCAGGTAAGATTATTCCATGACCGGAACCTTTGGGTCTCACTACCAAATAATACTAAAGCTTGGGGTTGGAACCTCTCTGATGGGTGGCCTGGATGTGCTGGAGGAGCATAGTGGAATATCAGTTGTTTTTTGCATGCTGGTCAGGGCTTATTATTGTGAGGTGGGAGAGCTTGGTTCCTTGTTCTCTGTGGATCTCAAAAAAAGATGTCAATAAGTGAGAGAAAAATCTGGAACAGAATTGGAGTAACTTGAAACGAGAGATCAAAATGATGTTGGTGTGGGTTTTATTCAGAGGACTGCATCTGAAATGGTGTCTCTTGCTACTTTCCAGGAGTTTTTCAATTGTGGGACTATGATGTAACTGTGGATATTAACCTGCCAAGCTTTATGTGGTGTTGGAAAGGCTGCTGAAGCAGTAGGGCCAGTGAGCTGGGAGGTCAGTGGAAACAGGGGCAAATCTTCCTGCATTTCCTGGAGAGAGCAGCTTCCTCTGAAGCTGAGAGGAAAGGAGTGTCTTGTAGTGGTTAGGTTAAATCTAAAACCCAAAAGTGATAGTTTAATTTTGCATACTAATCACTCATATCCTTTGTAGTGGCTGTTTTATTCATGTTAATCAGTGAATATGCCATCATTGTCTTTAACTAGAGTGTTAGTCAGTCAAAGGGAGTTATTCTGCTGACTTTGAAGAGAGTAGCAAAGCTTCTCAAATTTATGCTTTGTTAGAAGGCTTGTATGTGCATGTTTCTGGGATGTCCAGAATTGGAAAACATTTTTGGACTGGAGAATGATTCAAATCCATTAGCTAAGGTGAGCTGCCATATTCTGTGTTTCTGCCTCAGAACGCAGGAGGGAATGAAGACCTTTGTGAGTTAAATCTGAGGTCTCTCAGACATGCCTTCCAGCAGCTTGAGTGCTTTTCTGCCTGGATCCCTGTATGGATGGCCGTTCTTCTGTATGTGGCTGAGGGAATCTATCCTGGGCCTTTCGTACAAAGGCATGAACTATGACAAACAGACATAGATGGAAGATAAGCCCTTCTGAGGCATCAGTAGCAGTGATCCTTTTGACCACAGCAGGTTGGGTTCTTACACCACCTCAGCTCATTTGGCCAGGTGGGAAGATGAATAAGTCCTGTGGAACAGGCTCAGGTTTGGTTTACAGTGGCACCCATGCAAACTGCCTGTGATTAGAGGCACCACACAGTCAGGAGTCACATCAGGTATTTGCATTGCCACCATGTCTTCTGCGCTTGCAGCCTTAGCTCCTGGCTGTCACATACCCTCCGTCTACTGCGTGTGCGTGTGTCTAATGCTCATACTGCTTTTCTTCCTCACTGCTGCCAAGTTTGATGCCCCTGGGCCCTTCCAGGAGGGAGCAAGCCTGTTGGATCTGGATTTTGATCCCATTAAACCAGATGCCACTGTAGGGAAGACCCCCACACCTGCCTCCCAGGTTGGTTCTTATCGTCATTCCTTCTCCCTTCATAACTGACTTGTTGCCAAGTGTGGCATCACCCGCACCCATGTGAATGATGATGTGGACCTGAGCTGGGTGCCCAGACCTGTGCCTTGCAGATGGGCACCTTGGTCTTGTCTGCTGGATGTGTAAATTCAGTGGGAATCAGGTGACTATTAGCCTGGCCACAGTATGGCACAGGGTGTTTGTGGGATGCTTGTGTTTTGCTCTGATGATCTACTGATTCACAACTTGTTCAGCTTAATATATGTCCCTCCTTAGGTGAGCATCCTCAGTATGCTATGTGGATTTAAACTATTATTCTGTAGATGGGAATTCGGCCTCAGTTCTGTGTTCCTGTTATACATCCCTCTCAAAGGGATTTTTAATAACAAACAGGACACTCTGATAATCTGCAGTCACTTAAGGTGATATGAAGCCCTTCTTTTTCTGGGTATAATGTAGCCTCTCTTCATAGTTAAGGATTACTTTAATCCCTGAGTGCAGTGTTGCACAGTGCAGGATCCAAAAGGAATATGTCTAAATCTGGTCTGGCCTGGACCTGGTCGTGTCCACTGTCAGAGGCAGGTGGACTACATATCAATTTATGTCTAAATGGCTGGAGGCTTTGAAGTGCATCCTGTGTTTGGCTGTTGGCCTCTGTCTGTGATTGCCATTAAAATTTGTAATAAACATAATTGGGATGTTTGTAGTATTTCTCCAGTTTCATCATGTCAGGTGGGGCTGTATGACACAGATTTTTGCAGTGATAAGACCTCTTTTATTAGAGAGATCAAACATTAGATGTTTGAGTCTTCTAAAACAAAATACGGTATCTGCAAAATACTAGTTATTGTCATAGTTTGATGTACACCAATGTGGCGAGCTACCACTTTGTGGAACTTTCAGTGAGCAGATTGGCATTTCATGTTTGCTTGCCTGACAGAACAAGATGCATGCCAGGATAAGTTATTTATTTACTTACTGGCATTTTTTTTTTTTTTTTTTCTGAATCACCAGTTAAAACTTGGATAATTTGGTATACTGGTGTAGGCTACAAGTTTGACTTAAAATGGAATGATTTGTTACCCTTCCAGCAAGCAACAAATGTTGCACTGAGTGGGTTTTTCAAAACTGCTCAGCAATAGCATATTGGGTGTTCTAATGTATTTATTATTAGCTTCAGAAGGAATTAGAAGAAAGAGTCTGAAATCAATACTTTTTAATGGTATCCACAGTGTAAAACCTAGCAAAAACCACCTAGTTCTCAAAGCAGTCAAATTTATTTCCTATAAGGGTAGGCACTATGCCAAAGAGGTTCAAATATCTCACTACTGATCCAAAGACACCAGCTGAAGTTTTGTTCTGACATCATAATAACTCTCTTGGGTGTGTATACTTGGGGAGTGTATTTAACCCTGACGGACCACAAACTCCTGAGTTGTTTTCTGGCTTTGTGGTCTGCCACTGATAAGTGAACGTGGCTTGGCTGTCTCCATACAAGAGGTACAAAAAAACATCACTCAAATGCCTTGGTACTTAAATTTGAATATGCAGTAGGGATGGGTATATGAATTCAGGTACTATAAAAATGAGCAGAGAGAAGTGCTGTTGAATGTGTATGTCTGCTTCAGTCTGATCAGCATCTGTAATGTTTGTACTCACTGAAATTACCATGTATAAACGTCTCTTATTTTTGTTGCTCTTCGACATGCTTAGTCTTTACCTTGGGATTTATGGGAGGTAAGAACTTCATATAGCTTTCATCTCTCATCATGTACTGTGCATGTACCAGTTCCATCTCTATGTGCATACCTGTCTCTTTTCCCTGTCTGCTTTTCATTTCTGCACTCCCCAAACCAAAGTTGTTCCATGTGCTGCTGAACCCACTTCTGCACCTTCCGTGAAGCCCCAGGGGCAGCCACATGTTTGCAAGTCACATCTGGCACTCCAAAACTTATATCTCCACCAGCGCACAACCCCGTTGCCTTTCCCTGCTAACCCGCTCATCTTTCCTTTGGCATGATGCTGTGACATTCTCCTCAAACTTAATTCCACTGTGGCATCATCCTCACCCTCCACTCCCTGCTATTTCCTAAACTCTGTACATCCTGTTGGTCTTGTGTGTGATGCCAAATGTTGCAGCTGCCCCTCGTCCTTACTGCCTGTACCACTGGGTATACATACATGTTTGGAATTATCTGTGGTGTTTGCTGTTCATTGACCATTGTTGCCAGAAAGGCTGACGTGACATAGCTCAGCCCAAGGTTTACCCGGCATCTGCCTCAGCCTCAGCTTGGGAGCTTGCTGACAGGGGAGACCCTGTGCATGCTCTGCATCTGAGCCAAAGCCAAACCCTCATTTATGCCCTCGAGATTTGTTGGGCCTGGGAAGGTCTCAGGCTGCTGCAGATTAGCCCACTAGGGGATATTTTAAGCACAACTACTTTTGAGCCCCCCTGGACAACAGCCAGCAGTGTAAACAGAAGATGCTTGGTCTGAGTACTCCAGCCTGCTGCTTGAGCTGGCTGTATCCCATGGTGTAGATGTAAGGACATGTCCTTGGCTTATGCTGGGGAGTCCTGTCAACCTTTCCATTCTCAAGGGCCACATCACCACCTAGAGTCAGTACGTGGGAGGACACAGCTTAACCCTTGATGAGAGCCTGGCCCAAGGGCTTACTGTGGCCATTGTTCTCCTTCACATGGGCTTTGATCATGTCGAGAAATACATTTCCCTTGTGTGTTTTATCAGCCATCAGTGCTTAACATCTGTCATCCCCCTGTATGTGCATTGTCAGTCTGTCTTGGCAAGAAAGAAAAGAAGTTTGTGTTTTCACAAGAAAAGATCTTGTGCCTTTCAAGTGCATGAGCAGGGGTGAGGTATGACTTGTATATGAACTGTACATACAGTCTGGGGTGTAAAAAATATTTTGGGCCATTTCTCCCCTCCTGGAAACTGATTTCACCCAAAGGACGATTTAATCAACCAGGGAGTGCTATTAGACAAGATGTTCTCACCTTGCCATTTCTCACCTTGGTATACCATACACGGCTAAAGAGCAGAACTCGCAGTAACTGGGGAATCCTCCCCTTGCTCTTCAAGTCTTCTGAAGTGTTTTTGCTCTGACATTATTCTTAGGTGTTGATCAGAGGAGACCTGTTGAGTGGTTATATAGTCCCGTGTGCCATGGGTTTAACAACTGCATAGGAAATTTGATGCAGCAGAACTTTCTTAGTTCTGCAGACTAGGAAACTTGCATTTGGTGTGTATGATGCTGCTGTTGAAATAAGCAAAGCTTTCAAACCTGGCAACAGCAGTGAGCAATTCTTCCTCTACTCCCTGTAGTATCTTTCCATGACTGTAAATGCTTTTCTTTGCCTTGGGCTTTCCATAGGTACATAAAATAGAAAAATAGGTAGCTGACATGAGAATGCCCTTTGTTGAAATCCAGAGGATTAATTTAGATTCAGTTTCTCTGGTTATTAAATACTGTTCTTGCAAATTAGCTGCTTTTAAAAAAAGAGCTCATGTTGAGCTCCTTTTAACTTATCCACATAAAACCCTTGCTTGGCCCAGTAGAGTTGGGTTGGCATATGTCCCAGTTCCAGTTTCACTGAATTCAAATAAAAAGCAACCTGGGAGTGAATCTAATTAAATGGGAGAAGCCTTTGTAGCATTTCGTATGCATACATTTACCTTAGCACTGCCAAAGCTGCTGTGGGAATCCTCTGCAGGTTGGGAACAGCTCTGCTGTTTTATGATATCCTTTGGCAACATAGGCCTGTGGACATGGTGATGGGAGAAAGGATGCCATAGGAGAGGAAAGCATGTGTTAAATGGCAGCATTGGAACAGCTGAAGGTAAAGTAATGGCTCTTTGTTAAATCAAAGATTTAATTCTTTGTTATTGGTGCTGTTATTAGAAAACTGCTTGGAGTATTGTGCCAGTGCATGGCTAGTAGCCAGATGGGTGCGGAGTTGAGGGTTACCATGGCTGTTGATTTACACAGGGCTTTTGTAGGGTTGGGACTGTGAGAACTGCAATGTTAAGAGGTCTGGACAATGCCTTGTTTTGAATGCGGTTGTATTCAGGGGTACTTGTGTTTACTGAATGTATGAGGCGTGGAGGCATGTTAAAGCTGGCTTATTCACCTGCATTAAAAATGGGAAATCTCTGTATAGCAGTCTCTATTGTGCAAGTATAGAGCAGGTATCTGGTTAGATTCTGCAAAGAGGTGCGTGTGCTATCTAGTATACAGAACAAATGGGTATAGACTAGCCATGAAGATATTAGGTAGGGCTGCAAATCAAACCCCTGAGATTCTTGTCAGGAGTCTTCCCAAAAGCTGCCTGGCCAGTCTCCCAAGGGGCTGATTGGCGGCAGTGGTGCTACCAAATCCAACTCAATTCCCATGTTGCTGCAGTTTCTGGGAGGGGCAAATGAGTATCTTTAATTTTGTGTTAAAACAGAGTTAGGCTGACTTCAAGCAAGGGTGAAAAAAACTTAAACCACTGAAGTATATAGTATATCAGAGGTGTTTGGTTGGTCTTCTGTTGTGCACAAAAAGCCCTGTCCCTGGGCTACCTAGAACAGTCTCTGCCTGGTGGTGGCAGTGTTTGTGCGTTTGAAACTCCCGTCTCCACCAACACAAGTGTGTGCACACGCCATGCAGAATATTCATAGGAAATTCTTAGTAATAGAATATTCACAGCAGAATCCAGATTCATTATTCTTTGGCCCTGTCCAAAATAGAATTTGTGTGAACGTTTGCAGTTTTCAGTTCATCTTCATTCAGTGCTAATGTCATGTAGATGCTGAGTCCAGTTCCATATCTGGACAAATGACCATGCTCTTCTGTTTCTGGGAGTATGCAAAGGCTTAAATATTCTTTAATTGTTGATCCTTGGGAGCAACCTGTTGGGAGACCCTTGTCCCTTGGCATGCAAGCAGACTTGTATTCACACACAGGTAGGCAATCCATCCATAATCACAGATACTGTGCATGTCTAAAGTAGGTCTGTGATTTAGATAGTGAAAAGAAAGAGGTGCACAGGATTTTTTTATGTTGCATTGATTTTCTCTGGAGAATTGCCTGCTGCGTGGCTGGAGTGAGGGAATGGAGGCTTTACTGTGATATCACTGGATTGCAGGGAGGGAGTGAGACACAAACGTAGCAGGACCCTGAGGTACCCCACCTATTTGTCAGCAGATGGCAGCAGTCAACAGCACAGAGCACTTGGACAGACTGAACTGCATTTTCTGCACACACATGTATCTGTAATGAGCATAACTTTCCACCTGGGTGGGTTTTGTATTGCAGCCTGCAGAAGCAGCCCATGCAGGAGCTGAAGCAGCTGGATCAGAAGCAGCATCTGGAGCTGATGCATCTAAAACTGAAGCTGATTCAGGATCGGTAAGCCCCTCAAGGGACAGCAGTCTCTCCTCTCCAGCATATCCCTTTGTTGTACAGCAGATGTGGGAGGCTGTGCTGGGAAGAGAGATGTGTGACTGCTTGGAAAAACACAGCCCTGCCACCCCAGTAGTTACAGTCCTCTAATTCAGAGGCCAGACTTGGCTGTTGCCTTTTATCTGTGTAATGCTTAGGGAGAAGCTCAGCTGGAAGATCTGCACAAAGGACAGTTCGTTCACCCACGTTGTGAAGCCAGCGCACAGCCCATGCTGTACTAAGCTTGTATCGTCTGCTGGCTTCTTCCTTGCACACCATTTACTTTTACCTACCCTGTCCTCTGGGCTTTGCCTGTGTCCCCTGAATATCCAGGGTACCTCTAATTTTCCTGACAGTGCCACCTTTTTAGGGGACTGGAGTAGGTCCCATCTCATGGCCACTTGGCTGTCACATTTGAGCTGTCTGTTCCATGAGGGCTCTACGAGGACTGTCATTACTGCACTGAATGGGAAATGCTGGGCATTATGGTCCCAGAAAAACATTAAATCCTCTCTGCCCTTCTGCAGCCTTAAGCGAAGGAAGATGGTGGTCACCTCTCCTGCCTTATCACTGCTGCCTCTGCAGCAGTTGTTTTTGTCACTGACTTGTGTGCTGGGAAAACCCACTGCAGCCATGGGTAGGGTTGGGATGTGGATCCTCCAGGGTGGACTTGGAGCTGCAGTTTTGGATTCTCTTATCTCAATGGCTTTTTTCCTTCCCTGGCTGCTGCCTCCCAGAGCTCTCTGCCTGCTGTTGTTGTGGAAACTTTTCCTGCTACTGTCAATGGCACTGTGGAAGGAGGCGCTTCATCTGAAAGACCTGACATGCCCCCAGGATTTCTGTTCAAGGTGAGTGCTTGCTGGTGGGGCACTGAGGTCCTGGTGATTTTTTTCCTGTAATGAATTAACTGGCCGTGGGCTATGCCTCAGAGAAAGGTAGAAAGGCAACTGAAGGAGAGATACACCTTCCTCTCCAGCAGCCCAGCTTCATGCAGTTCCAGATGCTTCAAAGGACCATGTAAGAATATCGGTGTCTAAATGTCTGGCTGTGCTGTATAGCAAAACCCTTCCTTCTCTCTGATGCTCAGCCACAGACTCTGGGTAGTAGGTAAGAAGTTATGCTCCAAACTGGAAAGGTTTGATGCAAGTGGCAAATGAAGAAGAGTTGGAAACACCACCAGGGTCAGATGACTTTGTGTTTGGGGAAATTAGAAAGCCAGGATGAACAGAAAAATATAGGATGAGACAGGGAAGTAATGGTGGGTATCCTGAATAGGCCCAAGCTCATTTGCAACTTGTTTGGAAGGTGTGGAGGAAGGAGTGATTCCGGGTGAGGACAGGCCACAAATTTAACACACATAATGGAATATGGTAGCAAGACAGCACAGATGCATCATGCCCTGAAAGTGAGAAATAACAGTCTCCTTTTTTATTTGTTTAACCTGCTATAGGAATGCTTTTCTTCTGCTTCAGTCATGTCCATGCATCCTTTTTTTGTTTGTTTGTTTTCCCCTGGGACATCTACCAAAAGCTGAAGAATGACAAAGGAGACTCATCATGTTTTGACTTGTTACAAGCAGTATTATAGACTGTGGTGCTTGAAGTGGAGAGCTGTGGTATGAAATAGAAAAGTTGTAACGCAGACGTTGATAGGAATCAGGATGAATACCAAAGAGAAAACATGGCAGGATACAAGCATTTGAAGATCCAAACTGATACTCTTCTCTATGTTTCTCCTCTCTTCTTGCTGTGACAGAGATTGGAGGGTATAATCTCTAATGATCTTGCAGTTCAGCTGCAAAAAAAATACAGGGCACCATTTGAGTGAATACAGGCTTTCTGCCTTGGGAAGATTTTAGGCCCATACTGTGGGAATTCAGCCCTCCTAAGGAGGGGATGAGGAGGTGTTGGCGCATAACAAGTTGAGTGAGACTCACTAGGATGCCCTTGTGGCAAAGGTGAGCTGCGTGCCAGGCTGTGTGACCAAGCATGTAGCCATTAGATGAAGGGAAGTGGTTATTCCTGTAGATGTGGCATTTTTGACCCAAACTTGTGCTGCTTTGAGCAGCAGGTTGGATCAGATGGCCTCCAAAGGTGCCTTCCAGCCTGAATCATCCAGTGGATCAATGCAGTGGAAAGACTTGTCACCTGTTACAAAGCTGGGTGAGAGAAGGCTGGACTCATCCAAGCTCTCTCCTCTCTCCACAGGTCCAGGCCATGCATGATTACACAGCCACTGACAGTGATGAGCTGCAACTGAAGGCTGGGGATGTGGTGCTTGTGATTCCATTTGAGAACCCTGAGGAGCAGGTGAGTGGGGAAGACAGGGTGTGAACCTGGGCTGGGAGGAGCCAAGAGGACTTCCAGAGCCGCTGCTTCTTCCACTAACAGTCGGCTGGCTGGTTGCAGAGCCATCAGTTTGTGGCTGGGAACTGGTGGGAAAGCCAGTTGTCCTTGAGCTTGAGGTTGGCTTCCTGCAACAGAGAAGGACTCTGCTTGTGTTTGGAAGGTAGAGACATTACCCTGCATAAAGCATGTGAACTAGCTGTGGCTTCCTGTCCCTATCAGGGCATTTGAGCAAATGCAGTGGCTTCCTTGATCAGGCAGCCCAACAGAGCCTATACTTTGCCTCCTCACTGCTCCTAAACTTGATGCACATTCACTGTGACCACTGCAATGCAGACTGTAGCACTGGCAGGAGTGACTCACAGCTTACGATGTTTTCTCCCCTTTTGAGAAACGCTGGAGCTCTGGGAAGGCAGCTTGCCATGGATGATGTCTTGCACTTCAACATAGCAATGCCTGTTTCCAAAAGACAGTGTTTGGTCAGGAGATGGCAGCAGAACCAAAGGCTGGAGCAGGATGCTCAGCCCCAGAGAACAGTCTTACTGCCCCTCTCCAACGTGAATTTAACTGGCAGTGTTTTTCTTTAATCTGAGCTATTTCTAGAGGCTTTGAGTAAATCCTCCTTGCTTGCTGTTTTTGAGGGCTTCCAGCTGATAAAGTCTGCAGCAGTTTTACTACTTTTGCTGAGGGAGGTGGTGATTTTATAAAACTCATGCTCATGTCTCCAGGTTTTTGTTTGGAAAAGGGAATTCTCCAACTTGATTCAGTAGTCACTGAATTTGGGTTTGACCAAGCCCAGACAAGATCTGGATTCCACAAGGGGTAAAGGGAAGGTGCTGTAGTTCACTGGCTACAGAAGATGTGGATCTTCTTTGTGGCTCAGTTGTTGGTGAGGCAGATCTTGCTGCTTGTTGTGAAATGGCAGCTATAACGTGCTGGCAGTTCGCACAGAGCTAGGTGCTCTGGAGGGAAGGGTTGTTTGGGGAAGAGGGCAGCGATTCCTTCTGGAGACAGGACTCTGGGTGGGACTGCCCCGCACAAGCACTTGTGACCGTGTCTTTCTCAGAAAGCTTTCTGCATGAGAAATGAGTGGCAGTTCCCCTAGTTTCTGTGGTAGGACATGGCATTTGTGAAGCAGAGTTTTTCAATGCCATATGTTTGCACTCTAGCTGGATATGGGTGCAACAGCCATGAACTCGAGACTCTCCAAGCTGCAGAGGGTGAGCTCTGAGTGTTGCTAACATGATGCTGTAGCTGCACTGAAGCCCTCTAACCCTTCTGCAGTGTATGCTGTGTTACAGCTCATTTCCCTAACCCTGACCACACCCAGCCAGAAAATGCTGGCTGTTAACATGGGCATGAACTGTGCACGTGAGTGGAGGAAACTTAGGATAACAGGCTGTGATCCATGTCCCCATCTTGCAGCTTAGGTGTCAGTTTGTGGGTACATCAGCCAGGCTTGGATTCATCTCTCTTAGAGAGAAGAAAGGGTTGAGGGCAGCAGCACTTTTAAGCTGGCACTTCAGGTGATGTGATTCAAAACTGGGAAGAGTCAGTCCAGTGGGTCCTGGTGTCTAATCCCTACAGCTGAGGAGACCCTTCAGAGCAGGATGCCATGGGAGTGATGCATGCTGTGTTGCATAGGCGCTGTGTGCAAATTGATGAGCTTTTGTGCTTGCTGTGCTGTGAGCTGGAAGCTGCTTTCCAGACACTTGGGCCCAGCGTCTTCCACTTAGTCGTTTGTCTTCCTGATTTATGGCATGTCAGTCCTTCCTCAGCTCCTGCAGATGGCTGCTGCAGATGGGCTCCCGTCTCATGCTATTCCCATGGCGTCTCTTGAATGCTCAAATCCAAGAATCTAAGGCAGCAGCAAGGGCTGACGGCCTGCAGGCACCCAGTACAGCCTGCAAGGAGCAGGGGACTCAGGTACAGTGGCTCATCTGAGCTGCTGCCACATGAAACATGCAGAAAACAGGACAAGAGGGCAGAAGCTGCAAAATGTCAGTGGAAAGCAATATGTCCCCTGTGGATCACCCTGGGCAAGGCCCACATTACCCGTTTGTTTTTAAAGAATGAGTTTCAAGTGAGGTATTGCTGGACCTTGGGTAAAAACCCAGATAACTCCTGCAAGTTCCAGGAAAGGAGAAGTGTCAAAACAACTATGTGAACTACACGCACACATGCCTCAGTTCCCCATGGCTTAGAGCATCTGATTGCCTGAGCATTTTTGCCTGGCAAGTTACATAGCTGGATGTGATGATGTATCTCTAGATGAGCCTGACACGTGCTCATCCAGAGGGTGACAGCAAGCTGTCAAGTTTGGAGGTGGTGGTACCCTGTGCAGTTCCATTGCCTCATGCCGCGATCTTAACGCATAGGCTTCCCCGCTGTAAATGAGTGGGCACATTTGCATGTTGAAGGTGTGCTTCCATGGTGGCAGCTCCAAGGCATGCAGTGATTAGAGTAGCTGCACATCTGAGCTGCAAGAAGTGCAGCTTTCGTACCTTGAATATCTTGTCTCCCTCATGTGCTTCAGATGGAACAGAAATCTTGGTGCTGGACAGCCTGCAGAGAGCAGGGAGAGGGTAGGGAGTCTGGTTCTCCTCCTGGACAGGTTCTACCAGACAGGATTCTATTTGCATCCCTGCTTATATATCTATAGGTTTGGTGGCTAGGGAGGACCCTTGTGAGAGACCTTGAGTCTTAAATCGTGTGTAGCACAGGATGGGAGTTTTGTCAATCACATCTTGCATCAAGCACAACAGCCTGTTGCATTTTGGGAAGCTGGCTTGAACTCCTCAGCTCTCAGTTCTCATGGTGTGGATTTGCAGCATAGCAAGCAAGACTCATTTTGCCTCTCTAAGCTCTCTAAAATGCTAATCACTCGGGTGCTGTGACCAGCCCAGGGGATAAGCAACCCCAAGGAATGATTCATCCTTTCCAAAGGCCAGCACCCCAGATGAATGAGTGAATTACACTGTAGAGATGTCTGTTTCTTCTCTGACTATGGAGAACACTAGACCCGTCATATTTAGATAATGAAAGGTGGGGTTGGTGGTTCCTGTCTTGTAGTTCTAGACACTTTCTTTGGTATAATATCTCCTGCTTCAGTGGGTGTAAATTATGATTTTTACACTTGCTAATGGCTTACAGTTTCACTGTCTCAGAACACTCTGGGCCAGATCGGAGTTTTGGTACCGACCCTTTTGGGATGGAGCCTTTTCAGTGTTTAAAAGGGAGTGAAAGCATTTTTTTACCTTCTCCCTTGTCTTCGTCCTGGATTGTCTCCAAGCCAACTACAAGCATGGCTTTGATATGCCTTGACACCTCCTTCCTTGGCCTGCACTTGGTAAGAAAAATCCCCACTCACATCTATCCCTCAGCACCTGATCTCTGTCTTCTCCTCCAGGATGAAGGATGGCTGATGGGTGTGAAGGAGTCTGACTGGATCCAGCATAAGGAACTTGACCAATGCCGAGGAGTTTTCCCAGAGAATTTCACCGAACGGGTGCAGTGAAAGCCCAGCCCACCAGCTGCATTTCTGCTGGAAGAAAGCAAGTGTTCTCAAAATTGATAAAGAACAGTGGAAAGAAAAGAAGAGAATTTTAAAGGAACAGAAGCCTGAAAAAAATGTCAACTTTAAGGGTGTGTTCTTCTCAAAGGGCAAGGTTTCAGAAGTAAATTGAAATTCAAAGTGTTATCAAAATATATACATAGTAATTATAATAAGGCAAGTCAAATACCCTTTCCCCCTTTTGATTTTAACAGCATTTGGATTCAGAGGACTGATGCAGAAGCAAATCAGTGTGGTTCTTTAAATACTGCATTGACTGAATTGGCGAGATGTCAGTCTGACCCCCGGAGAGGCATTATTTGTCTAATGGCTTGAGAGCAGAAGCTGTTTGCTCTTGGGTGGGCTCATCTGTTTTGTCTTGAAGGTGGCTTGCATGGCAACCGTAAAAATTCAGCCTTCCCTACACGTTCAACCTTCTGTAGGCCAAACTTTCTGTTATGCTGTTGAAAAAAAATATTTAGTGTATAGTGTTCACCAATACAATGTATGTGTGTGTGTGTGTATTTTATTTTCTTCCTTTAAAACAATGTTACACAAACTGTGATTTTGTACATGTAAAGATGGAAGAAACTACATTGAAGGGACATGAAGAAGACGAAACGTGTGAAGCTGTGCTCAGTCCGAAGTTCTTTCAAATGCAGATACCTAAATTCTTGCAGTAGTATTGGCCTGTGAAATGCTAAGGGGAATGGACAAATTGAAGAGGGGAAGCAAGATAAAACAAGCTGATGCCATTTAGATAGCTCAGAAATTTAGGAGAGACCCCCAAGTCCCCCTAGGTGGTTTCAGGAAAGCTTAGATTCATGTAGGTAGAAGACAGCTCTCAGATCTGGCTGGTTAGAAGATTTGCTTTTAAAGAAAGAGATAAGAGAAGAAAAATTTTCTTCTGAAAGAATGTCTAAGAAAAAAATATTGCTTTCTGTGTCTTTAGTTGGCATTGTTATTTGTGGAATCGTATTTCTTATTTTCCTTTGGAGAGTTCTGTAAGTGAAATATTGTTAGATCAGCTTTCTCCAGTGCTGTGCTGGTGATCAAGTTAACCTATATGAAAACTGGACTCTTGAAATACTCATTTAAAATGGCTGCATGACTTAATGGTATTTTAATGCATTAGAAAGGAAGGCAAGAACATCAAAGTGTCAGTGTCAAGAGGACATTCTGCAGTCTAATACTGATGCTGAGACCTTTCCTTTGCTCCTGTTTGTTTTTGAATTTTGTTTCTTTAGTTTAAACAAGCAGATGACAAGGCTGTTTCAAAGTGCTTTTTACACTTGTTATAATAAGCCGGTCTGACCCTCCAAGACTCTAAAGTCCCACGAAGGTACTTTAAACTTTACTTGAATACTGATGCAGCTGGCAAGCAGGTCAGGCTATTACCATTTTTGTATGGCTTCACATACCCCTGATGTTGCTGCCTTGAAGGGATTTTTAACAGTGAGGTTATTTCCTGCTGTAAAGGGACAAGATCACTCTCTGAAATAATCTTCCTAACTGTTAGGAGCTGGCTTTTGTCAAAGATGCACCGAATGCTGACACACACTACTGAAAATCCCACCTTTTCCAATCTGTTTTGATTATTTGTAAGACAACAGAAAAAAACATTGTAGGGCAAAAGTGGAATTTTTTTTTTTCTTAAATTTTAGTTCAGAGGTACAGAAAAGATTAGAAAATGTATTCTCATAAATGCAAGAATTGCTGGAGTTCCTTCTGCTTACAGCTTGGGAGATGATCCGTGCTAGTTATTTACAGCAATGTAACAGACATCAAAATCTGTCCTATAAATCCCTTCTCTCTCTCTCTTTTTTTTTTTTTTTTTTTTAAATAAACATGCAGGAATTTATATTTTGCATCACTGTTACAAAATCCAATAGTATGTAGGAGTAACTGCTCACAATACAGAAGGACTGGACTCCACAAGTTGTAGTATGGTGAGCCATTGCTTTAGAATACTGCCTGGTTTGATATATTTTTTTCTTTTTTCACCAGGGTTGTCTTTATTATTACTCATTTTTTCCAAAATATCTATTTTTATGCATTTGTGACTCCCATTACTCCCTTAAAGAATATTCATAGAAAAAATATACCTTTAAATATATATAGAAATATATATATATTAAAAAGCGGGTTGATCCAATTAACATAATGCTCTCAGCTTAAAATGTTTATTTTTATGCAAAACCTGTGGATTATTGTTGTTTTTTTTTTTTTTTTTTAAAGACAAGATTCTAAGTACCAGAGCTGTGATTTTTTTTGTCTTGCAAGTAATTGTTCTAGACCATTTAGAAAGCTGTGCTGATATCTAATTTATTGTGGGGTTTTTGCTGTTTTTCTTGTTGTCTTCTGCTGTGTTTGAACCAGATGACTGTCCCAACAAAAATCCTGGTAAGGCCTTTTCATTTTATTGAGTTTGCAAAGCAACTATCCAGTACTGTATTGTCCCTGCAGAAGTGGTGGCACTCTGCAAAGAAGGGATATTGTTTTCAGGTCACATGAGTGATGCTCTAATATTGCTAGTGGGGAGGATGTTGCGTCTCTCTGCATTTGCTTCCCTGCAGCCCAAATATCCCAGTCCCCAGACCCCCTTGCTTAGAGCAGGTAGGGTGGGTTACCTGGATCCTGCGTTGCTCGCAAATAAGTGGTGTCAGCACGTCTCAAACACAGGAGCAGGCCCACACTTTATAAATTGCCTTATGTGACAGGAGGGTGGCACAGCAGGAAACCTGTGGATGGCAATGTTGTTTGGAGCTAGGAGATCTTCTCTCCTGGGTCGCATTCAGCCCATTGTAAACAGCCACAACTCCATGCATTTTCAGTATTTTTGCATCTGCTAAATACCTTGATTCTGGTTGGTATTACCTGGTGAAATGAATTCCCATTTTCTTTGGTTTAGGACTGATTGAAGTAGAAAGGACAGTAAACTCCCAAGTAGGCTGTGCCCACGGTGGTTTTTCAGTTTGCAGGCTGAACTGAAAAATCTGGGGAAAAAAGTTGTAAGGGTGACCTGAAGTTGTAAGGGTGACCTGAGACAATTTTTTTTTTCATTTTCTCAGTGAAATGAAAAAGGGAAAAATCAAAACATGAAAAAAAAAATATTTCAAACCAAAACAAAGCATTTAATTTGTAGGGTTGCTTTTTCACTTTTTTAAAAAACATTATGACTTGCGCTATAACAAGTTGTTTTGAAGCAAAAATGTGAAACCTTCTGTTTTGAAAATGCTGAAAGAAGACGTTTTAATGTTAATGGGTTTTTTTGCCTTTGCCTTTTTTTCTTAATCTGATGACTGGTTTCAGTTAACCCTAAACTGCATTTTTGGTGAATATATTATCCACTGAAGAGAACCCAGAGAAGCCTATTGCCCAGTTCTGCTCCACTGACAGGTGCACTGGTCACATTTCAGGGATTACCTGGTATCTGGCTCAGCAAAGCTGCTGTTTCCCCATTTAATAGTCTTCCACTTGATTATTTTACTGGGTGAATAATAAAAGCATTTCTCATGCCATGCCATGGACTGGTTTTGTAGCCTGGCTTAGACATTCTTGCTCTGTTGGTCTCAGCTTGGTCTCAGATTTATGACTACAGATTTATGATGCTACTCCAGTTTGAGCCTAATCCCATCGTGCAGTGGGAATTATCATTTGCCCAACTGATAAGTAAGAAGTAAGGCATTGTTTTTTCTCCCTTTTTCTATCTTAGCAATGTCAGTAATATATCTTTATTAAGTAGAATTAGGGAAAGGTCCCCTAGTAAACATGAATGTGTTGTTCAGGCAGAATCCTGCATGCTCTGTGCTGCTTTCCATGGGCATTCCTCAGTTGTCTGCTTTTACTACTTTTGTGTTTCTTGGCTGTGAAGGAGATGCAGTAGAAGGGGTTATGCAGGCTTCATTCTAGCTGCTCAGAGCTAGTTCTGCTTTGCCATCTGTTTGCCACAGTCCTTGAAGCCTTTTTCACATTTGCAGAACCCTTTCTTGTCCCACTATCCAAAGACCATGGCCAAGGCAAACACCACCAGATCGAAGTGGGTCTCTCTTTTGTGACCTGAAACAGATGTAAGGGCTCTTTATTCTGCCTGGAACTGGGGCGTCAGCTCAGTTAAGTTTTGCAACAGTCTCTTGAAGGGAAAAGGCCCAAGGCTAAGGAGATGCTGGGGGAGGATGGAGCGATGATACATCATCTTTTTCTTTTTGGGGTGATGCACTAACTGCCTCACTTCTGGGTTCCAGAAAAGTCCAGAACCTCTTTATTTAGGGCTGACAACAAAATGAGTGGCCAGGATGAGCATGATCAATATGATCATAAGTGTCTCTTTCTCTTAAACACTTCATGTTTCATCTGTGCCAGATGGATTGAATGCTCTCTGCCACTATTGTAGATGTTTTGGATGCTGTGCTGTGCTGGAGGATGCAGAGGTGTCTCAGCCCTTTCTGGGAAGAGCCACTGATCTTCCACAGACAAGACCTGTGTGCTTGTAACACAGTAGCCTCTGATTTCAGTAGCCTCTGTGTCTTTCAGCATCTGGCCCCGCTCTACAGCTCTTCCTGCTTCCCAAGCTCTCGCATGCTTTTTGAGGATGATGGTAGCACAGGACACTTCCCACCATCCTGAAGTGCCAAGCTATAAGATGCGCTAACTTGTATCCATCAGCAAATCCTCCACGGTGCAGCTTGGTAATGCTGATATCAGGAGAACAAGCAGCAGCTTTTCTTCTCTGGGCTGCCAAAGGGGAGATATTCCTTGCCACACAGGTACCATCACACCCGGCACTGGTGCAGACACTTCTTTGGTTTAGGCATTTCTGAGTAGCAAACTCCTGATGGAAAGGGGACCTGTGTGGTGGCTAGAGCTGGACTGTGCACCAGGTCTTGCAAAGTGTGGGGTCTGTCGCTGGTGCACAGGAGCTGAGAATTAGAAAGCCATTTCAGAAATTCCCTTGTATTTTGATGTGTCTTGTGGCTATAATTCCTTCACCTGCTTTTTCGGTGTATTCTGCTAATCCTGCCCCTAGCCTGCATTTCACGTAGATGGTCCCTGTTGAAACTTGCCAGATGCAGTCCTGGGCTTATTGCTTCTCTTTAACTGAATCAAGTGGCAATGATTTTGGCAATGTATTGGCAATCTCTATTCCTTCTGTTAATTCAGTCTCTGAGTTTAACCACAATGACCTGAGAAATGTTTGGGGTTTGAGTGTTTTTTTTTAATGATTTTAATTTTTGTTTTAACAAAGCTGAACAATTCCCATTGTATTCAGAGCTGTGACGCCCAGTTCCAGTGACAAGTACTAGATGGATTTGTCCCATTTTGTTTCTTGGCAATGTTCAGAAATATAATTTGTGTCATCATAAGTCCCGTGTCAGTTTTTCTGTCTCTTTCTTATTTTTTCCTCCCTTTATGTTAAGAAGCTGAAACAATTCTGGACTTCTTTCTCCTCAAAGAGGTGAGTAGCTTCAAAGAAACTTGGTTTGTCCAGGCACCATTAACACTGGGGGTTCTTGCAAACACATGGGCTGGAGAGGGCAGTGCTGGTCCTTCTCTAAGCAAGTACAACAGCTGAATAAACTCTTCCAGCAGCCATCTCAGTTCTGGTCTGTTGTGAGAACCTGACACCAAACAAATGCAATGTATGTAGGGATTTGAGACCTTTGCCTTTTAACAGCTACTAACCCCAGGGTGATGTGATCTTCATCCTCTAAGGCAAGCTTGCTGATGGGAGTATGACACTGCATGGACACCCTACCCCATCTGGGCAAACGTCTCCCAGCTCCCTTCAGCCTGTTGGCACACCTGGGGGAGGTCTTAGTTTCCAGGCTGGCTTTGAGGTCTCTTTAACGGGGTGTTTCCCTCACCTGTAGAGAAGGGGTGTTTCTGCCCTCTGCCAGCATGCTTTGGGATACTGGAGGGAAGGGGTTAGAGGGATTCACAGTTCACAGCTGACTTTTGGGGCCACTCCTTCGGATGCCTCATTCCAGACAGGCTCTGCACCGGTGCACATGGGACACAGTGTTTGAATAGCAAGTGCTGGCCAAAGGTTGGAGTATGATCTGATGCAAATCAGTGCCAATTAGCACTTTGATGAATGGACTGCCAGAGTCCTCCGCTTCAGCATGCGGGTGTGCAAGCCTCAGAGCCAGCGCGGGGAGCTGGCCAGGCTGTGCTTGCACAGCTCCTTGATTTTCAGATGGCTCAGAGAGTTTGGTGCCTTTTAGCCTCTCACCTCCGTGGCGCTTGGATGGACCTGAATCAAATCCTGCGGTGGAGAGAGAGGAACAGGAAGGCTGTGTCCCTGAAACTATGGCTGCACTTAATGACTGGGGCTCAGCTTGGTGTTGTGTTATGTTGGTGTTGTGTTGTGTTATGCTGCCAGGCTGAGCCAGGTCAGCTCTGTTGGGGCTGGGAGCTTGCAGGGCCGGAGCGAAACTGTAAGGCATGGGGGCTCTGTGCAAGGCTTCTATTTGCCCCTTCTCATGCATTTTCATTCCCATGCCCCAGAAATATAAAGAAAACAGGGGAGGGGAGAAGACAGCCGAGGGGGAGCAGTGTGCATAATTCGTTGTCAGCCACCTCTGCTCAGCTGCATTATTCATTTCCAGTGATGTCTTCTTGCTCCAGACAAGTGGTGCTTGGGCTCATTGGCCACACTTGGTCTGTGGCTATGTGAGCCCTGGCAGTGCATTTGGAGCAGGAACAGGCTGGCAGTCCCCTGGGTCCAGCGCTGAGAGCCCTCACCATGATGCAGGGAGAGCTGAGCTTCACAGCTTCAGGAGCACAGACACAGAAGGAAGCCCCTACAGATGGAGGAGGCACACATGGCTCCAGGGGAGCATCAGGGTGCCTGGGAGTGGGCAGGGCAGAGGCCAGGACATTACATACTGTAGAGGACTGGTACTGACTGTTGCCAGTCGCTCCATGGTATCCTCACATGAAGAGAGAAGTTGGTACCAGGGCTGTCCTTTAATGGGAGTGCTCGCTGCCTGAGAAGACCCTGTGGCAGGGAGTTTGAACTCCAGAGCAGAGCTGGGAGTCACTCTGCAAGCCCGAGGAGATGGGAGCTTGGGGCAGCTCTCAGCAATTTCTCCTGTTTGCTGGCTGGGTGAATCCAGTGCCCTTTGCAGAGTGAGATTGCTGCTTCAGCAGGTGGAGGAGCGTCTGCTGCATGGCCCAATCCACAAAGCCATTAATAACAGTGCTGGAACAGGAATCCAGCAAGTGCCCATGATTAATTAGCCCATCAAGGGCAGTTAATGGCCAGCCTGCTCTCCTTCGCCCCATGGTGCAGGTAATGAAGTACGCATCACTTCTCACTGGGCAAGGTGCAGCCCTCTGCTGGGAGCGATGGACAGAATTTGAAGCTGTTTTGACATACAGCTGATAGGTATTTGGTGAAACTGTTTCCTCAGATGCTGGGGGGTAGATCTGTAAGGGGATTTGCTAGTTATCAGAGCCAGGTACCCAAGTCTCTGGCAGGGGCCCAATCTAATATCAGTCAGCTTTGCTTTTCCTAGCAGTGGTGTTATCTCATGTCTTGCCTGCATTTGGGAGTGCTCCTTACTGAGGCTGAGCATGTTCTTCACATTTACTCTGCTTGCCTCAGCACTTTCTTGTCAATTAAAATATGAATTTCAGGTACCACAATGCTGCATCAGGCATGGAGGGTTGGCAGAGCAGTGCAGTACTGAGGACATGCGAGCAAGGCTGTTTTTTGAAATCTAAGTGGGATGAAATGAGCTGCTCTACAGCCTCCATCCCAGCTGCTTTGCAATAAGGTAGGAGAGAGAAGAAATCTAGCAGGAGTGCAACGTATTTAAATTAAATTGCCCACATTTACTCATTTGGTCAGCGTGACACAGCCTAATGTGTGAAATGAATGTGATGGGACTGGGGTGGCTGCTGTGGAAGTAAGAGAACCACTGCAGGCCTGTTGTCCTGTGTCCTAAGGGGGATCGTGTTCCCCCTTAGGGCACCTTCAGTGACTACCACAACATTGGATATTATGGCAGAAGTCAAGCATGTTCGGACAGCCCTGTGCTACAGACTGTAATTTCTCATCTCTCCAGTTCAGAGAATCATGAGAGCCTCCTGGAGAGACTTCTCCTCTCTGTTGTCCAGGATTTCCACTGTACATCTCTGAGGCTGCCAAGAGAGACCTGGCTATTGATTTTGCAGAATGGGCTGTATTTGCTGTTGGAGGTGATGGTGTGGGTAGGTGTGCAGCAATCCAGCCATACAGCAGCACTTGTGAAATCTGTGAGTGCCTTACCTCAGTGCAAAACATCTCAAATATCTGATGAACTCCCTGCATGTGCTGGACTTCTGGCCTCTCTGAGGAAATCTGAGGAAAGCTCATGCTGAGAGTGTCATGCTGGAGTAGGTGGGGGTTTTAGTGGCTGGGCCATGGTGAGCTGCTCATGTGAAGGGTCCCATTAGCCACAGATGCGTTTAGCCCTCTAAGAGCCTTTCCTGTAACCCACTCCAGAGGCTGGCTTTGCCCCTCTGTGATAAGCAACCACCTTGATAAATCTTCAGCAAGTTGCTCCTGGTGCTGTCTCGTGAAGTGTCCTGCTCATTTTCTGCCTTCCCAGCTTTCCTTCCCATGGGCAGGCACGCCAGGGCAGGCTGTAGTAGCAGCAGTAGTGATGTGCCAGAGCAGGAGGACAGGTATTTTACTTGGCTTTTCTTTCCCCTATCTGGAAGCTTCCAGCGTTGCTCACTGTGGTTCAGGCTTTCTGCTGTTCTGCGAAGCAGACGTCGTTGCTCTTTCCCATATGATACAGATGTTTTTGCAAGAGTGTAAATTACTCCCAACCAGTAAGTCTTTTATGAAACACTATTCCTCTGCACAGTGAAGAAAAATGCAACTGAAGCTGGTAATTAAATGTTTACTGTTAAGTACTTTATATATTATATACTATAGATCATTCCATCAATTAAACAAACCATTTAACTTCCCTCAACAGCATTATTGTCTATTATTAGGTTAATCAGCATTCACATCCTGTAACTTTGCATTTCTATCTAATTAGCCTTTCTTTCTTACTTCATATTTCTATTTAATTAAGCTCAGCATCAGAACTGAATTCCCTGTACTCAGCGCTAGAAGAGGACTTTATCCTTTTGGTGCTCAGAGGGAGGAGAAAGGGGCCCAAATATTTTACAGTCTCCTTGGATTTCTGTTAAGGTTTCCTTCTGTGAGCCAGTTCCTGCTTAACTCCAGAGAAATTTGTGTCCATGTAGGAAGCTGTAGTTTTGACATCTTCCTGATTGTCTCAGATTATCAAAGAGCTCCCCAATGCATGGTGGCTGCAGCTGGTGTAAGAGTGCTGCAATGATTGCGTGGACCATCCAGCCACCACTCCAGCAAGAAGACATGGTGGGTTTGCTGCTCTTGCCTTTGCCTCCAAGTCTTTCCGGCCCCACAGATATTCTGCTACAAGGTCACTGGCAAATTTAGTGTCATATAGATGACTCTCTGCATGGCATCCCTGGATAAAGACACTGAGGGTTTTCAGTGGTAGGAGTCACACAGATACCTGTTGAAAGCTCTCATATCCTATTGATGAACTGATCTAACCTGCTGTTAATGTCTTATCTTAACCACTTTAACTTAACAGTTAACCACCGTTCCCTACTATCCACACTAGCATTTGGGTAAATTGTTTGCATCTAAAGCAGGAGTGAAAGCCGTGGTAGTATTGGTGATTGACCTGGTGTCCCCTCAGAAGGCAAGCCCACTCTGAACCAGTTCATGATCATGCTCAGAGCACCAGTATGCAGAGAGTTTTAGCACTGTGTTTCCCCCAGTGAAGACAAGTTCTTTTTTCACCAGAAAAGAAGAATACTGAAAAGAAGTGAAAAGGAGGTTCACAGATCTTTAAACCTGTATCATGTCATCTCACTGGGAGTTTCAGGTATGTGTTGGGTAAGGAGTTTATTTTCTTCCTGACTAGAAAGCTAGGGAGTTTGTGACTTCATTCTGGATGGTGATATAAGGATTAGCAGCTGGGAACAGTTTGTATCTTACCTGACCAGAGCAAAGAAGTGCATGCTAGTGCTCTTCCATCTGTGCCCAGGCTCTGGCCATGGGTGAGAGTTGGGACTGGTGGGACAGACCATAATACCTGCCCGGGCATGGGGTTTTGTCAATGAGCATCAGTTGTATACGTAATTTTACGGACCCCACTTGACAAATCTTTGCAGAGTTGCTGAGGCTTGGGTCACCAGAGGGATGCACTTTTGACTGAAGGATTGTACTAATTAGCTGATAGCACTGACCCATGACATCGGCGGGTACGAGAAGCCCATGATACCATGCACCAAACTGCATGAGGCTAGGCTGGGTTTTGAGTGCTGTTGTCATGCTGTACATGCCTGCTGATAATGTGCTTTTTTTTTTTTTTTTTTGGCACAAACGTGTGCTCTGTTCTCTCAATCCCCAAGCCCCTGGGTCTACTACAGGAGGCTGTCAACTGCAATCTCTCTCCCTCAGACATTTATGGGGTACCCGAGGCACCCAGCATGACAGCATCACTGGAAACCAGATTAAATAGCAGGCTGGGAACACCTTGCTTGTCACCACTTAGTATCCAAGCTGCAATGGCTTTGAGGAATTGTCTGGGCCCCTCCAGAGTCCCTGAGCAGCTCTTTGTGCTAGTACCAGTCCAGAACAATCAGCAAATTGAGTTCTTTTTATTAACTTTAAAAGAAGACATTAGCCTCAGCTAGGAGAATAAAACCAATTTATGAGGCAATTAGCTCTGCAAAAACATTTCAGTCTCCCCAGAGCAGCCATCTGAGGAACATCTTATTCCAGCTGCACAGCTTCTTCTGGCCTTGGCTTTATGGCACACTCCATTTATCATAAATAATCATAATGTATAAACAAATGGTTTCCTCCTGTGTGTGAGACAGCCAGGAAGGTCTTCTCTGCCTGAAACTAGACTGCGTTGTTGGGTTCCTCCCTTTGGGTGCCATTCTCATGGCCTCTTACTTGATCACAACTAATTTTGATGCTCAAGCTTTTTTATAGGTAGTGTTATCTTACATGGGCTTTTAATGGGATCTGCAACAGGGTTAGCTGCAATCCAGAGAACTTGAACTGCATGAGGAGGCCATGGCAGCAGACTCCAAGAGCTCTTTGTGCACTTTCCAAGTCCCTTTGCAGGAACTGCAGCTTTCTCAGTCCATGGGGAATGCTGGAAGTTCGGGCAAAGCCAGAAATGGGGTCTTCCTCTGCCATTATTTTCCCAATCAAATACATTCTGGATGATTAAGGTGGTGCAGGGGTGAATGTAGATTGGAGTTGACACAAAAGTTTGATCTGCTACTTGTGGGCAAGCCTGAGACTTCCAAATTTGCCTTAAAATCAAATTGAGATGAAAAGTTAAAATTCAGTTTCAGTGAACTGATGCAAAATGTAATTCTGTCAAACAAAGAACTCCTATTTTCTGTATTTTCTTGTTTCAAGTTTTCTGTTTTATTAGAAACATCTGTTTCCTGATTTTAATTACATGATGCTATTGTGGAAGTGAAAACTATACTATCAACCCCCAAACATTAAACCATAACATTTTTACTATGAATATTCTCATCAAAGTTAGTGAAGATCTGCCTAACATTATGATTCTGCTAAATCAACATTTTTTGACATAAGGTGTTGCAGCTGGAGGAATGCTGACCAGCTTTTTTTTTTTTTTTGGCTTCTAGAAGGAGCACTTCTCAGGAGAACAGCCCCAGGCTGGTACCATTTTTACCTCCATCAGCAGGAGGGAATCCCACAGGGCTCAGTGTGTTCTAAGAAACTCAAGGGGAAAGAAAGTGTGATTGTCTGCTCCATAATATGTGATCATATTAAAATAGCCAGAAAAAGAAAGGGCTAAACCCCAAGCTTTTCAATATGAATCGGGATGCCCAAAAGACAGCTTCCTATGGAGACTTTTCAGATATTAAAATTGGTGCTGTCTGTACCTCTGTTTCTCTCTGAGACCTGTTTCTGCATCTCAAGAAGCGTGTACCCAGCTCTGAAATGCAACAGTCTTTCTATTTATTAGTCTAAAGAGCATGAAAGAGCAGGGGAAAACCAATGAAAGCTAATGTTCAGAGTCACCAGCAGCACCAATCCTGTTGGTCACTGGGGATACAGCATAAGAAGCATGAATCTCAGGCAGACCTTCTCATCCTTGAATGTCCACTGCTGCTGTTGGTCTTTGAATTAAAGACCTCACAGGACCAGTACCACCTCAGGTGTGCTGGCTGCAGGCCCTCGGGAGGTGATTTGATTGGATTGTGTGAGTGACCCAGCACACTCAAGTCTTTTGCAACAACTTCCTGTACAGTTGTGCTATTTATCTCATACTCCACACTACAGATTAAGCATGGGATTTACAGCCACTCAGAAGTACTGCTATCAGTAGCTTGACTGCCCCGAGTCTATCAGTGGCTTTGAAAGGATTTTTTTCTTCTTTATATATTAAAATCCTCTCCTGCCCCACTTCTTTCTCCATCATTGAGTTAAAGGTCTGGTTAACATCTCCTTTGGAATAATTCTGCCTTTAAATTTTGATGACTCAGTGAGTCTAGCCAAAGCTTTTTAAAAGCTTTTAATTCTAAGCTTTGGGGGTTTTACACAGCTGGTTAAATCTGTAATGACTTTTCTTCATTTCCACTTGAACTTTCTACTGTCCTGGTGCTCTTTAACTCCTGCAAGGCCTCATTTAGGTTCCATCAAAGCACTTACACAAGCAGAGGAGTGGTTCTTCCAGTACTCCCTTTTTATTAATGCATGGGTGTATAAATGATGCTGCCACTGAAAGGATTGAGCTCAACCTGAAGAAGACACAACCTCTTAAGGTGTTAGTTATCATGGCTGCATCATTCTGTATGGAGCCTGTAGCAAGTGAAATGCTTTGTGTGTGTGTGTGTGTAATACATCATACACTTACAGCACTAAAGTCATTCCTGCCTCTGCCCTCCCTAGGCCTGTGCATATCACTGTTTATTTTACAACCCAGCACTTTTCACAGCTGTCCTGTATGTCCAGGAACATGGATGGTTCAACAAACCAGTGCCAGCCTTAGAGAAAGGACTAACCTCAGCCTAGTTTTTAAAACTGAGAGGTTGGCTTTATGGTTGGGGCTGGTACCAACCATCCCACTTGCTGTGCAGAAAGATCTTGAGCTGCAGAAAATGAAATTGTGTTCTCCATGGCTACAGGTGAAAGGACACATTGGCACAATAGTAGCAAAGAGAGCAATTTTTCAGCAGGACAGACAGTGAGGGCAAGCCTTTGTAACACACCACTGCTGCAAACAGCCATGGGATGTCTCACAGCAATGGCAGTCCTAGAGCACCTCTGCTTTGCTTGCCTCCAGGTGTGAGACAGTCACTAGGCCATTGCCGGAAAAAAGGGTGAATTAATACCTTGTGTTGTACTTGGAAACCATCTTCTGTTACCTGTGTTGTTACACACATCAGCTTTGATAGGCTGCTTAATTGTCTTCTGGCCAAATATTCCTATGCTGATGTACAAAAGCTGTCCCACTTTGACACTCATTCATACAAATGTTAGCGCTGCTGTAGTGGAAGCAGCTGTCAGCTGGATAATTGCATGGAGGGTGCTGGGTTTTTGTGCCAATTATGAAATGATTCAGACATCTAGTGGGAGGCTACAGCATGATGTTTGGGCTGAATTTTCAAAGGTGTTTAGGTGCTAGAATACTCAGATAAGTGCTTGTGGGGATCAACAATGCCTGAGAAGCTTCTTTGCCTAAATCTTACTGAAATCATGTGTGTTCTGGTATCAGAGCTACTGAGATGCTTCTGGAAAGTCCTGTTTGTAAGAGGAAGTGTTGGTAACATACTTTGTGTTATAGAGAGGTGGCAACTACAAAAAACACCCAATGCCAAGACAGAATAAACAAGATAAATGCATAATTGTATGCCCTTTTCTTTGAAAATGGATTTGGATCAGGAATTTGAAAGGATTGGAAATATTAGAGATCATCTACAAGGAAGAACAAATGGGTCAGGAAAGAAAGTTCAGCTGGAGCAGGCTTCAGGAGAGCTGGCTCTGGTCTTTGCCCAGCCCCAGACCTGCTGTGTGATCACAGGAGGTCCTGGAGGCCCAGACTCTTGAGGACATAGCAGCTGAGGCTGGTTTAGTGGTTTCCCACCCCAAGTCCTGTTTAGTCCCCGAAGAGGTTTTTGATGGCAAGTCTATCCAGTTTCCATCAAGAGTTACTAACACATTGATCGTCAGATATTTGGGTAAAATGGAGTTTTCTGTTTCTTGGTGTTCCCTATGCTGGCACCTTCTCCTGTGGGTATGGGCTGAGGGTGATGGTTACTCTGTGCTTGCTGGCACTGTGGGATGAGCTGGGCTCCTTTGCATCTCCAGAAGCAATACTGTTCATGTTTTCTCATCAGGAAACCTGTCATAAAAAGCCCAGTATCATCCTAGGAGATGTGTGTCTCCTAGGTGTTCATCTTCCTTTCGGGACAGGCTGGAAGAAACATATTTCTCTTGTAAATGCCATTGCAGAAGGGACAAAATGTCTTTCAGTGTTACCAGAGACAGCACTGTATGACTTTGCTTCTTCAGACATGAGGTTACAGGGCAGCAGGCCATCTTCAGCTGTCAGACACAGAGAACAAGTGGTGCCCTCCTGGCTTCTTTCAGACTTGATTCTTCCTTAGGACAGTAAGATCTTGCTCTCCTCTTGCTAGAAGCAGGGTTGTGGCTGGCACAGGAGCTGGGCTTTGACAAGGGTGAGTCCTTGCTTCCAAACAGTTCCTTTACAGCTCTTGCAGGACTTGCCGCTATGGCATTTGGGGCTTTTGCTATGATCCTGCTGCTGCCACCATGTTGCAGTTGCCTTCATTCAGCAGGAACTTTTCATTTAGATGTCAGCTCTGCAGTGTCTCAGCCTGGCTCTGTGTTTGGAGGGGGAAAATCGGAGCAGGAGGGAGGCTGCGGAGCCCCAGCAAGAGGCACGCTCCCCACATCCAGCCTCATGCTGTGGCTGGAAATTGTCTTGCAGGTGTCACTGGTCCAGGGCATGGGATGGAGGAAAGCTAACAGGCCTTATCTCAGCTGGGGAAAAGAACTCTGTAATTAGGATAAAGCCTTACAGCTGCCAGTTTTGTAATTTCTTTTCTGCTTTCTTACTATAGGGAGGGGAGTCATGTTGCCCACTCCTGAGAGGGTAAAAGTTTTATTTTCTCAGGCCAGATCACACCCAGGAGTGTGGTTTGGCTATCAAATGGAGAAGTGCAGAGGATAATGACAGCTGGGTTGGTTTTTCAGAAGAAAACAAAACAAAAAAAACCCCAAAAGATGAGGTCACCTTTTCCAATGAAAAGCAGGGAGATGAGGAACTGGGGAGCGTGTGTTACAGTCATTAGCACGGAGTTTAAAAGAACTGCGAGCACCCTGTGTTTTGAAGTTCAGTTGGTAGCACTTAATAGCTCTGGCTTCCCGCAGAAGTTCCTCAGCCTGTTTGCGGT
The DNA here is from genome assembly GCF_037038585.1 of Patagioenas fasciata. Classification (NCBI taxonomy): domain Eukaryota; kingdom Metazoa; phylum Chordata; class Aves; order Columbiformes; family Columbidae; genus Patagioenas; species Patagioenas fasciata. Next base: position 15,622,353 of record NC_092526.1, on the reverse strand, counting down.
TGCTCCCAGCAGGGAGACCGGTAGATTTATATGATTTTACAGGGGTACAAAATAGTTACTTTTCAGTGTTGTACTGTTTACCCTTAATGGACTCTGTGACAAAACAAATTTCGGTGGTGTAAAAGTGCCTGGGCTGCTGGACTAAAGTAGTCCATTTGCAACAACCTGCGGTGAGTGAAAGCCACAGGCCTGGTTATGGTCATGCTGAAAGGTAGCAAAAGATCTGATCACACCAGGCACTTAGAGAAGGACAGATTTATAGCACAGACCTGTACGATTTAAAGAACAGAATTCCTTTTGCTCCTGAATTCAGCTTAATGTTAAAGAGCCAGTGTGCTGAGTGTTGCACAGGACATTGCAAACAGGGTATCATGAATGACCCTTCAGGGAGCCTGCAAGTGCTACTGAAACACTCATGCAAGGGCATGTTTCTTCCTTAAGAAGGCCTCAGTCCCTGTGAGGAGTCAAAACAGTCCATGGGCGGTGGCCAGGTCCCCTGCGAGCAGCATGGGAAAGCTGTGGGAGGCAGGTTGCGAGTGGTAGAAGGATGCATGAAGGGTGGCCCTGGCAGAATGGGAACAGCACACTGTGGGGAGGAGGTCTCCGAGCCAAGGCTGAGACATAGCCACAGCTTATAGTTAAATGCCAAGGTGTGGGCAAGGACTTCTATGTTGTGGTCTCAAACAAAGTCTCTTTCCCTTAAATACTTCATGTTTCATCTGTTTTGGAGCTGCAGAATTTCTCCCCTTGAGGACGGCTGGGAGGGTCAACAATATCTCTATTAAATTTCATCTTTCTCTCTATGCAGAACAACCAGGGATTCTCAATTGATGGACTAATGTTACAGCTGACACCTGACAGGCTTTTACCTAGACAGCACAAATATGGGTGCAATGTCTTGTTGACATATTGCTTGGACTTTAGGAATGAGGTACATCTATCTAATCCACATTGGAAACTTATTACAGAAGATGTCTAGAGCTAAGCTAGCAGTCCAGTGTCCAGGAGGGGAAAGGAAAGGTTACAGAGCGTAACACAGAGCAAAGTTGTCCCAGTTGGCTAAAGAGGAGTTGCACCAGCTAGCTCAGATACAGATCACACCAGCAAGGTGGCCTGGGTTACGTGTGGTGAGTTGAATTGCACCATGTGTGAACAGAAATAGTTTGAGTTGTTCCATGAACATAAAAGGAGGACTGAAGTTTCACATGTTCAGCCACCATCTCCACATCTTCCTTAAGAACAGGCACTCCCACAGAGCAGGAAAGCAGTCATACTACCTTTGTGGACCGAAGCAGAAGTCAGGCATGTCAAGTTTATTCAGATCTAAACCAATTTAGATCTGTTTTCCCTTCAGGCCTGTGGGTATCATTGGAGAAAGGTGGCTTGTAACAATCCTGTTCACACTCTAGCTCAGCCACCTGATATAAGACCAACACTTGTTGATACTGAGCCGAAATCTAATCTAAGTCCCATGTGTGAGTAGTCAGTCACATACAAGTACCCTCAGAGGGCAGATCGGCCACGTGGAGGCTGAATGTGTGGCATTGCAATGACTTTGAACAAGTGGGGTACATGTAGATGGGCATGATCCCTGATCAGGCCTTTGAACCAATCCAGTCTGCAGACACAGGTGTCTGAGAATCTGCAATTTGTGAGTAGCCAGGCTGGGACCATTGAATATACCTATACCACTGCAAGTATGTGGGGACTGGAGTGTCATTCCCAGGGTCCCACACCATCTGTGACTTCTGTGGTGTAACCCAAAGGTGATGCAGAGAGGAAAGGGACTTCCTGAAGCCAGAAGTTTGACAGCTTTCTTCACAGCTGCTGAAACTGCTGCCTGAACCAGGCAACACAAAGATCCTGTTGCCTTATGCAGCTAAACTTGCTCTGCCTTGCTGGTCTGCATATCCACAGGAACAGCTCAGGGTGGCAGTGCTGCCTTGTGGTTTGAACCGTTCCCTGGGTTGATTTCTGTATCTTGCTGATACACAGAGGGAGTTGTATCCCCAGAGTGAGCATCAGGGGTTTCATATGAAAAAAACACAGATGCGAACTGCAGAAATCTGTGTCCCACCATGCTGGGTTTAATTAAGGGCATGCTGGAAAGGTTTCTGTTTGGTAGCACCTCTCTGCAACCATGCTGTGTTGGAATTCAAGTGGCTTTATGGGAAAACTGAGTTTGGGCTCACATCTGGCAATATTGAATCACTGCCCTGTAGGAAGAGAAGGTTATTTCTATTTTCTGCGTTTCAAGTGACTACATGTGCCAAACACACATTTCTGCTACAACTAGTAGAAAGAAAAAAATGTGTAACTGCTGTAGGAAGTATCAGAAAGGAGCAATGTAAAATGCCACACCACTGATTATTAGCGCTGTCCAGTCCTAAAGGAAAGCGTAGCCTTTGAAGGAGAGCACTTTGTCTGAACACTGCCTGGTTGGGAGGTAACCGTGGCACAGGTGTCTGCTATGGATACAGCCTTGTGCTGCGCTAGTTGCTCTTCTGCTTGTGCTCTTGGCATTGATCTGTCTCCTGGGGACAACTGTCAGTGTTCCATGTGTTTCAAGAAGTTCAAGCAGCTGATATACCATTGCAAAATCTGCCTGCTAAATATGTTCCATTTATTTTCCTGTGCAATATATTATCTACAAAATCTATTTATCTAATATTATCTCTCTACCTCATTAGATACAGTTGTATAAATAGAGATGAAGGCAATAGGGCATAACTTCTTTTCCTACGCATGTCTACTTTATCCACTCAAAAGGTTGATTCTAAGAATTCAGGTTTTCAAGTTGATTCTAAGAATTTCCTTTTTTTTTTTTTTTTGGTTGGTTGATTTGTTTATTTTTGTTTTTTACCCCTCTTCTTCTGGATTTCTGGTGTAGTCTGATTTAAGGTACTGTCACAGAGGCACCCCGAGGTTAGTTTAAGGGACAACAGGGTCCAAAACAACTTTTATTAAACCGGTGAGAAACAGGGTTTTAGCACGCCAAAAGTGACTTAAATACAGGTTTGGATATCAGTTGAGGAAAATTATTAAAGGGCAGCAACTAATACAACAGGTGGTCCACAGAGTGCATGCACGTGGCTTCACCAAAACAATGCCGGAACTGTCTCTGAGTCCGGGAAGAGTACACACTTACCTCAACACGGTGCGGGATTATTTTTAAAGAGATACGTATACTTGTAGTGAGTACGGAAAGTTAGTACACTCGCGATTCTGCAGGAGTAAATTTATAATACACTCGCAATCCTGCGAGGGTTAATTTACTTACAAGTGCAAATGTGCACGGAATATTACACGTGCTTATGTGGAAGCACGGGAGGAAAATACACTCGTGATTGTGCCAGGAAATAATTTATACATGTGCTTGTATTGAGCATGGAAAGTTACACGTGCAAATGTGCACGGGAAGTTACTCGTGCTTGTATTAAGCACGGAAAGTTACACGTGCTTATGTGGAAGCACGGGAGAAAAAAAATACACCCGCGATTATGTGAGGATTAATTTTACACCTGCTCATATAGAGCAAGTAAGGTTACACGTGCATATGTGCACGGAAAGGATAAATATACTCACAATCCTGTGAGGAGAAATTTTACTCGCCCCCGTGGCAGCAAGGCAAGCGGAGTCTCCATCCCGGGGGGGCTCTCAGCAGCAGCCTCTTTCTCGTGCTCCGAGAGACCGGCGACAATGGGTGGAGTCTCAACAAGAGTCCCTTTTTTTATACTGGCTGATCAGATCTGACTGTAGGCATTCTAGAAGCTTTTCTGCACCCCCACACTGGCTGTGGGGTGCCCCTGAAGCCTCCAAACATCCCCCACACTGGTCGTGGGCGCCCAGCAGCTCACTGGTGCCTTGGCACTTTCTTCTCCTAATGGCTCTGGCCAGGGTGCTCTGGGGCCAAAGAAAAGAAGCTGTTAGCCTCAAACAGCAGAGAGAGAGGGAGATGTGCCTACTCCTTCCATACTGAAGGAGGGAGGGGGAGAGAGGGGGGATTTGCATCCTGCCACAGGTACCTATGCTGTACAGTTACTTTACCCCTGAACAACAGAACTGCTTTGTGGATGCTCTGTGCTGTTAATGTGGAAACTGTGGCCCATGTGTTCAAAAGCATGTATATTTGTCCAGGGGCTTCTAGACAGAAATAAAGCCCCTCTAAGATGTATAAAGAGATATAGAAATATATTTTGCATCTATATATGAATCATAAATTTAAACACCCCCCATTTACAGTGACTGTCAATTTTGTGGTGGGGAATTTCAGGAGCCCTGGTAGGAAGGTGTCCTGTTGCAGGCACCCTGCTCTGGGACATGGCGTATAAACACGTATGTATATACAACTGTGTCCTCTCTGTATCACTCAGGATCATTTCAGCCTCAGAGGTAACGTCTCATTCTGGTGCAGTGGCAGATTTAAGGACTGACACAGCCTTGTAGCTTTGTTGATTTGTGTAGAAAAGCATCTCCACTTCTTCTAGGCAGCATTGTGATGGGTTTCCCCTGAGCTTTGGTAATGCCCAGGGCGTTTACCTGGCTTTTCAATCATGGCTTCTGCTCCTTGCCCAGCCAGAGGCTTCTCTCACCAGCTCCTTTCCCCAGGCTGTGCTTTGGATCTGTTCTTTGTGCAGTGAAGTAATAACTCTGAGCCATAAGGGGCTTAATTATTGTGCTTATAAAGCAGAATGTCAGCAGTGCTTAGGCAGATCTGGTTGTGGTGGTGGATGACCATCTACACTTATTTCCAGATTTGTACAACCCTGTGGCTATGTGGAGTCAAACCTGGTGTTGCCCAAGGGGAAATGGTTCTATCAGAGAGAAGATTCACTTTCTGTTCCTGCACCCACTTCCCCTAAGCGTAAAAGAGCAGGGTTATTTTGCCAAGGCTTTGTAGTTTCTTTGGCGTGGAATAAAAAGTCAGGCGAAACACAAAGAATAAAGAGAAGTAGCAATGTGTAAAATGGAGCCAAACACAGTTTTTTAGCATTTGGTTTTTTGGAGGATGAGAGATTCTGTTGACTCTCTGCAGCATTAGTCTCTGCTGCTGTGCTGCTCCTGCTAGAAAGGGAGCACAAAGACTCCTGTTTAGTAGACATGGCCAAGAATTTCTCAGAAGCATCAGATGTCAAATCAACATTTTCAATCTCTTCTCTCTGCCTGAGTTGCTTTCCCTTCATGTATTTTTCACTGCTTTTCTCCTTCTAAATTCCCTCCCTCCTTTTCCCTAATCAAACCTTTTCTCTCATAGCAAACATCATTACTAGAGCAGGCAAGATGAAATATGCCTCAATCCCACTGAAGACAGAAACCCAAGAGAGAAGGGCAAAGAAGAGCAAATCAGGGGGTTTGCAGAATGCCAACACAGCAATGGCAGTGAGAAATACAAGACAGAGCTGTTAACCACACAAGGAAATAAATGCTCCTGTGGGAAAAATCATACACTAATGCCTATTAGCTTAATAGCCCTGTGGTTTAGGCAGAGGGCTGAGAGACAAGGGGCTCCGGGCTCTGCGTGCTGCCGTGCCGCAGCCCGGCTGTCGCCTGCCAGGCTGGATGCTCGCTCTGCCCTTGGCTGCCTTTGCCACTTTCCAGTGTAAAAAGAGAACTGGTTTCTTCTGGGGTTGTCAGGCACAGTCAGAGGCCAGCAACACCAGGAAGAGCTCAGGCTGTTAGATGAAGGAGTTCACCACGTGTGTGTGTACACACTTGTGTAAGGGTCAGGTCTTTCCCCTCATGCGGTTCCCTCTCTCCTATCTCACTCTGTCCAGAGGTTGGAGCTGAGTGAAGGTCTCCAGCACTTGTCTTCAGAAAGAGGTTGCACACAATGTGCCCAGTCCAAAACCAAAGTGCTCTGCAGCTGAGTTGCTGTGAATTTGGGGACTGACCCTCAGAGCAAAAAGTCCGTGTTGAGAAGATAATTAAATGGAAGCAAATGGCACAGCCAGTGCAACAGAGAGCAGGAGATAATAAACAGTACCACTTTACCAGGAAGGTTTATGAAGGAAGTAGAGCAAAGCTTCCCTTGGAGAAAAGATAAAGAGGCAGATTATTATATACTTTACTTCATACTGCTTCCTGAAAAAGAGCCGAGGGCATTGTTTTCTGCTTTAATATTTTGTGTTAAAGAGTAAAGGGATGAAGGCAAGGAACCTGAGTAGCTATGAGTTAATCTGAAAAGCAGAGATTTTTAGGCTGGGGAGTAGAAGAACTTTATTGGGTATTATTAGAGTTTTCAGCTCACAAAGAACAAGTTTAATATTTTTTTCTTTTGACTGCTGCTCCTTTTTCCTTTGATTGTTAAATTCCCTCTCTGTCTAGAAATGCCCTACTTCGAACAGACTCTGCTTGTGTCTAGCAAATGGCCTAAGGATGCTGAGCACTGAGGCACTGGGGCCACAACAGGTAACTCAGTCTGAGCGCTATGGCAGCTAGATTTGGGGATGTACGGGGTTAGTAAGAGAGAAACATCCTGCTCTAGTTGTTAACACCAGGTTTTTGGGGCAAGAACACATCAGTTCCCAGCATCCCTTTTGCTGTGGAAAGGATGAGACCTTAGGGAGGAGAAATAAGGGAATGTAATTCTGTGTTATGTGCTATGAATGTTCTGGGCAAGAAATTTTAAAGAATGGATGTTTGGAGGTCCTACTAGTAACTCAAGATATGAGACCTTTTTTAACTTCTAAGGCTGCCAGGAGTTAATGCAAAAGTAATTGCCAGGCAGTGGGTAGATGGTGATGTGGTGAATAGGCTTAGGTACCCTAAGCAAAAGGCGGGTCTCTAGTGATGAGGGTGTTGTCAAATATTGTAAAAGGCTTCAACAAGTGAAATATTACAATTAGCTGTTGTTTGCTGCTGCTCCTTACATAGATTAAAATGGAAGAGCAAGGTTCCCTACGCCTGGAAACTTCTGCAAGCATGGAAGTGAATTTTGAACAGACATTAAAAAAAAAAGGGAGAAATTCGATATTTTTCCTCTTATGACTATATCAGGTCAGATTTACTGCCTTGTAGTGGCTGGCAAGAAACTTATTAGGAGATAATACTGCTACCTCAGAGCTGGGGTATTAAATTTAATTGATTACTTCTTTGTGACAATGATGAAAGCGGAAAATCAAAGATGGATGAATATTGTACCACATGTCCTTGCTGTTCTGGAAGCACAGACTGAGCCTCAAGCTGTTTGCAAGGTTTTTCTTTCCCAACTGGCCAAAATAAGCCTGTGCCAGCCTTCTCCTGCATCCTACTAGTGTATGAACATCTCCCAGCCTCTAATGCATTCATGATCACCGTGCTACCACAGGGTGATGGATGAGGAAGCAAAGACAGGAGGGAGGCTTAAACCCTCCGGTTCCCGTGGGAATGAATCACCAAAATGTGGTTTATGGAGTTGATGAAAATGAAGAGAAATCCCCTGGCAGAGAAAAGGAGCTGAATCTGCATCACTCCATGATGTGAAAGAGACAACCAAAGTGCAGTACAGGTTACCCTGGATATATAGAGATGTGTTGGGAAAGGACTGCGGTGTGCAACTACTACCAGAAGGCCATGAGCATGCACCCCTGGCTCTTGCAAATGTCTCACCACATCTGCTACACTGACAGCCCAGTGCCATTTACTTGTGTATATCACCAAGATCCAGCTCTGCCATTTGGGTCTCTTCGGGCTTTCCCATAGGGTGGGTACCCAAGGCTCCAGCCTGCCCCAAATGTTCCCCAAGGGCTCTGGCTGGAAAAGGAGCTGCTTTTTCCCTCAGGCTGCCCTCTCTACCTGCCAAACATGTTCTTCACTGCAAAGAGAAGCATCTGTTGCCTACACATGATAGGACTGAAAAGCCAGCGTCTGAGGATAAACTATGAAGGGAAAAAATTTGCTTCAGTGGCAGCTGCTGGCGGGGAGTGTCTGTAATGAGGGAGGCTGAGAGCTGGCCTGAGGAACAACAGCTCCCAGTGCCTCGCTGGGTGATGTCCCTGGCAAACTATGCTTGCCACAAATAGTCAAGTATCTTGCTTTTTAATATCCTGACGAAATGAGCCCTCCATGCCCTCACCTCCTCTAGCTGAAACAATTTTGCCAGTAATGTGAATCATAAATGCCATTTTCCTGCAGCGAGCTGTATTTCTCCTTGGAAACTTCCCTTGCAGTTGTGATGCAACAAACTTTTTGCTTTCGATGAGCAGGTAGGATCAGAGCTTCTGGTGGTGGGAGGATATTCATGTGCATACATATATGCACAGATGTTACTTTCAAACAAATTACGTTTTGTTTTCCAAAAGGCCTGATTTGAATGTTAGACTTTGTAAACTTTCTCTTAATGTATCTTTCTGATGTGACAAATTAACAAAGAAGTTTTCAGTCCCTCTCAGTCTGCATCTGTTATCTCAGTGACATCACAGTTTACTTCAGTGTGGGCTGGAGAGCACAGTCCCAAACCTTCTCCAAAACCTGCAGGAGGAAAGAGTCCACTGTGGCTGACAAGATGCAATGGATTGATGCTTTGTGAGTGCATGTGTAGATGTGCCTATGTCCACTTCATCTTCAGAAAACACAGATCCGCAGCCTTCTTGATGAAAGAAGTTTGGAGCTCAAATAACAAAGAAAGCAAGCAACAATGGGAAGTGTATTTTTTTTTTTTTTTAAATTTTAGCCTTTCCAATTCATAAAGAGATTCTCCAGTCAATCCAAGTGCATTTGTATAAACCTAGGTTGGCAAGGAAAGGACAAGTTAGAAGCAATGCAGTGAGTTGGTGTCTGAAGCTTGTTTCATTCAGAATGATTATTTGCAATATACTGGATTGTACGAATACAGGGTGTTTCAGGCAGGGTCACGCTGCAGGCTCTCTCCCTCAAAGGCAGGTCCTGGAGCTCAAAGAAATCACAAAGCCAACTTTTCTCCCTTCTGGCAGATGTGCTTTCAGGGGTCACAGGTGGAGGGAAATGTTAGAGGTAAGTACGCTTTCAGTCTCTCCTTGCACAGGGCTCATTGTGAACACTACCTAAGGTTGTGGCTCCCTGCTTGTTACACAAAGCAAGTACTAGTGCTTCTTGAAACAAATTTTATGCAGTCACAGGCTTCAGCTTGAAACTGTTTGAGGGCATCACCCATTACTGTCATATTTGGATCGGTGGGCGTCGTATCTGGCCACAGGCACAATGCTGTCACTGGCCAGTCTGGCCTGGAAGAGACAGGAGAAATATTCTGCATTTTCAGAGGGAGAAACATATACTGACTGGACACTTAGTGTGCTGGACTGTTCAAAAAGTAGCCTCTTTTTGCCAGTTTTTCTGAAAGATCAAAGCAATTCAAGAACACAGAAAAGAGGGAAAATAGAACTGGAACTTATAAGCAAAAAACTCTATTGTGTATCAAGTCTGAACCCATCCCCTGGTTTACATTTCACTGTCCATCTTTGGAGAAAATTCAGTCCTGAGGTTTGCTGCCTTCTCTGCACTGAACACAGCAATTATGTTCATCCTATTAAGATTCCAGACTCAATTTTTCATCCTTTTTCTAAGGCCTGTGCTGTTATTTTCTATCCAGTCACTCTTACAGTTAGAAAATGTACATTTGAGAGGCTGACTTGAGTTGCTCTTTCCCTTGGGGAATAATAGATGTCATGGTGTTTAGAAAAATCAGAAAAACCCCAAACCTTTCCATGCACCAAAGGATGTGGGGATAAAACCACTTTAAAAATCCCCATCCTAAATACTGTAATCTAGAGCTGACAAAAGTGGTCATAGACTTGTTTTTTTCTTGTGGCTCAGCCTGCCTTTAGCCAATACAAAAATGCCTTGTAATTACTGTCTCTCCAGGAAGTTTGACCAGCATTGTCTCCAGCTGTGTGCTTTCCCTCCTATTAACACGTACTATTTGTGGAAGTTTTGACTTTTTCTTTTTTTTTAATATTCTAACAAAAAAGATTTTCCAAACAGTCACAACGTTTTTGTCTCTTTCAATCCTGTCTGATACCTTGTTTTAAGTGTCTGTGAAAGGCAAGTAGACATCTGTGGAGACTAAAGAGAAGCTCAGGCAATTTTACACAGCTCTTTCCCCCCCTACTGCCTGCCTCTGTAATCTGACAATAAAATTCGATTTTTGGTATCTCTAACACTCCAAAAGTAAACCCTTTTCATAATATGTATCATTTTCCAAGGTAATTTGAAGAGAATACCTTTCACTTTCAAATTGCCCTTTGGCAGATTTGAAACCACTGTTGTTTCGTAAAAGCTCTTGGCATTTAAAACTGCTTTGTAAGAAGGAAAAGGAGGGGGAATAAAAAAAAAAAAAAGCTCCCAACCCTGGCTACTTCATGTTCCTTCTGATCTGTCCAGAGCTTTTCAAGTGAGTGGGAACACACTGACAAATGCATTCTGAAGAAAATCTCATTTCAACTCCAAATGGTGCTTCACAATTTCTAATTCACGCTGTTGCCATTTTTACAGGAATTGATGGCTGCCATTGTTATCAAAGCTGACAGGCCGCTGGTAGGTTGCACAATCAGCGCAACCTGCTTGAGCCTTTCATTATTCCCAAGTGGCAGATTCTCTTGATATCTCTCTTTTATAGGCATTGCTCATTTTTATTTTGCATTTGACATGGCTTCTCCGCTTCGCTTGCTGCTGGTGTGCAGAGATAAAACAGCTCCTCTCGCGTTAAAGGAACAACAGCTCTGACGCTTGCCAGAAGTGGTTGGTGGCTTCTGTCCTTCCAGCGCGATTCAGATCAGACGCTGCTCTGTTTTTCAAAATTAGCAGTTGGGTAATTGCCCAACTGATTCATTCTCAGCCCTGGCGTTCACGCAGCGATTTGCAGACAAGCAAATGTCCTCTGAAAGTGAATACAAATTAAAGGTTTCGAGGGTTTTTGTGCTTGAAAAGATAAAGAGGTTAGTGTTTCCACTGAGCCGGTTTTGTCTAAAAGTCTCTCTCTCTCTCTCTCCCTCTCTTGTCTCAGCTCGAAGGACCTGAAAAGGTGCTGAAAAATCCCCCAAATGACCAAAGTGATCATCAGGCTGAAAACAGGATGAGTGGAGGAACAGTGATCACCTCCCTAGGAATGTGAAGGAGCTGAACCGAAGATGAAACTCCCCAGAGCTGAGAGGAGTTTGCCTGCACTGAATACAACTGAGGCAAACCGAAAGGATGATATCCTCCTCCCTCCCACATTTTCTCATCAATAAGACTTCACCCAGAGGGTCTGCACAAGCCTGAATAGGGCCTATGAATGTCCTATCAGCTCCTTGTATGACACAGCACTAAGGTATGAAAGAGAAGAAAGGCTTTTTGACTAAACCTGATTTTTTTAGGATTTTACTGTACAAGATTTACCTATTGTTAAATGGGAGGTTCCTGGCAAATCTGGGAAAAGATCTAACAAAGCCTCCAAAGTCATCCCAAAAGCTTTGTGTTTATCTCCACCAGATTCCTGTAAGATTCTTGTCTTACCTTTGCCTTCAAACTCAGCTGTGCTTTCAGCATGATTTTCTTCTATTATTTAGCCTGAAATTGCTTTGAAGTTGTTCGTTATGAAGATAACTTCTCTATGGGGAAACCACTGTTGTTGCTGGCTGTGTCTGTCCTTCTGCTGGATGATCTGTAGTGGGTTTTTCCCAGATGCTGGACTTGGGGACAGCTTTCTGAAGGTATTTAGACACCTAAAAGCATCAAATGGGATGTAAGACCAGGTGTATAAATGTAGTTCTGTAGCTGTTGTGTGCTTGTAATTACACACAATTCAGTGGGGGTGTGGGTGTGAGGGAGGATGTATCTGTGTTTCTGCACCAAACCTGGCTTCTCTAGATCTAGTTCAAGTTTAACCAGCCTTTGCAGAGTGTTTTAAGTTGAAATCCTGAAGAAGTCAAATTTCCTGACAGGGCAGTACCCAGTGAAAGCTATGGGCAGGTGCAGCAGTCAGTGAACACCGTAGGCACAGGGATGCAATGGAAAGCAGAGCACAATACCAAAAGAACCACCATACTAGAACAGCCAAAAGGGACATCTTGTTCATCTCTGGCCCTGCATCATGAAGGCAGCCAAAACCAGGGGCTATCATGGTGTGAGCCATCTTTCCTGCTTCTAGTGGTTTTGATCATTGTCATAAAGGAAGATCTATTGCTTAATAGAAATAAAGAAGGAGGAAAAAAACAGCCTTGCAGGTAAATGAAGAAGAAAGTTATGAATAAATTAGTGAGCAGATATTGACAAAAAAGTAACTCCACAGCCCCTAGTAGCATAATTGCTGTAAATACTCAAGACAAGATTGACAGACAGGGATAATATCTTTTATTCTTAGATCAAGAGACATAGTTAGAAAAAGAAAAACTGAAGGATCTTGTGGGCACAATAGCCTTTCTTTGGGTCTGAAACAGAAGCACTAAACTTCCAGGTAAATAAACATTAGGGACAATTGTTCTACTTTGATTTAATTACATGAATCAGCTAAACAATTAGAGAGGAAAGGGTTGTTAAAATCTCAGAAGCAGGTGGGAACATTCAGGTTTGATTTCCCAAGACAAAATTTCATGATGATACTGAGTCAGGTATTCAGTCCCTCCCCTCCTGTTGCTGTTTGCTACTGGTCTCATCTCCGCTGCACAGCCAACCACTGCTTGTGCAAAGATGCTATGAGCAGGGTCAGGCAACTGGGTGAATTCAGAAAAAAGTAATGAAAAAAAATTCTCCTTTATGCTTTTTTCCATTAGGTCACAGGGTTACTGTATGGGTAAGAGGAAAGGGCAGTCACTGCTAAAAAATAAAACACAGGGGCCCACTGCTTCCAGAGCTGATGCTCTGAATAGCTGATGTCCATTTTGCATCTAGCATCACTAGAAACCAGCAGAAAGTGGGAAAGGACTGGCTGGCAACTGCCATGCCACATAAGACAAGCAGTGTTGTACCGAGGGCATACTGTCCAAAGACTGTCATAGAAGACAGAGCCCAAGATCTGACATGAAGAGGGAGAGACCCTGAAGACTGGAGGACATTTCATGGTGGGTGCTGGAGAAACAAGTATATTTGTTGTCTATGGATATGGTTTAGAATGGACTGTTACTATTTGCTTTGTTAGATTTGAAGAATAATGGCTCTCCATGTAATTGTGAGAGACTCAATTTCCAGAAATGGCTTTTTACCACTGGAAGCCAGATGCACTGTGAGGATGATGTGTTCTTACCATTATGGCGCCTTGCAGCACCTTTGATAAACTTGATCTTGCTCTTCTGACAAAACTCAGAAGAAAACACGTTCCTGACCAAGCAAGACATTGAATATATTTCTTTCTTAAGCAACATGAGAGAGGTTCATGCAGTTTATCACCTGACAGGAAGTAATGTAGGTATCAGCAACAAACACAGACTAAGAGCCTACAAACAAACCAGGTGAGCAGACAATCCTACAATTGTATCCCCTGCCTGTTTCTCATATATGTAAATTTTTGCTTGTAAATCTCCAAAGTACATGCTGAAGTCTCAGCCTGGTGGGGATGCTGGTTTGCAGGCTCCTGCTACCCAGGGCATTCTGCTCCCATCCATGTTCCCTACAGTTCCTGCTGGGAGGTATCACAAGAGATTAATTTCACACTGTTCACCATCACAGAGTGAAGTGGCAGCTTCTTATTTGATGTATAAATTATCCTCTCTCATTATGCTAGATGCTTAAAGACGCTGTCTGAAGATGCATTCTTCTTTGTAATAAGATATAAGAGGTTTGACTGTTTTTAATGTGACAGAGCAGATTGTTTAGAGGATAAATCTCTAGCAGTGCACACCTGCCTGGAAACAAGACAGAAAATATTTTTTCATGTTGTCCAAAAGCAAGCCCCCACAGGCTGCGGATGCACATTCAGTGTGTGGTTCCAGTTCATGCATTGTGAGCAAAACATAGTGGCCAGAAATCAATTGCTTTCATGGACATCTCACGGCAGGTACAGAAGCCACGCAGATGTTTACTCCATGTGTTTTGGAGGAAGGACAACTTGTGTGCTTTGTGTTTTTGTCTTGACCTGAAGTAAAGCCCTGACCAAATTTTATCTTTAGTCCATTTTGCCATGCTGCTGAGATGGAGGAAGGCATTGACATCAGAGCTTAGCTCTTCCTGTCTTGCTGAAGCCTTCTGCTTTAGTGGTAGTGGTGTTTAGATGAGTGACAAAAGCTGATTCAATGGCAAGAGTTTATCAGCTGTTCGAGGTAAGGACTCAAAGAAGCTGGTGTCATTTATTTTTCCTCCTGAAAAGCTGGTCCTTGACCCGTTCCTGGAGATTTGTTCTCACCATTCCTTGTCTTTTCTGCTTAATCTCTCATTGTTAATGTGAATGATGAGCCATGTACGGAGCATATTATCTCTTCCTGAAGATCTTGTGGTTCAAGCAACATGATGTCTAGGTTGAAATTGTCATTAGGTGATTTTTTGAAGGAGCGCAATTTATATTGGAGTGGAGGCAGAGTGTACTGTGCCTTGCCTTCTGCCTCTCCCTGCTGGGTAGGACTGCTCCCAAAGCAAAATGATTCCTGATTTACCCTTGAATACCAGAGTTTTAATGGAACCTGCTGATAAGCAGCTTTTACAAGTGTGGGATGAAGCAGGTAGTGCTGCAGGGTGACATCACCAGACTCCTTAGCAGATGTTACCCTCACGAGTCTGGCTTTTTTTCCAAACAAAACTGGAATATGCTTAAATAATCCCCAACATTATTCTGTGATGTCCCTTACATCTCTCTGGGCTTTCATCTTTGTCGTCTCATAGTGCTGGCAGCTCCTGCTGCTGATTGTAGCTACGTAACAAAGCCTGACTGCCAAGTGTAGGTCCAGAAGTAGATCCTGCTGTGATGGTAGCAAATGTCTGTGACATCTTGTCTTTAAGATTAGAAGTTGTCTATTCTACAGTATTCCCCATCACTAGTAGTAAAAAACTAAAACAGGAAGAGACATCTGTCTGTCCATCCATCTACCCATTACTTGAGCAGTCTTTAACATCTAGCTGATGCCTACCAACCCATAAACCTCCCTAAGTTTGGAGATGGTACATTTAAGATATTTTAACCTTCAACACAGCCCTTATATCCACATCCCTTTGATCTTGCAGCCAGTCACTCTGACAAAGGGATTGTACTTGGCTTTGTGTGAAATCCAAGATGGGGTGGGGAGGGCAGTGTTAAACCATGTGAGTCTGTTCTGCACCCTGCCTGATTCTTTGTTTTGGGGGAACATCTGAATCAGAAAGGGTTTCTAAGCTTCCTTCAGATACTTTTAGACAAACCCAGGAGGTCTTTCTGGAAGATGCTAAATAACATACTTTAGCAGTACTACTGTGTTGGCAGAATACAAATATTAGCCCTTTGTAGTTACTGCCGTCAAATTGACAATAAAAGAGCCAGATCGGTGAATCTATAAGCCATTTGCATTTTGTGTTATTTTCGTACCATTATGTGCTTGAAGAGAGAATGCTTTTTTCTTCTTTTCTTCTCACCCCCCCCACGCCCTCCCCGCTTCCAAAGCTGCCTTAATTACTTTCAGTTCAGGTTGACTTACCATCTTATTCTAGGTAATGAAAGTCAGATGGAAAATAGTGAAACTTAGTCTAAAGTCAATCAGTCTGTTAAGTTGAATACAAAACGCACTCGTGGTTCATTCACTCCTGGTAGGGAAACAGAGATACGATGATTCCTACTGAATGCCCAGAAAAGAAATGAAAAGAGATCATTAAAGCAAATATCGGTGCTGCAGATAGGAGAGGGAATGAACACAATGTACACGCTGAAGCACTAGTGTGTTACAAAAGCACAGGAAATAGTTCACATGAATTTCAGAAGTTTCTATCTTTTTTTTCCTGCCTCCCTCCTCAAAAGCCCCATCAGCCCAGATTATGAACGATGGAGCAACACAAAGCAATGGTATTTTTATTGCAGTTTACATATTTCAGTGGGTGAGAACAAAGTGAAGTCCTTGGGAGTTAACCTCTCCAGAGCTGGGGAGCACCCTGGGTAGGGTGATGGTTGTGTGGAAGGGACTCAGCTCTACCCCCTCTTGATCAGGGGCTGGTGCAGAGCTGGGAGAGGCTACTGCTTTGCGGGCTGCTGCAAATAACCTGTGTGTGCTCCTGCTTTCAGGGTCTCTTCCCTACCCAGAGAGCCATAGTTGATGGACAGATGTCTTGAGCAGAGGTTTGCAGCTGCAGCTTGTTGGGCTGTTCTCACCACCACCATGTGTCTGCTTATGGCAGCCAGGTTTCTTTGTTATTCCTCTCTCCCAGTTCCCTGACAAAGCAGCGTGGTCTAGTGGGACTGCAGACTCTGCCTGCTTGTCCAACCTTGATCGGGTAAACAACAGTGTGCATGACCTTCCTTGAGGTGGGACTCAGAAGAGACCACTTCTAGTGCCATCATGCCTTTCCTTCTGCACTTCACTCTCCTCAGCTGTAAGATGATGGAAATGTTTCCAAACTCCCCTGGGCAGGTTCTTCTGGACCAGCTCATGCAGTCTACCACAATGAGGTCAACTGGGTGCTGGTTCCTCTGAGCTCCTTGACTCCTCAGCTGTAAATATCTGTCTGAACAGAGAAATCCTCATTTTCAGTTCACATCCTACACAGTAAAGCTCCAGCAACATTTCCAAGGTGGGGTGGTATATGTAAAGTATCGTAACTGCTGATTTCTTTCTGGTTTGCAGGTGTTGCATTTGTTTACGGCTCATTGGCATTAATTGGAATGAATTTTAATGACTTCATGTGGCTTAGATTGGAGGCAATTGTAATTAATTCCATGTATACATGCCAGATATATGTGTATGAGAAATATCTTGATCAAAGAATTGTTTCTTTGCAGGAACAAAAGCTGACAGTGTCAGCAGCTACCCAGCACCAGCCTGGACTATGTAGCCTGAATTACTGCAAAACCAGCTCCAGTTATTCCTAATCCCTGAGACCACAGGGAAGGTCCCTCACCAGGGCATGCCTCAGTTCCCCCTCTCTGTATCAGTGCTAGGAGTCACCTTTCAGAAAGGTTTTTGAGCTCACTTAACAAAGCATGTATACAGGCAAAGTAACTGGAAATCACTTTGCAAAAGGGATGGCAGCTT
Organism: Patagioenas fasciata; assembly: GCF_037038585.1. Taxonomy (NCBI): domain Eukaryota; kingdom Metazoa; phylum Chordata; class Aves; order Columbiformes; family Columbidae; genus Patagioenas; species Patagioenas fasciata. Next base: position 15,605,281 of record NC_092526.1, on the reverse strand, counting down.
AGCTCTCCATTACTGTCATTTAGTGGCATTTGTGAGAGACAAAGCACAGGGAAAAAATGCTCATCTCAATGACTCTCAAAAAAGCGGTGCTCCCTTTACAGTCCTGATTAGAGTATCCTTTCCTCATATGACAAGAAAGGGGTGGGAAGGTTGCCCTGTGTTCATTTTTCAGGCTTCTCCTACCCTTTCCTAGTGTTCAATTTTTCCCTTTCAGATGCTAATGAAGATTAAAATGTCTGTCCATCCTTCCTCGGTGCAGGCACAGAACAAGTCAGTCGGTGTCAATATGTCTCTGGCTTCCCTCACCCCCTTGCACAGGCAGCCTGTGGTCTCACAGGGAAGAAGATGGGTGGCTGGTGGAAATGACCCATTTGTCTCAGCAGGCAGAAGGTAAGTGAGAGGCTCCCTGATGGCTACAGCACACGTCGTCTTCTTTTAGGAGCTCAGAGTTAAACATCCTTTCTAATAAGGATGAGACACTTAGATTTGCATAAATGTCAGCCTTAATGGGACTTTAAAATGGATAAAACAGCACAGGGATCACTCCTGTACAATTGGAGAGGCTGGCAAGATGGCCTGAGAGGAGTGGTGCATGTCTTGCTGGCGTGGAGGGTGATGCCTGTGATCCTCCCCAGCACCTGCACAGTGTGCTGTCAGGAAACTTAATAGACTGTGGTCCACAGGATACCACAGAAGAGCCCTAAGCTAGACAGCCTAACATTAGAAACAGCCTCCAGCATGCATATTAAAAGAGACACTATGAGATACAAGGCTTAGACAGTTTTCCAAATTAAAGCAACTCAGTGTGTTATTGGGAGGCAGTCGGGCACTGGTGACTAACTCTCTGTTCAAATGCGTTTAATCTGCAACTGGTGCAGCATGATGTAACTTTTTTTTTTTCCCTAGGGATAAACCATGTTGTATTACCTGGGATGCTACCATGGGCTAAGGAGGAGGGCAATTACTGTAGCTCAGCTGCTGTGTAATAATGCACTGATCAGCAACTTGATCCACTCCAACCTGATTTTGAGCCTGAGCTTTGAATGTGATTCAGTTTGAGTGTCCTTTGGGTGGCCTCACAGACTGCAATATTTTAGTTAAGCTTGTGAGGGCTTTCCATGAAGTATCTTTCTTCTTGCTGCCATGACTCTGTGCTGTCCTTTTTCAGATTGTGGGATGTGAGAGCCTGCAGCATGGCCAGGGTGACTTTGACATAATGAACCAAGATAGGTCTCTGCAGTGACACTGTAGCTGAACACAACGTCGGTCCTTTGGAAATTTAGGAGTTACTCTGAGAAGATGAGAAAGCTAGCAGCCACTGCTGGCAAGAGGAAAGGATCTTAATTCAGCTACAAAACTTGTCTTTGTAACTATTTATATCCAATTGCAAGTGACAGCATTCTCAGACAGGCGCTCAATCAGCCTTAGAGGCATGACATCTTTACCTGGCTTGTCTTAGGAAAAGGTTCCCACGCAGCTGCCATAATCCCTCTAACTAGACGCTGACAGAAACCTGCCATTTTCTCCCCATGGCTACTGCTGCCCTGACCTGCTCCAACCCTTCTTTGGGGATCTCAGCAGGGCTTGGTGATTCTGGTGCACCACCGTGCTAAAGCAGAGATACGATTGTTAAAAGGCTTTGGTAAATCAGAGGGTGGCCAGGGGCCTTGGATCCAATCCACCTGTCAGTGTAGACACAGCAAATAATGTATTGACCAAACTTGCCTGTGTCCCCTTGCAGGGATCAGATCCTCGTTACTGCTTCACAATGACTAAAGCTGCTCTGACAGGAGTGACTGATGCCTTTAGAGCCAAGAGTCACAGTTCAGTTCACGTGCATGACCCAGCCAATGGACTGTGGCATGTTTTTTCAGAAAACTATTTCTTTGCAGTCTAGATTTGGTTTTAGATTCTTACGTGGGAATGCTAGTGCCTCAGAAAGGTTATTTTGTAGTTGCCTTTATTTCTGTCAAATAAGGTGTTGTATTTTTTTTTCTTGCTGTGGTTTTTTTTTTTTTAATTGGAGCTGCTCTGTAACAGCTATGATTATAAATCATTTTTTATATAACTTTTCAATGCCTTAAAATGTCACTCATATGGCCCTTAATTTAGAAAGAGCTGATTCCACAACACCCCTTTCCCTTTTCTTGATGTCAAGAGCAGCCCCATTAGGACGTAATTAGTGAAATTTCTCTGGTGTGAACTGGGGACATCCCATGCCAGTGATGAGAAGTGAGTCCACAAAGAATAAAGCTGGATAACAGCAAGACAGGCTGCTCAGCAGCCTGACGGCCCTGTGTAAACTGATGGATCCCTGGTTCTGTATATACAGATTTTTTTTGGATTCTGCAGCCTGAGAAGTTGCCACAGTCAAATCCAGTCCTGCCCAGGATCCAGTGGCCTGCACATGACTTGGTCTTGCAGACAAACTAATTTCTTCTGCAAATCTGTGAGAAACTTCATGTTAACACCTGGTGGGTCCCTCAGGCAGGACTGGTAGGACTGTCCATCTCGGGAGTGCAAATAGTCACTGTGGTTACTCAAACCTGGGTGTTTCTCTGGAGCATTTTTGCAAAAGCACATGTAGTCGTGGCATAGATTAGGATGTTTGGATTAGGAGCCCAACCACCATGCTTTTTTCAGATAGGGTGCCAAAGAATCAATTATAGCTGGTAATAATGCACGATACTTTTAACCTTGTGACCTTGAAATGAAAGAGAACTCACAATCTCTTTTTCCAGTGACAAGAAGTAAGGTGGTGTGATGCTACACTGGGATTTGCCCCAGGTATTACAGAGAGAAACAAAAGTAACACCTTAAGCTCTGCAGCCTTTCTCTGTGTAACAGTGGGGCTTTCAAACAGCTGGCGATGGGGGAGATGCTGTCTTTCTGCCATGAAGCTTTGGTCAGAAGTGGAAATGGAGCTTTTTAAAGGAGAGTCTATAGGGGTGGGAAAAAAGGATTATTTCCCCCCCCCCGCCCTTAAGAAGTGAAAAGCAGCTTTCCAATCCCAGTGGGGTATGTTTGAAATGCTTCTGAAAGGCACCTTGAGGAGGTGCAGTTCTTATCTTTAAGCATTTTCTGCAGCTAAATAAGAAAAAAGTAACAAAACCTGAAACAACAGTGAGGAAGTCCAGAGGTCTCTCACAAAGTTTGCTGCTGTAAGACAAGCTTTCCAGGTGACTTAGAAGATAGAGCTGCTGGCCAGGACAGCCTTTCAAGCATCTGAGCAAAGTGATAAGCATCTGTGTGTGTGCAGGCGTGAATCCTTTGGACAGCTCTGAGTGAGGAAACAAGCCTTGCTCAAAGTGGGAGAAGGCAATACAGGAGACAACATCTTCAAATGCTTGCCCTGCTTTTTTTGAAAAATCACACCAGGCTGTGTATTTCCCTCACAGATAAGAAAGAAAATAATGGCTTTCCTAATGAGCCCTGCATGTGGTGAGTGAGGCATTTTCTATACATACATGCATACCTTTATACATAGGTCCATAGCGACTTTACAAATATAAATGTAGTCATACAGCTATGCATGTAAGAAATCTTAATTTTTTTTTTTTAATCATTTCCCTCTGATCATATCCTTCCCTCTTCTTTTTTATGTTCTTCTTTATACTTTTCATGCCCATCTTTTCCCCAAATCAGAACCTGTTGTGGCCAGGCCATGTCTTTCTGTAACCAACCCACTCACAGCCAGAAGAAAAGAAATAAAGGCTTTGTGTGTGTGAATGATTTTCTCTTTTCCCTGGATAACTGAAAATAAATGGTGATCAGATTAAAACAAACATCTATGTGCTCCTACGCCCCACTACCAAGACCGGACCTGAGAAATGGAAGAGATTGCTGGCATGGGGCTGTAGTAATCATAGGTTGGTGTGATGGAGCACCCTTCAGGCAGAGGAAATAGACCCCCTGCTTGCTTCATGTTTTATTGGTCTGATCCTGTGGAGTTGTGTTGATTTACCACAGCAGAAAAACTGTGTTTGTAGATATGCGTTAGTGAAATCAATTCACCCACTCCGGAGCGCAGGCTGGTGGAGGCTGAGCACAGCCGGGGCTTTGTGCCTGCGGCAGCTGGCGAGTACTCAGGATGGTGAGAGAGATGGAGGAGGCAAGTGACATGTGGGCAGAGGGCTCAGGGTGTCCCCTCAACACAGCCTGCCATGACAGACTGCTTGTAGGGAGCATGTAGGGACCTTGTGGACATGACCTTTGGTGCCTAATGTTTTAATGAGGGTTCTTTGCTAATGAACACATTCATAGACATTTGATGTGAAGGGTCTCTAGCTCCTGTCTCTTGGAGGAGTGGCAGGAAAGGCATCAGAAACATAGGTGATCAGAGGAAGCTGGGAGTTGAAAGTTGGAATAAGCAATTCTGTGAGCAGTGGAGTGACTGAAATGTTCTTGATCATCTCTTTGCCCCTTTTTGTAACATCTGCAGCCTGGGCAGACTTTCAAATATCTCCTTGCACACAACAGTGCAATAGGGCAAGGAAGAATTCAGTGTACTACTGGAAATGTTAGCAAGTGTGGAGAGAAAGGTTTCCTGAGATGGGGCCAGCGGAGTTTGCAAGTTAGCTGAAAGCACAATGAAAATGCACCACTTAGCGAATGTATAAATAATTCCATACATTATTCTATAGCACAACAAAATACAGAGCCAGCCTCCCACGCTTCAGCAATTTTTGCTTCTGAGTGTTTTAAATGAGCTTGAAACCCTCTCAGACGCTTTTCTTCATAGGTGAATGGCTATCCAATGTACCAAAAGCAAAAATGTAATTAAACTTTAAACTCTTAAAATGCCAAGTACCGCTGGGATAACACATGGGTAAAACACAGTAATTGTTTGTATTTACTCTACGTCTAGTTAACATTTCTTTTCAGGTGCCTGCCAGAAATGCTAGCTCAGGGAAGGCAAAAAATGTAAGACTTAGTATGGTCCTTGTGAAGTCAGAGCTTCAAGTCTTAATTGACTTTCAATGTGGTGTGATCTCATTACCTGCATGCTGAAAATCGTGCTTGACGCTGGTAATGCAGTGGGGCTTCTATCCCATATTTGAAAGCCCTCCCCACAAACACACAGCCTTCCTCAAACGCCCAGGTAGCACTACATCCCATTTCAGAGGATGCGAGCATGCTGTGTGCAAGGCTGCAGTTTAAAGATAGCAGAATGAGTCTCTCTTCTCTTTCCCTCAAGTCCTTTCCCCACGTTGCCGGGGCCATGGGCATTTCAGAGGCATTGGAAACTCCCATGTCCTGGGCATCAGACTAACATCTGTGTGCTCTGTTGTCTTCTTAGGAGCAAGTAAGGAATTAAGTCCTTGTAAGAATAAGGACAGAGGAAAGGGTGTCTAAATTGCCATAGCAATAAAGTTTTTTGCTGCCAGGTCATATGGCAAATCACTTTAAAGCTGTTATATTCAAGTGTGAGGCCCCATGTCTCAAGTGTGCTGATGCATATGTACCTGCAGCACATCAATAATCCTACTAAAAGTTAAGGGATTTATTGAATGTATGAGCAGACTTTGACAATGTTCTCAAAGTCTCCGCTCTGGCTGAGAAGAAATATTTGTTAGATTTCCAATTCTGATTTTATTATAGTAATTGTAAAAAAGTTGTGGGAGAGAGAAGCGAACATGAACTATCCCCTGCCTTTCTTGGGCATTGCAGATGATTTGTGGGAGAAGGTATGAACTTGTTCTTTGACCTTTGAAGGGGTTCCTGTGTGTGCAACTGGCAGAGGCTCTGCAGGGACTCTGAGGTTAGTAAATGCTGCAGAGAATTTTTCTTTTCACAGTTTTTGCCTTCTGCAAAATGGACTTTTCCACTACCAATAAGCCATGGTTTCCAACTGGAGATGTTATGCACAGGATGACTTTCTAATTTGGCCCCAGCTTACTTTTGGGCAGATGTGAATGACTTCAATTTCCGTGCTAATGGGTGTGTTGAGCTTATAAAACATTCAAAAGAAAACTGTGATAAAACATCTTAGCAATATTTGTGAATTTGTGTTTTGTCAGACTGCTCCAGTTTACTAATGGTTCAGGTGGTTCCATGAGTTCCCAAAAGGATCTGCATTTGCAGAGCAAGTTCTTCTGCTAACACTCAGCTATTTTGCATTGAGTACATTGCAGACTGTTATAGGTTTGTATCTTTGTTTTGAGGGACTGAAAAGGCTGCATACCAGTCCACCCTAAAGATCGGACTTCCAGTGTATTTCTGTAAACAGGATCTCTGCAGTGTCAAAATACTGGAAAAAGCTTTTGGAAAGTTTCTGAACTTCTATGGAGGTTTGATTAATTCTCAAGGCAGAAGATTCCCTTCTGCATCTAGACACTCCCTCCCCTTGACATTTGCTCCATTTAATCTCAAATAGCTGATCACCTGGGCAAGTTAATTAAAGCAAAAATACTCCTTTTGCTCCCTCCTCCTCTTTTTAAAATGTCTTATGATACAGCCTTGCAGTAAAGAACAGTGGAATCAGCACTATAATGGTCTCCAGAGATTAATCCCAAACAGTTTGGGTTTTTTTTGTTTGTTTGAGGCTTTTGTTTGATTTTGTTGCTGTGGCTGCTTTTTAAAAAATATTTTTTCTTTCTTTCTTCATGTTGCAGTCCTGGCACTCACATGGCTAATTTAGCCACCTGCAGTGCAGACACCTACACCGAACTGTCCGCATGGACTCCCTTGGTGGTGAGTGGGGAGAGAGGTGCTTCCAAGGGGTCATTCGTGCTTCAGGGAGTGCTGCCTGCTGGGAGGGGTTAAACCAGCCTTGTTCCCTCAGCATCTCCTGCAGGAAATATAAATGGTAAGATCACAAGTCCAGGGTTCTCCAGCTATTTTTCCTTTTAGCACCAGGGTGTCTGCAGACTTCCAGTCCAATGCCTTTTGCTATTAACAGTTAACAGGCCAGAGGCAGCTGCTGCCGTCTCTCCAGCCTGGAGGGTGTTAATGGCTGGGATGAGAGGTTGCAGTTGGGGTGGAGGTGAAAGGGGAGCAATCATAGAATCAGCAAACACCGGGTTAGAAGGGACAACAAGGATCATCTGGTCTCACATCTGGCTGCTGTTTGGAGCTGTGGGCTGAAGATCTGCTTGCCTGTGGTTTGGATCTAATTAGATTTGCCAAGATTCTGACATTTTCTGTTGTGCATCTGATCTAAAGTTGAAAGCAATGTGCTCTTTTAGTCCTCAGGCAAAAAGGGAAGCATGATATTTGGCTCTTTAATTACTTCTTGGTGAGGTTTCCCTAATGCCAGGCAGCACAGATATTGCAGGATTGTTATAGTTTCTTTCATGAGATGAAAAGGAGAGTATCGCACTTTCTCAATTTCTCCACCAACCTTAAATTTAATGAAAATTAGTTTAGCTTCATTAATTGCTGTATAGTCTTTTATTGAAAAAGCTAGTAGGGTTACTTATCTGGCTTTTAAGAATCATCCTGGGTACATCAGCAACCTATCAAGCAACAAATGCTACAAGATGGTATCTGTATACTTAACTTCTCAGTAGCTTTTGTGCTTTTTATGACATTCCAAAGGCTTTTGATAATTAGCTCATTAACTTAATCGGTGACATTCTAATTCCCTGAAGACCTGGCTTCAGCCTCCCTGTATCTCCCTGGCTTGTTTACTCTTAGGTTTGAGTGAAGCAACATTAGAATAGTGCTATGTCATGCTGTTAAAAATTCACTGTAATCCTTTCGGTTTAATATGGAACTTCTATTGAGGTAAATGCAAAAAGGCTCAGACTCTTGATCTGCTTCACATTTATGCCTTTCCTCTCTCTAGCCTGAACCCTATTGTCTTTGTTCTGCTTTCCATCGCAGGTGAATTGAGGGACTGCCTCAAGCTGGCAGTTGTTCCTTGTTTTAAACGCATTACTAGTAAGAGACCGTATTATGATACATCCGGTTTCAGTGAACTATGTCCGAGAGATAGATAAAGAACCCACACCTGCCAGTTGAAAAGATACTAATGTACAAATGTGAATAAATACATAAACATATATATGTAAGTACATAGACAAAGGCACATATACACAAAATCATGATTCCCATCTTCTGTTCCTAATGGTACTGATCTAAAGGACACTGCTTCTGCCACAGGGTTGAACACACAGTGGTTGAGCGGTTGTTTCTGCAGTTTTCCCCCCTTTCCCTGATCTTTTTTCCTAATTGGTCTTCACAGTTCAAGTTCGTTTCTTGTTAACAGTCACTTCATTTTCTTTTAGCACAGCCTCTCTGATTTTTCCAATAGTGCAGCATGAGATAACAAAAGAATAGCTATTCTCACTCGGGATTTAATTTCTTGCAATGTTGTGGAAGGAATGGTAATTAAAGAACACTTGCTTGTTCAGGAAACTGAGCACAAAGTACTGATATCTGCATAAACTGCCAGACAATAGGTTCATGCAGTGTCTGAACACTTCATAGCATTAAGGTATTTATCTTCGAGACAACTTCTCCCAAGAGGTGAGAGTATATCTGGTTTTACTCATGATAAATGAATGCACAGAACTATTAACTGACTTCCTAATGACAGATAAGAAAGAGTCACAAGTCAAACCTAGGTCTCCTGACTGCTGAACTTCTAACCATAAGACCAAATTCCTTTCAGTAACTCATCTATTGTATATTTGAATTTAACAGATCCTCCGTCTTTCTGTTTGTATGCCCATCTGGTATCGTTGCCTATAATTTTGGGGTAATATCTTTTGGTGACAGTAATTAGGAGGAAATTCAAGGTTCTATCTGGTTAGGAACTTTGGTGTTTGGCTTTACAGAAATAGGAATCAGCAACTTTTAGCCAATTACTTTTCCCAACACATGTTTTCTTCCATATCCAAGGCTTTAGATTTATGTATGCTGTTAATTTGTTCACATGGAATGGTTTTAGAGGATGGAAAGGCTGCTTTCATATCAAGTCATCAGAAAGTCTTGATAAGATGATCAGGAGTCTAGTTATTCAGACACTCGAGGTTTTGATAAAATGTGAATAGACCAAATAGCTATAAAAGGTTTGGGAAAACATTTTTTAAAGTATTGTGACCTTAATGATACTAAAAATTATAGAAGTGCTGTTAATGTAGATTAATTTTTAATGCCTGCATGAAGAACCTTCATATACATGTATAATGAACTTCTGCTATATGGAAACTAGTTAGTTTATGTTCTAGAAGGGCATATGTGAGAAGTGGGTTTTTTTTGGGATTTCTTTCGTATGAGATTTTTAAAATAACAACTGCTAGCCTAAGAAGGCTGTGAATATGAAGAGACTAACAAACTGCACACAGGCTTTCTGCTCTATTAGACTTTTTTTTTTTTTTTAATAAAACCATTCAGATAGCCCTGATCCACTTGTGGCTGTGACTTTCTACAACGAGCTGGCAGAATCAAACCTAACCAAAGTAACAAATACAAATTAAGTTCTACCTAGTGTAATGTGATTGTTACTACTCTGTTTTACTATCTCCTTATCCGTCCACTCATCCAAGCTCGGTCATTGAGCATATTGGATGCTTGTTCCTCACAAGCCCAGCTAAAATCAGGCAATGAGATAATCTGTTTTACAGGAGAAATTTCAGCACAAAGAAACTTCATGGTTTCCTAGAGATTTAAAAAGCCAAGTGGAAAAGTGAACAGCTCTGCCTACAAATCTCAGTCCTCAAGCAGGATACAAAACATGGATATTTTGATATTGTTTCTATGCTGCTTTAAATTTCGAGCTATTCTGTTCATTGAACACCAAAAGATTTCAGGGCTGCTGGTTTCAGCTCCCAAAGATCCCTTTTCCTTCATTAGTCTAAGCTGTAATGCATCACTGTCTTACTGGAAAACAAACAAACCCAAACTCTGTGGTGAACTGACAGTCTGGAGCACTTCCTTCCCTTTTTGCTTGATTTCTATTTTGTATTACAAACTACTACCCTTCACAGCCAATGCTGAGCTTTCTGACAGTTTTCTGGAAGAACATGTATACTTTCTTCCTCTGGCTTTATAAGAAAGTGGCAGTGCACAAGCAAGGTGTGTTTGGTCTTGATCAAAGAAGATCAGGCCCAGGTGACAGCAGTGCTGGACCCACCACAGCTCAATGAGTTTTTATGGAACGGCTGATCTGCAGTAAAGGTCTGTGAGCCACAAGCTCAGTACAATTGCAAGCCATTCTACTGGTTGGGTTGGTTATTAACACATTTAGCTATGTCAGCACAAGAAGCTTACGAATGGGTCCAGGCTCAGGGATGGTGACCAGGAGGAGAGGTAGGAATGTATGGAGGGGCTGTAACACAATCTCAGGCAACCTCCTCACCAGGGAAGGCTCCTCTCCAAAACTGGCTATTCACTAGGTGGAGTACATCTGCCTGCCACTGCTTCTGGGGCACAGCATGCTCACTTTGTGCACTCTGTGCCTTATGGGAAAGGCTTAAATGAGATGTTTGGATCAGCCCTTATAAAAATCAGGGCTAAGTCCTAAGTTCTAGTTCACCTTGCCATATTCCCAGGAACCAGTCATATCCTGAGTAACAGAAAGGCTTAAGAAAGTTGATCAAGAAATGCTGTGTGAGGCTCCTCAGAGCTTGAACAGTAGACTTCCCAATCCTCTAGGACCATCTCAGAGTTTGCTGATATACCTTGCTAATCCAGCCATGAGAAGTCCGCTTTGAAATACTGCAGTGCAACCTTCTCAAGGAGATCATGGTATCATCTAGATATGTTAAAATGGAATAAGGTTTCTTTAGCAATGGTGTGTGTCTCTGCTCATTGCAAAACCTAACAGGACAAGCTGATGCCACCACATGTATGGTATTGCCTTAAAATACCACCATATTCCTGTTTCCTTTCTAAAATATTTACTACTGTGTATCAGCAGAGATTTCTACAAATGTGACAGATCTGTAGAAATCTGGTGTCATGCTGCACTGAGACTTGTGTCTAAATAGACCCTAATTTCACACCAAAGGAGCACTGTGACTCCATGCTGTTCTGTCCTGTTGTGTTACTAGTAAGGACGCTCTGCTTTTTTTGCAAGCTGCAGCCCAGGTGCACTTATTAGTTCAGCCCACAGCTGCTGTGAGTGGAAGCTGGTGGACAGCAAAAGGAGGCAGTTTCAGTGAAGACAACAACAGGTAAACAACACACAAATGAACTGTGGTAGTGGTTGGGTGTGCGAAATGCTTTTGTATTCATGACAACCTGCTCATTTGCAAAGAGCACAGAAAATCAATCAAAATCAAATGCATACAAAGAAATGATAAATTAATCAATAAAGCCATGGGCTAATAAACTGGCACCCTCCTCAATTACTGTAACAGAAAAAGAACAATTGCTGGTTATGGCTTGTGGTTTAGAATGGCAGACTTTGCAAATGAACACTGATTCAGCTTTTAGTTAATTAAGTCAAGTGAGCTGTATGGAACAACATTCCACTTTGGGTTTTTTCAGTTAATGAGATAAATGGATTCAATTTCCCAATTTCATACACCTTCCCCAAAGACTGTAAAAGAACCATGTACATGAGTTTGTGTATAGCCTCGCAGCTGTATTTTATAAAGGCAGGGCTACAGGACACAGAAGATCTCTACTCCACTGCAGAAATGTATGCCTTACACTATGTAATCTCTGTCATATAATCAAGCTTCATCTTTAAAACCACTAATCTCTACTTTTCTTGTTCTAGAAATAATTTCGTTTGTAGATTAACTATGGCTAAACTACCTTGTATTTCATTATTTCAAATGCTGAGTGTCTGTAGTTGAGATATCTTCTCTTATATCTGATGCTTACTTGGGTATACAATGGTGGGCATTTGTATCACTGAGACAATCCACCTTGTCCCTCAAAGAGCAGGCTCTGGTCACTATCTGGTATAACTCTTTCTGAATTTGTGATATTCAAGAAAAATACAACTCTGTTTATCTGCCATAGTATATTCCCTTGTTCACCATTCATCTTCTAGTACAAAATCAAGGAGAAAATATTTATTTCAACTGATTGGATTTGGGAAGGAAGGGTTTGTAAAAGGAAACTATGTAAATTTAGCCTTGGGCCATTGTGGTAATTTAGGGAACAATTTTTGTGCTTGGGTACCTGGGTGATCATGACTTTCACCCTCAGCCTCTCAGAGGGAGCAAAGCAACGGATTTGATTCCTCCAGACAAAATCCCTGAGTTCTGTAGGACTGCTTGTCAGGTGTGTGCTTCTGCATTCCATGCCCATAGGTCACTGCAGAGATGCTATCTGGTATTGCAACAATCTCTATGTGCACTGGTGTTCTGTGCACTCTGGGGATCCTTTCCACCAGGCAGTGGGTGCTTTTACAAAGGCAGTCATCACCAACGAGTGCCAAACCAAAGAAGGTTGTAGTTCCTCCTGAATAATACCAACATGTCTCTGGTGCTGGAGTATAACAACCACCTGTGCATTTAATGATGACTCTTTCCACCTCTCTGCTGTATCAGTCTATTTGAAAGTGTTTCTTACTATGTCCTCTTGTTCAGGAAGAATCTAGGACTGGGAAACCAGCAGCAACATTTGCACAGGAGACAGCTGCTTTCCATCTTGTCCAGAAACTTTCCTCTCTCAAAGTTTTCCAAGATTTTTTTTTTTTGTAAGAGTGAACCTTGTGTCAAGATAATGAGCTTCATGCATTCAAATCAGGGCTTGAGTGTTAATTAGGTCACTCTTACTAGAATGATTTATTGACTCATATTCAGTATTAGCAACCCTGAGTTTTCCTCCATAGAGTCAGTGAAAATCACCTTCATCAATCTTCAAGACATTGATAATCTTATTTTTTTCTCTATTTTAGGTTTTCAGAGCAGTTTAATAAATAATCTACTGTGAGGGTCTGATTGAGTAGTTCTTCAAGATGTAGAGAAGCCTCAACAGAAAGAAAAAACCCCCTTGATTTTTAGATTTTTGAAGCAGATTAGTAAAGATCAGTTTTTGGAGACGGATTAAGTATTTTTAGCTGACCTGGAGGGCTTTCATTGATTCCAGTAGTCACTGGATGATAATTAATATATCATACATAAAAAAGATGGCCCAGCTATTTATGTAGTAAAAGAGCTTATGAAAGCCTCCAAAGCCAGAATCAACTATTTGATGTTTCAAAATGTGATGGATAACTTGCAGAAAGGAGTTCAGATTGAAAACTTCCATTCCCTTACTTTTCCTTGTTTGGATCTCAGAATTTTTTCAGACCTCTTGACGTGGGGCATGGGCAAACCAAGTAGCAGCAACCTTCAGATTTATGTGTATTTGAACATCTAACATGCCTAGTGAGACTCTGATGTTGGTCTCTGGAGCATCTCACAGGCCAGATACTTTCTTGTACTCTTATACTGACTGGGATGTGTGGTGTGGTTGGTTTTTTTGTCTAATGAAATATACCCCCATATCTTTTTTTCAGCATGGGGGCATGAAACTGTCATGATGCATTCTTAGAGGAAACAAAAGGAAGTAATCTTTACAATACATACCCTTAGGCTGTGGAGTTCCTTGCTGCAGATGCTGTAGTTGCTAGAAATTTACACGGATGTAAAACATAAGTGGATAAATTCATAGGAAAAAAACCCCCTTTGATGGGTGTCCTCTTTGGCTTAGGGAAACCTTTAACAGGATTGCCTGGAGGCTGGAAAAATACTTGGGGAAGCATCACTGGATCCTTGTCCTGTTCTAATAAGTTTCCTAAAATAGCTGGTGTTGAGCAGCACTGGAGGAAAGATCCTGGATCAGCTAATCCTCTGTCCTGCTCTCTTTGGCTTACATGACCACTCTTCCTGTGTGTGAAAAGATCATCTGAAGGGGATGGGGCAGACGGCTGTGCTGCCATTCAGCGAGACCTGGACAGGCTGGAGAGTTGGGCACGGAAAATATAACAAGGGAAAGTGTAGAGTCTTATATGTGGGTAGGAACAACCACAGGTTCCGGTGTAAGTTGGGGAATGAACAACTAGAGAGCAGTGTAGGGGAAAGGGACCTGGGGATCCTGGTGGACAGCAGGATGACCATGAGGCAGCACTGTGCCCTTGTGGCCAGGAAGGCCAATGGCATCCTGGGGTGTACTAGAAGAGGGGTGGTTAGTAGGTCAGAGAGGTTCTCCTGCCCCTCTACTCTGTCCTGGTGAGACCACGCCTGGAATATTGTGTCCAGTTCTGGGCCCCTCAGTTCAAGAAGGACAGGGAACTGCTGGAGAGAGTCCAGCGCAGGGCAACAAAGATGATTAAGGGAGGAAAGGCTGAGAGAGCTGAGTCTCTTGAGCGTGGAGAAGACTGAGGGGTGACCTTATTAACGTTTACAAATATATAAAGGGTTAGTGTCACGAGGATGGAGCCAGGCTCTTCTTGGTGACAACCAATGATAGGACAAGGGGTAACGGGTTCAAACTGGAAGACAAAAGGTTCCACTTAAATTTGAGAAGAAACTTTTTCTCAGTGAGGGTGACAGACACTGGAACAGGCTGCCCAGGGGGGTTGTGGAGTCTCCTACTCTGGAGACATGCAAAACCTGCCTGGATGCCTTCCTGTGTAACCTCATCTAGGTGTTCCTGCACTGGCAGGGGGATTTGACTAGATGATCTTTCGAGGTCCCTTCCAATCCCTAACATTCTGTGATTCTGTGTGCTTCGGCTTGTGTGTCCATCTTCTGCCTGCATGGTTTTAGTGGTTGAATTATCACCAAATTTGTCAGAGTAAGCAGACATCTCAAATACAGCCAGTTCCTATACATCTGGTAAAAAGAGGCTAAGGAGAATTTATCTCTATTGTCAGTGTATGATCATAGGTTTTGCTGCACGGTAGAGAGTCTGCATAAGAGCGCACTGTTATTATAGTCCAAGCTTGGGAAAAAGCTTCAGAGCTCAGACTATGAGACATCAGAAAATCCAGCCAAAGACACAGCCAACCAAACAACTCATTTTGATTACCTTTCATCTCAGTGTTTTCTTTGCAGAATCAAACCTGCAGAAATCTCCCTCAAAGAAAGTTGACATATTTTTCCTTTTGGCCTGATTCTACATAATGAAAATGGACTCATGGGAGAAGTACAGCCCTCTCTCCTCCTCATGAATTCAAGGGTCATTAAGTGTTCCTAGCAATGATCCAAGATTGGTCTCTGCAGAGCCTCCATGCTACGATTTTTTTATAGTTCTTTATTTAAGTGTATAGGAAAGGCCTGCAGAGAACAATCAAGCTCTGAAGTTCTTGCATTAGAATACCTGAATCAATAGGAAAAAATAAAGGCTTGTTCCAGCCTGTGGGTAGGAATAACAAACACACGCAAGGCCAGATTCTGCATCCTTTGCTTCTTCTCAGTTAGTAGGTTACTCTGACCAGAGTCCAGCTGAGTGCTTAGGAAGGAGGAGAGGAAGCACTCCTGTAATGAACTGGCTGCACCTCTGGGACCCAAATACAGGCTTGGTGGTGTTCCTGGTCCTTAACAAACCCAGACTGGGAGGACTTTCCTGTGCCCCTCCTGGAACTGGTGCTGTTGCATTGACACTACACTATGTGTTACCGGGGCTTAAAGGCCACACGGGATTTCCCAGGTGGGAACAGGAACTTGAGAATGTATTCCCTGTTTAAAAAAAAAAAGATTCAAATAAACCTGTGCCAGCCCTCTCTTATCTCCCTTCACTTTCTAGTCCTATAGTTTCCTTTCTGATAAGACCAAAAGGGCACCTAAAAGTAATAACGATTTTTTTTCCCCTAGTGAGCTTTCTTCTCCAGCATGTTGATGCTTCTGATAACTGACCGTGCCTTTGTATTTATTCATAGGAGTGATTCTGGCCTATAGATCCATACAGTTGATAGCAAGAAGATCACTCTGGAGACATGACTGAACAAGAACGACTAATCAGTAAACATCGTTGGGAACATTTGCAGTGAAAACTCTTCTCAGGGGAAATTGGAAATAGTGAGAAATGTCTTCTGCTCACCATCTCTGTATAGGTACATGTGAACTGGCATTTAGACAAACAGGAAAAAGGAAGAGAGCACTTGGCTCACATAGCACCAGTACAGATTAGCACCAGATAGTAATCATAAATTAACATCGAGTTTGAGCTGCATTGAATACATGTAATTAGTTGTTATGCTCAAGTGTTACTGAACACGAAGAAAATGCTAATGAGTGCATGGATGAAAGGAGTGCTTGGGGAGAAGTATTGTGTATGCTCACTTGACCTCCATTGGGCATTGCTTATGTGCTGTAGAAGGATACTGGGATAGACAGTTGTTTAGACCCAGACTGACTGTTCTTGGGTTCTCATATAACATAACAGCTAATAACTTTGACTAGAAAATCTTTTTTCCTTTCATACATTTGTGTAGTAAAGAAGGAGGTGAATGAGATGGATTGGAAAATGTGCACAAAAAATAGCTGAAATGTGGAAGGGTTTTGGCCCTGTTCTTGAATTAGGGATGGAGCAGTTTGATTTTGTTGATGCATTTCTAGCTTTCTGGCCTTTAAAAAAGTTTCTAATAAAAATCAAATCCCAGAAAGAGAACAGCAATTTCTCAGAGGTGGAAAATAACATCAAAGTTGAAATGATTTTTAGAGCTGGCATTTCTGGGATGTTTAATGATAAGTCAAACCTGCCAGTGCAGAGAAAAACTGAGCTAATGCACAATGATCAGAGATTTTTCCCTTGACTACCACATCTAATACTATCAACAAGCCTGCATATCCATACAAAGAGCAGATGGGAAAACACTGGCTAATGACCATATGTCTAAGCTTGGGAATCTCTCCTTTGCAAAAAGGCAGATACTCCAGATAAAAGTTTTTATTCGTGTTTTTGTGAAACTATTAAGTGAAAGTCAAATTCACTGGACAGAATCCTTGCAAAGCCTCTTCTATTTACTGCATAGGGTTACTTCACTGCTGTAGGAAGAAACTCTCCCTCCTTCCCAATTTGGAACTACTTCAACATATAGGGCAAGACAGATGCAACATCTGGTGGTGCAATGGGTCATCAAGAGGAAGAAATTTGAATCAAGAGATGTAGGATTATCTGAGAAAGGTCTGGTTTGCTGATAGATAGCAGAGGAGGGCAAACTTTTGGACTTGGTACTGCACATATTCTGTGGACCAACTGGGAATCCTGTTGAGCACTCTGGTGCATTGCCAGATTGGTGAAAGATGCTTAAAATCATGCTGATCTCCTTATTGCTGCACCTAGTAGGAGTGAGCAGCCAGTAGAGTTTAGACCCCGAAATTTAAATGTGGTGCAGAAGTAGATGCAGCATAGAAAGAGAGGGAGTTGCAAGCATGAACTGGAGGAGGTATAGAAGGACTACTCTGAACACATTATTTTAATGCAGGGGATGAGCTGGTCCTGATATTTTGGACAGGTGCCTATGCTGGCTAAGAGTCATCTCTACCCAGGGAAAAGCCTTGTACCCAGAGAAAACTGAGTTTTGTGTAGATCTTTGGGTTTAGTTCAGGGACTATCAGAGACCTACCTCCTGGATCCCTCTCAGCAAGCCTGTTCCCAGGCCTCACACCTACCTCCTGCTTGCTATGATAACACCACCTTTTAAAAGAGAAACAGATCCATTAAAATGAGAATATGGAAATGCCAGTTATAAGTGTCAACTTTAAACAGAGATTTGAAGGAGGTAACCATTATTTTTGCTCTTGCCATTAACAGTGTTTTTAAGGTTTCTTGTCAGTATTGGAATATGGCATGTATTAAATTAACAAGTGCTTCTGGTTTGTGTGGAGGACATACTGCTGGGTTAAGAAGCTCATTAGCAGTATTTGCTGAATTCATATTTATTCCCAGAATCAATACTTGTAATGTACTAATTAAATCATCTGTTTAGGACAGCCCCATGCTGAAGCAGAAGGAGTCTCTTCCCATTGTGACACATGCAATACAACATTTAACTCCCGTTATTATTAATGAGCACTGCAGGCTTAATTCCTGATGTCTCTGAATGGGCATGCACAGACTCACCCAGCTTCATCATCTGCTGAATATTTTAAGCGGCGCCTTTTCCAGCACTCAAGGCACATTAACTCTTACAGCGCCTTTGCTGTTGTGAATGGTCTTCAGCAGCTCCAAAACCATCAAAGGGTTCTTCATTATCTTTGGAAGAGAGCTCAGGGATCTTCACAAAGAAACCAAAAGGATATGATGGACCTGTGGAACTGCATGGAAGAGAGAGAGCATGTGGATTTCCCCATGTTCCTGGAGCTGAGTAATGTCAAGAGGAAAGTAGTACTTCTGGCTATTAGATGTCTTGCCCTTCAGTCAAAATAATAATCATTTTAATGACTCCCTATTCTTAGTACTCTTTTTTGTATCATGAAGCATTTTATGATTTTATATTTCTTGTATTGTACTAGGGTGCAATTTCCTGCTCTGGAATTTGGCTGCTGAGCTCAGGCTTTCCTCGAGGGACTCTCACTGTTCCTCGAGGGACTCTCACAGCTGCATCTTCCTCTACAAGACATGGACTTCTGCAGCTCTTCTTCCAAATCCTGACCAGGAGCCTCAATGAATGGGTTCAACTTCTAGAAATTATTAATTCATCAGCTCAAACTGTGCTCTTGCTGAAATGGAGAAAATGGAGTTGAATCCTCTGCTGTAACTGGCAGAGGTTGGATATGCATGGAAATAGTCATTGAGCTGATGCTACATCTCCTGCTGCAATTTCTCGCTCCCTTTCTGCCTTTGCCAAAGCGTGGAGTGAGAGGGGAGAACCTATCCTTTACAGAGTTTTGCATTTCACAGCTGCAAATTATTGCAGCAGGGATGAGTGGCCCCTTGCTCCAGGACACCTAGCATCTCCAGGCTTTCACTCATTATTGCAGCAATATGAATTCCTCTGCCATGACTAGACTGTATTCTACACTGGAACATTTCTGTTACAAAATAAGCATGTGGCTGGCATTTGCTCATCAGTCCCTCTTCTCCATCTCTGTTTCTCCCATATGCTGAGATAGCCTCTCTGGGGCTTCCCTCACTCTGGGACTTTCTGGAGATTGCTGCTCTTCTTGCTGAGGCTCTGTATGTCAGGCAGATATGTTCCTTAGAGCTCAGGAGACACCACGTACGGCTGTAAGTTCCTGGTCCAGGCAGTGAGCCTGAGCTGTGCAGATGTGGAAGGGATTCCCCAGCCAGCCAAGGGACTGGTGCACTGAGTGTGTCGGGCCTCAGCAGGAGGGGACAGCGGTGGTGCTACATGCAAGATGGGGACACGGTGGGACTGGCTGGAGGAAATGTGTGGCTTGCGGCATCTGTGAAATTGTGAGTTTCCACTTAAACTCAGCATGGCACAGGTGAGATTTCTCCAGTCTTATCACAGGCATGCAGTTTCTTTTCTCTACATGGCTCAATTTAAATCAAGAGTAACTTCAGGGGCCCTAATATGGGCTGTCCTGATGCAACAATTGCTAAATCCACAACTTTTCACTGACGGACCAACAAGGAAAATTCAGAGTTAGGATTTTTCATGCTGTCTTTATGGAGATTGCTGGAAAATCTGGAAAAACAGAAAGTCAGCTAGGAGTGATACAACTACTGGGGGTTTTGCCTGGTTTGGCTGGTGCAGTGCCTTTGCATGGGGTGTCTGTGTGTAGCTGTTTGTATGTGCACTGTGGCTGCTGTGTGTGCAATGCCAAACACAATCAACCACAAAACCTGTTGTGTGTTGTATGCAAAATGTACTGTTCCCTTAGGAAATCTGGTCACTGCCTTCCATCAACCTGTGCAACTGTCATGAGGCCAGCGAAGGACCTGTGGGCACCCACCCATATTCCCTCCTGGGACGGCTGGGATTTCTATGAAGTTCATCCTGAAGATCCCATTGTGTTGTGATGAAGGCATACGAGGCAAGAAGTGAATCTTATGCATTTATTTACCTTGTTTTATATGGTTGTTTTTTCTAATTCCTCCCTATTGTCTCTCCCTCTCTCCTTTCAGTTAATTCTTAATATTAAGGAGAAAAAAAGGCCAACAAAAAACCCCCAAACAACCAACCCTGCTTGATGCAATTTGAGGCAAGACAGGCACATTTTATTAAGGACTGCAAAACACTTAGCGGCACAAGGGTTTTCATGTGTAATCAGATGCAGCAATTGGCTTGATTGCAATTGCTTCTGGGTCTGTTGAGCACAAGCACCTGATTAGATTTTAGCAGTGCTGCCAATTCTGGAGGAGCTTTCAGCCTCACAATGTGAACAGGCCTTGGGGAAATCATGTGCTTGGTCCTTAGTGCCGCCACCTGGAGAAGGGAGAGATGGGGTGGGCAAATGAGTTAGCCAGGACTTACCCCATGAAGAAACTGTTGTTGGGTGGGAAAAATGGATGAATTTCCAGCTCCTCTGTCTGCCCAGTTTAATACTGTGCTACAGGCAGCAGTGCCTGCCTGCATGGAGAAGTGAGGAGACATGGCAGTGTGCTGGCATCAAACAGCAGTCAAGGTTGGTAGTGCTGAGTCCTCAGTAACATTTCCTAGTCATTCTGGGCCCTCGCATTGCAGTATCACCTATAGGTACTCATCTGTATAGTCCCATTGCAGGGCTGCGCTGTCTGTTCTGTTTACAGTCCTAAAATGCAGAGATGTTGCACATCTTTTCCTCTGCCTGCTCAAAGTGAGCTTCTTGTTGGTCTTGGCAAATCGGACCTTTTCCCATCAGATGAGAGAGGTGAGCACTTGAGAGGGTATTACATTGTTCCCAGGTGTGGTGGAGCTGGGTGCTACTGCGGCTCCACTCTGTAAGTGCCCAGAAATGGCACTGTGGCAGGTTGCCCGCAACCCAGGCTGTTTGGGGACTCCTGAGACACATGGCCAGTGCTGGCCGTACTATTAAGAGAGGGATTAAGAGAGATTTTTGAAAAGGTGATATTCAACTGTGAGGAAAATCAAGTTTTTATTGAATGCTTTTGCTCAGGAAAATCCCACTTCTAAAATATCACACTGATGAATAGTGACATCTTTGATCTAAACAAATGCTGATGTTCTTGGCATTTTTGAAATGTCAGTGCAAAGCTAAAATCCTCTTATTTGACTCTTCTCCACTAAAAAAAAAAAAAATCAAGTTGAAACAAAGTTTTCATGTGAAGAATATCACCTATAAATAAAATAAAAAACCAAACTCTCTCATGAAGGAAGTATTTTATCAAAATAATTCAACGTACTCTAGGGTGGTAACAAGTATTCTTCAAATCAGCCACCACCCCAGGTGCTGTTTGAGGGAGCACAACTTCAACATCAGACTTTTTGTTGCCCTGGTGGAGATACTTTAAGAAGACCAGATTTTTACAGGTGAAATGCTCTGAAAATCACCCACCTTCTGCTTGTTTCAAGTTTATTGTTCAGAAATGCCCTGCAGCTCTGGAAACTCTTGATGATTTCCAGTCGTTCAATCTCACTCTGGGAACTCACACATGCCCCTGCCAGTGAAACTGATGAGAATTTTGCCTGAAGAAAGTTTGCAGAATTGGACTCTGCTCCAATTTGGTTTTCATCATGTATAACAAAGTGCTTATTTACTTTTTTTTTCACTTTGCCCAGCTTGGACAATTAAACCCGTGAGTCATTTTGCTTTTATTTCAAATCAGTTGCATTCCCTGGTTCACTGAGTTGCCTGGAGTTTTATAATGCTCAGATACCAGAAGGGAAAAAATAGCATTAAAACCCCTGAAGATGTTAAAATTCATATGTTTGGATTTACAGTGCTGCAGGGGCTATCCATTAATTTGATTAATTTCTTGATTTCTCTTTATGCGTGTGCATGTTCTTATTAAGATTTTTAGCAGCAGTGAGATATGTTAAGAGTTGTTCACCTCTTGAGAATAAAGCTGTATGATACAGGAGAGGGAGAAGTTGCTCTCAGCCCAAGGGACATTATGGGGACCATACAGCTAAGCAGCATGGAGAGCCCCAAAGCTGGGGCAGCAGATGAGCCCTGGGGCAGCCCTGGCTGAGATGTGCTGGCAGAACCAGAGCTGTTTGTGGGGAAATTGTTGCCCACATTTAGTACTAGAGGTCTGTCTCAGGCAGGTGATATATACATCTCATTTGCATTAATAGAAAGAAGTGAGTGAAAATTAGAGCACTTATTGATTTGGAGCACTTCTCCTTGAACTGGAGTTAGCACCTGGTGACAAGAATCATGGCAAAGCTTCATACTTTCGCCACCGAGCTGGCTGCGTTTGAGGAGGACTTCAGCACTCAAGAAGGCCATGTGGCCTCTTCCTTTGCATGGCTGGAAACACTATCAGCACAATTTGGGTTTGTTACATTCAACCAGTAAGATTTGAGGACTTTTAACATGGTAAGAGTTTGCCAGAAACATGCACATAGATGTTATAATACAAGGATGGATAAGGTGCTCACAGCTTTGTAAATGAGAAGCATTTCCTAACAGCTGCAATTTGTTGACTCCTGAGCATTTTCCATGGAGATGAAGAGACTCTGAAATTCTGCATCTGTGGGTTACTGTACAGCACACATGACCTTTTACTTGGCCTCATTTCACAGATACTTAAGGAATAGCTAAAATGTGAAACTTGGGATAACTGTGAATAGCTTTCAGCCTTCATAGCTGGAAATAAGACTTAAAAATGGACCCTTCCCAATAGGAAGCAAAAGGCAATAAAGTATTCCTAAACCTTTGTATACATACATGTATATATATATGTATTCTAATTTCAAAATCCCACGTTTGTTGGTTTTGCTTACTCTGTCTGCAAACCTCGATCTGGTAATCCTGTCTGAGGTCTGGCCCTTTCAACACTTCCTACAGAAATCAGAGACAACTACGACAGTAATGACAGCCAGCTTTCCATGTCTGAAAAGATCAGGTGCTAACATAAATATTGCCACGTATTAATCTTCAGAGCACCTCTCTCCTGGGGGTGCAGTATTTGTTTTGTTTGTTCTAGTTTATTAGCTATTCATTTAAATAAATACTCTGAGAGGATGCTGTTCCCCGAGTTCAAAAGCTGCATGAACTCTGAACTTCTGCAGGCAGGCAGCCACAGATTAGCAGAGACAGTCATAGACCCCATGAGCCAGCACTGAGTGTGAAAATAGGCAGTTGTTGTGGAATATCAAAAGTTTATTCATTCACAGGGATCGTTCCTTCTCTTAGTCTCCTAGGTGACTTTTAGTGGGTCTGTAGGCAATTCTGTTTTCTTGTGTTTAAAATTAATGCCACTGTGAGACATCCATGGCCTCACCCTCCATCACTGCTGGATTTTGAAGACAGGCTATGAGTAATTTTTCCCCTTTACATGTTGAGACCCACTTCTCAGGAGAATTTTATAAAGGGTCTCAAGTTGGTTTGATTTAGGTAGCAATTTTAAGGTTGTTATTTCAGTATAACCTGTTATTGGAAGGACAGACTTCAAAGCCAATTCAAACCCCTGGGGAAGAAGTAATCTTTGCACCCCCAAACCACAGGAACTAGAGTGTGGCCACAGGCTTTCATGCCATACTGGGAAGCTCACTCAGTTTGCTGAGTGGCACAAGTGTAGCCTCTGTCAACACTTTTCAGCAACAGAGTTGAAAGGCAGGTCCACTTCCTACACATCACTACTCTTACGTGAAAGTATTTCACTCTTCTCCAGGAAGCACATTTCTCCTGCCTCTCAAGAAAAAGCCACACTTTATACACAGAGTGTCATTGACCTTTTGACAAATAGCGAAGAGATGAGTCTTGGATGATGGACTTGCTGTGCTACATCAGGGACAAAGCAAATAAATGGTCCCTGGCTCAGAGGAGATGCTGCACATCATTTCCAAGTCCCAGGCAATAGTGTCATCCCCAGTCACCTGCAACCATTTGCAGCCCACTGCCTGCCCAGGCTACAGAAGAGTGAATAGTTGTTAATTCCTTTGATTTTTAGAGAGTTTTGGCTCAAATTCCTTGCTGTTAGCACAGCAGTGTAAGTATCTTAGTGAAAGCTGGGCTTACAAACTACTCCTTCCTCAGTGTGAGACACTTCATTAACTGCAGGGGAAAGATGGGAATGGTACAGCAGAGATGAAGGGCAGGTCCATGTTTCACTGATAGGATTGCAATTAGCAGCTTCAACTGCCTCTAGGAAGAAAACTTGGCAAGTTGGGACATTTTCGGGACTTGGTATTAGGAGGAAAAAAGCAAAATAGAGAGAGAACAAAAAAGGAAGAAAGGGGAGAAGTCCATGTCACAAATATAATAGAACATGAAGTCAAATTTTCCCATCTCGTCGTTATACAAGTCTTTTCTGTGTCTGACAGCTGTTTCACAGTAGAAGTGACCCATATTACTTCTTTATTCTTTAAAGAAAGAAAGTCACCAATTAAAATTACTTTATTTCAGCACTT
Organism: Patagioenas fasciata; assembly: GCF_037038585.1. NCBI lineage: Eukaryota > Metazoa > Chordata > Aves > Columbiformes > Columbidae > Patagioenas > Patagioenas fasciata. Next base: position 15,580,959 of record NC_092526.1, on the reverse strand, counting down.
TGTGCTCTGGGAAAGGAAGGTACAGGGTTGTCTGCTCTAACGTGAAGCAATACAGTCCTTCTGAGCACATCCTACTCACCCAGTTTTTGTCAGAAAATGTATCAAATCACAGATATCAGATGTATAGCAGAGATTCGAGAGATCATCTAATCCATCCCTCCACCCCAGAGGCTGCTCCAAGGAGGTGTTATTCTACATGGTTCATAAAACCCTTCTGCAAGAGTTGTCACACTTTCCTGAGCTACGTAGTTTCTAATTCTCCTCATAGCTAATTTAAATCTTCTTTCCTGAAGTTTAAGGGTTTACACCCACTGTTTTTTGCTCTATCCCTAATGGACACAAGGGGATGTCATAGCACAGAATCGGGCAGATATGGGGTGAACATCTGTTCAATGAACATCTGTTCTCCTGTTCAATGCAGGGCTAACCCCAAAGTCAAAACAAGGGGCTTTCTCTTGGTTGGTGACAACTGTTAACTTATTTGAATAGCATTACTAGATCTTCTGCTCTCTCCTCTAAGCAGTTTTGCATCAATTATTTGAATCTTTTTTCATACATCACATTTTTAGACTGTGTTTATTAGTCACAACTGTGTTACTAGTCATAGCTGTATATCTGATGGATGCTCTCATGCATACATGCATGTACCCATGCAGACATATGCATACATGGCTAATTTTGATGACTAGAACAACAGCAGCAGAAGCCTTTCTTTGGCAAAATGATTCAGTAAAGTGAACTTAATTCTGCATGCTGGGAGTAGCAGACTGAGTTGTGCAACGTGAAGTGCAATGAAACATTAAATGGCAATATGCTATCCAGCCACTAGAAGCATTTACATTTTGTAGTATGACGGATGTAACGTGGTTATCGGTATAGCAACAGAGCATACGCTTGGCTTTAACTGTTTCAGCAGTCCCTGCTGAAGGTAAGGGTCTTCAACATCTCCTTTCAGAGTGTATTTCCCTCCTTGTCTGGCTGGCATTGCTGTAGCTATGACTATCAGCATGATTTTAACCTGCTATCCCAGCTAGCTCTTCAGCATCCTTGTGCTCACTGATAATGTGATTTTGAAGAAATGGACTGTGAACAGGAGCAGGCGCTGTTGTGAGAATCACCAACAGGGTTGCACTTTGGAGGCTGGCTGTGAGCAACAGGGATCATTCTATATGTTGCCTGGCATGGCTGTGTAGATATCTTGATGGACAGGAGAACTGGTCCATAGAAATCTGGCTGAACATAGTTCTGAAAACTCACAAATCAACGAAGCAAGGAAGCCAAACTGCAGTGTTAGTTTATTTATCTGGGAGCTTCCTTGCCCTAACTTGGCTCAGGAGCCATGCTACAATGCAATTACTTCTAAGAGATAACGTTATTTTAATATTTGCCTGAGTGTGGAGGAAATCCAGATATAGATAGGACTCCATTGTGCCAAGTGCTGTAGAAACACAGAGCAGGTAATTCAGTGATCACAAACTAAACCTAAATAAATGATAACAGAATGATACAGTGGGGCTTAGTACAGTAAGGATATAAATCTTGCAAAGCAATGTAAACTACTTAATGTTTGCATAGTTTTAGGGAGCTGCTATGGCACAGGAGTGTTGTAAGAAGGACTCAAGGAAGGAAGATGAGGCAGCTGTCATAAATTAAGCCAGTTCTGGTACCTGCTCTGTAAGGAACGTATTTGTCACAGTTAAATCTTGGACTTTATACAAGCCCAGACACAACTCATTGTGTAGTTACTGTGGCAGTAATACGTGGGTTGGTGTTATGCTTTTAATGGGTAGGTATTTTTACTTTTATTTTCTTACATTGCTATTAGAAAGTGATATTCTACCTGTAGCTAGCTCTGGGTCTCCGAGTACTTCTAGATCATCCCTGAAAAAGGAATTAAGAAAAGAAAGTTTATTAACAGTTGGTTCAAATCTCTGCAGGGGGTTCCACATGCTGCCACTGTAATACTCTTAGACCCCTGCACACTGAAAGAGGTTGAAAAATCACTAGCATAGAATGAATAAGCAGGAAAGGGTTGAACTTGTTTTCATTTTCACCAGCAGATGTTCAGTTGTTGAGGCACCAGAGCCACCGGATGCTGGAAGAGGCATTTATGAATGACCTACTATTCCATATCATTGCTTCTGGTGATGCCACCAAGCTGGGCTGGAGGCGGCAGCAGCTGGTATGTCTCAGTGGGTTACTCAGAGTAACGGCTGTCATTTGCTGGATGGGTGGAATTCAGGGTGGTCTTCTGCTCAGTCACCACCTGATCCCTGCTGTGTACCACAGAGGTTGATATAAATCTAACCTTTTCTTCAGTGGTGGCCTTGAGAACACAAATTGATGTTTTAAAGCACAAGAAAGGAAGTGTCAGAGACACAGCCCTAACAGTCTGCCAGTGGGGGGTCATCAGTCTGCCTGGATTGAATGCTGAAGAATGGTGTCAACAATGGGGATCATCTCTGGGAGCATAACTGGAAGAGTAAATTCCAAAGTGAAGGTTGGGGAAAGACAAAGAACACATTTTCCTTTATGGTATATAGTGGTGGAGAGCTCTGGGCTAAAATAACAGCTAGGGGAAGGCATGGTCTCTGCCTCTAAAGACATGCAGGCCAGATGTCACCTAACAAATTACCTTGCAGGGAACAATCATTTACAGGCTTCCAGGAGACAGGAGACTTTTGAGCTCAGAGACCTTTACCATGTGTCTCATTTCAAATTAGTAAACTTTGACAAGCAGGTGAATCAAGTAATATCTTGACCATTTTTGCTGATAGCTTAGATTTGCTAAATGTGTCTGTGTTGCTAAGGTTAGTCCCTTGGAGCTGGTCCCTGCAGTGGAAGAGCAGAGAATCGAGAGAGTATTGGATATTTGCACCCCTTGGTGAAGTCAAGGCAGATACAGGTTCTTGTGCTCAGTATTAAACAGGACATCCAAGAAGCTTTGTCTTCAAATTAGAACAAAAAAACCCCACAACCTGCTAAGGAAGCATACTCTGTGGAGTGCATTTTCCAGGACTCTCATTTTACCATGTGATGTCTGCTACCTGAAAACAAAATGCAAAGCTTGTCGCATCCCATCCTGGAAGGAGATTAGTTAGCCAGTGAGTCTGTTATGGATTTTTCTACAAACACTAATGAAAAGGACAGGTACAGATGATTCAACAGCATCCAGATCTACATTAATTTTTAACCCCTCTGCAAAAACAAACAAACAAAATAAACAAAAAACAAAGCAGGAAAAATAAGTAATTTCTATCTTGATCAATCTGGATCATTAAAATTGCCCAGTGTAAATCACTCATGGAGCATTAATTTTTATGCTAGTCAAGGAAAATTAAGTGGCCTAATCACATTACATGTTCACCATTACAGGAACTGCAGAGCTTTTCCTGTATTTGGTTGGAGGCTATTCCATTTGGCTGGACACTTTTGATACTGCTTTGACTATGTGTGCAATTAGAATACTTTTTTTTTTTATTAACCAGTTTTTACATTACACTCAGCGGCCCCGTCACACAACTAAATGACCCGTTTAACAAGCATGATAAAATCCTCATTAGGGCCTATTATAGGATTTAGTGGAATCTTCCTGCTTCGCTACAGCACAGCCTAATCTAATTAACTCCGCCACTTAGTTCTCTCCCTCCCTCTTCTTACTGTTTATTGGGCTTTTTGTGGAAAACAGATCCAAGGAACACAATTAACGTAATTTATTCTGGAAAATCCCCAAACATTAGCAAGCTACAAATGTAATTGGAAAAGGCCTCACAGAGGTCAAGTATAGTAGGCAATTACTCCAAAACTACAGCACTGCATATTATTATGTTACTTGTTATTACACGTTCTCAAGATGAACGAGGAGGTAATTCTAACCAAGGGCATTTAAAGCCATAATTAAGGGTCATCTTTGTGTTTGAACAGCTTTCATATTTAATCAAGGAAAAATGTGTGCCTTCAAGAATGAAGTGTTTTGCTAGGATGCACAATATGGAAAGGAATTGAATGTTGTGTTCTCAACTCATTGGTATAAATGCAGAGCAGCTTCCAGTTATTAAGTCTTGTGTGGTACTCTGTAGACAGATATATAAGTCACCAGAAAACAGAATTCAGCTACAAGTGCCATGTACGTTTTCATGCGGCAAGGTGTAGAACATTTACGAAACACTAGATGTCCTGCAATAAGGTCTGTTGGTCACTGAACATGGGAGGGATTCTTGGGAAGACACCACAATACTATCCTGCTCTTTTCACAGGCTGAAACCTTTAATTTGCAGCATTGTTAGTTCTTTTCCTAAAGGTGCATCTCCGTCCAGTTCCCAAGACATCCCAGCCTAGTTACAGTATACCTGAGATGGCCAACTGATCCCAGAGGTGCCCTGAGGAGTGGGGCTGACATTGGTATTCAGAACTGAAGATCTATCCAGTTGTTGGGACTTCCAACTAGATACCTATAAGGTCAGGCTGCTGTCTGGATGGAAAACTTCTGACACTGCTGTCTTACCACTATCTAGTAGATAAACATACAAGGTGACTAAGTTTCTAAAATAAATGAGAGGAACCTCCACCTAGTATGTGAACATGGTACAAGAAGCATATGGGAGTGCTTAAGAGGTGGGTGTTAGGTCTTGTCCATCTCTTCATTTTAGCAGTTGTGTGTGTTTGTGTTTGTATGCGTGTAAGAAAGAAGCCAAATTAACTCCTCAGAGGTGAACAATAGGAAGCAAAAGAAGACGAGACACAGGTCTAGAATGCAGTGAGAAGAAAGCAGAGGACGAGTGAACATTTTTGGTTCAAAAATGTCAAACAAGAGCTTAGAGACAGGCACGAAAGGCTGTTCAAGTCATCCCTTACTCAGAGGAAATGGATTTTATGCATACTTCCAAATAAACAGTGTGATCTCCGTGGACTTTGGCTTCCTCCTTCTGGAAGAAATTAGCCAAATGCCTTGGCTAAACTGGGCAGCAGACAAGTGTGTCAAGCAAAGAACTGAAGCACAGAATGAAGCCAAGTTCTGTCCATATCTCTTATCTTTCTCTGAACTGATAGAGGAGGATTTTTCAACTTTGTATGGATTTGGCCTCTTTTAAAGTTGTCGAATCAGGGCAAACTGCCTTTTGGGCAACGTGTTTTCATGCCATGCTGAGTGCAAGGTGGAATTATATCATTTGCATTATGCAGGGAGTTGGACAAGTTGACATGATGTTCCCTTGGGGTCTCTGGTGTTTGATACTGCTAATCTTTCCTATTAACTTCGGCTTGAGTTTTTGAAAGCTCGACTCCCAAGGAATTTCAAACCTGATTTCCTCGAATGCAGCAAGCTTTTGAAAATCTGGATGCAATCTGCTGTTCCTTCTAGAAACCTCAGCTTTTGTCTGCCTTCTTTAGCATAGCATACTCTAAGGGCAAGAAATTGGAAGGATGCAACTTGGGAACAATCAGACAGGCTTTAGAACTCCAGTGGGAAGGACAAGAATCCAAGGCTGAGCTATATGACAACCTCCATACCCAGGAGCAAGGGAATTATTGTTTCTGAGCCTAATTCTTTCATGAATCAATGCATTTGGAATAATAATTATCCATGTGGGGAGGGAAACCCTTAATTAGTTTTCAATGATCTGAGAGGCATGGTGTGTCCACACACAGCTGCTTTGGCATGTGTGGTCGAGCCCAACAAGACTGTCTAAGGCGTTTCTTTGACACCTCAGGGGACCTCGCCTCTAAAAAATGCAATTAGCAGCAAGAAGGATGCACTGCACATTGCCTGGCTTTGTGGAGTCTTTTCTGAGATGGAAAAGGGTCACTCCTCTCAGTTCTTACAAATTGTCTGAGCACAGTGACCAAGGCTGGTACACTGGGGGCATGTTGCAGGCACTTTGCACTGCCTGTAGTTAAGCTTTGTCTTTTCCACTGATTTTCCTCCTGAGCGAGGAGCACTGATTTCACCCTGGCTTGCTATTGCATAGAGGCACAAGAGTCAGAGCAGGCATTTTGACGCCAAAGAAAGTCACAACTGATATGCTTTAGTGTTGGTGATACCCCTAGTCCCAGCAGTATGTAGGACTAGGTGACCTCCAGAGGTCCCATCCCACCATCATTTCTTTGATCCTATGTCTGTATTGTTTTGCTAAGTAAGCTCGATAGCACTAAACTTTATGTGTCAATTTATTGTCATTGGAATGAGTTTAAATAAGTTGAAAGAAAAAATGGTTTGGTATTTTTAACAGCCAGTGCATTCTGTAAGAGTAGTGTTCTTTTTGGCTTCCAACTTTGTTTTGTTTTTCAGGATAAGTAATGTTACGATTTAATGTTACAATGAGGTCGCTGGAAACACAGTTGTGGTAAGCCAATAGAATATGATACCCTAAATGTTTTTGTGGGGTCATACTTGCCATATTTACTTAATTAATGACCATGCAAATTAGACTCTTAAACATAACAGCCACCTGGAGTGGTTTCCTAAGGTGATGTTGGAGGAACTGCTGTTCATCTTATTTCCACTGTACTTGGGATATAAGAAAACTTGTCTGTCATTAACGCTAACATTGATTTTAGCAATAAAAGAAGTTGGCTCGTATTTTTTTTCCACAAGCAAACACAACTCCCTGTGATATGTTAGTGTGAGACTACTAAATAAACAGCTTAATAATGAAAAATAATTAGAAGCCTCCCTCTACATTAAAATAGATCTGCCTTCACAATCATCATGGGATGGGGCATCATGGAGGAAAACCAGCCCAAAGGACGTGTAAGAACTCAACTTATGGCAGCTTCATGCTTACAATATGGAGCTGTTTGTTACCAATATGCAGGTGTGCTCACAAAGTGACAATACCCCGGCTGATGGCAGGCCAAAAATGTCCCAGTAATTCTTGCTGGATTGTCATCTTTGGAGTGAGAATGTAGGATGTTCTGGTTTATTGTGGGTACAACTGTAGAGGAAAGTCCCACACAACCCTGTCTCCACAGCTGGGCTCAGCAGGAGCAGACTTTGCCATGCAGTTCTCTCTCTGAAGTGCACTGCCTACTCGATAATTGTAACTCAGGTTTCGAGTTGGAGGGGCATGTCTTCAAGTCAGTGTGATCCTGGTGGCGCAGCAGGGAACCTTCTTGGCAAGGCATGAAACTACCATGCCAGAATAGTAAAGAAAACCTGGAAGCTACAAGTAAAATAGGCTTCTTATCCACCATTCACTGAGAAAATCTTTCTGGCCATGGCAAGCAAACCCCATACTGCAGGTATTGTGATAGGCACTAGGTATGTTATTAACAATAATTTAAATGGCTGGATGACTCTTCTGAAGGGGGTGCTCTTTGGGATTTCTGGGATTTCATCTGGAGTCAGCTTTAGACTGTCTCAGAGAAACTGGTACAGGAAGCTTCCAAAACAATTAGAAAAGGTGAACGATCAATGATGATCTCCCTTCAGGTGAGAACAGCCACAAAGCCCTGGAGATAGAGCATGTTTGCTTCCTGGGCAGAATTACTGCAAACTTTCCTCTTTGCACTTGTAACATGGAGGCATTCGGGTTTCAAATATAATCGGGATGTCAAGAATTAGTGCAAACCAGATTGGCATTCACTGGTAGATACATTACTGTGATGCAATCCACCTCTGCTGGGAGCATCACATCAGGCAGCTGTGCTGGAGTGAATGCTCTGGCTCTAGGTGGGGCTGGCCTGTGGTTTTTGGATCTAGATGAGTCAGCTTTGGAGAAATTTGCCATTAACACAGGCACAGGGAAGTGGTGTCCACACAGGGAGCAACATTGCCTTCAGCTTGGAAGACTGAACAGATGGAAATACATGGAGCTAATGTTGTCAGAGCACGTGCACTCTAAAGGGGTTGTTTCCAGATATTTTTTATGCCTTTTTGTCTTGCAGTCAGTCTGCTTCTTAATTCAGAAGGCCAAAAAGCCCCTACTGTGACTGTCTGTTCTAATATTTTCTGTTTGGTGGACGAGACTGCTTCCCTGTATTGACTCTCGTTTCATCAACAGCTTGACTGGTAAAGCTATACAGCCTTGTGTCTAGGTTTCCCGATGATAGAAAATAATCTCATCTATAGGCAGTCCTAGCTCTTAATTACCAGAACTATTACGTATTTCCTTCTTGTTATCTCATTGCAGTGATTATTTTGGGGATTGTTTTTGTACCAACCTCGTGTTTTGAAGAGCATGCTAGCCAAGTATTTTTCTGCAGATAAGCACTGAAAGGCAGAGAGCAGCTTTTGCCTCAGCCATCTCAGCTCTAAAGACTGACAGCTTGTCTCTCAGGTGGGAAGTCTGAAGTGGGGCAAGTTAGCTGCATGGATGAAATTAAAGAGTGGGAAACAAATCTATTGAGAGTCTTTAAAAGGCAGGAGCTGATGGTCAGGTCTTAATTTTGCAAATGTGCTGACAGACATTTGATGAAAATGGGTTTTGATTTGTCATTGTAACTGGGGGCTAAATAAGCATGCTCTTGTTCAGGCACACTAATTTCTGCCATACCAGCTTGTCTTGGCCTGTAGTTTTCAGTGGAGGTACCTGGGGCATAGCAGGCTTTGTAGACCAGCTTGTTTTGGAGGGCTCTGTGAGTATATTTTGGGGAGGGCAGCTGTCTGTGGAAGCACTTGAGGTGAACAATTTCCCTGGGACTAAAATTAGGACTGGTCTCCTCTGGTCACGTTTGCTAAGAACACAGCACTTTCTTGGCTCTGCAGACTCAGTACAGCAAGAAATTCCTACACTGCGGAATCTCTTTGTTTTTTTCTATTTCTTTTTATGAAAAGAAAACTGAAGTAATAAGGAATTCCATTTTAACTTGTCACCTCAACATTGAGCTGACTAATATTGTTGATTTAAGCCCCGAGAGTGTTTCTGTTTTCATTATGGCTTTTTGGTTTGCTGTTTGCCAGCATTATACTGGGGACTGACTCATTTTGTCAGCACTGTGAATGACAGAAAGGAGGGAGTGAGCAAGGTTTTGTTCCCACCAGCAGACTATGAAATTCGTAGTAATTTGAAGATCTGTCTCCCAGAGCAAAAGTGGGCTCAGGCACTAGAACAAATGACCAGTCAACTTTTCTGCTAAAAAATTAGCTTTAAAAAAATAAATGTATCAGTTTTATGGGGAAAAAAATATTTTTTGATAAAAATGTGAATATTGTGAAGACTGATTTGTTTTCTAAGTTAGCAATACTTCTGTGGTACCTTCACGCAGCTGTACTTCATACCCTATTTTTTTTTTCTAGGAGAAGGGAGTTTAACTACACCTCCCATGATGCATGCTGGGTGGAACAGCAACAGTTCTAGAAAACTTGCAAAGGCAGGCTTAACTTGCCTTTCGATGAATTTATTCCCTATAACTCAGTTTCCCTATGCATTAAAATAGGTGCAACTGTTATGCTAGTGGGGTACTCTGTAAGACATGGTTAGCTAAAGCTTACAATCCATTTTTGAGCTAAAAAATGCTGTCAGCAATAAGAACAATCTGTGAAACCCTTCAGACTTCAGTTCCTTTATCACAGCAGTCAGTGCCTGACTTGACTTTTCTTTGACAGCTGCCTTTCTAATAGCCTGAATATCCTATTAGCTGCCTGAAGCACACCTCTGTCGGAAAGCATCAGCAGCTCAAGGGGAGGCCACCTCTAATGGTTTTAAGCAAGCTGACTCAAGTACCAGTAATGCTGTGACAGCAAGAACTTGCTCCAGCTATTTGTTGCTTCTCAGCGTGAGGGACAAGACCAACTGGTGCTGGAAGGTTGCTTCTTGCATGGCCTGTCCCTTGCTGGCTCCTTGTTGGCCTGGAACACAGCACAGGTGTGCTGTGGCTGCCTGCTGGGGGTGCTGGTCTGGAGATCTCTCTGCTTGGAATAATGTCAACTGAGAGATCTCCTCTTTGAGGCAGCCCAGAACTGTGGCTACAGCTTCTCTTCCAGACCTCAGGATGTGATTTTCCTGCCCTTCTCAGTTTGCTGTCCTACCTGACAACTGCTTTACTTTGCTCATACTCAAGAGTCAACTGTTCCTAGTATTCAGCCTGGAATGGAAAAAGCCAGCGAGATGTCATGGACACTCAGACTGATCAGGAAAATGCCTCTCACCTCTGCAGCCCTGCAATATAGATGTATCCTTAGTGAACTTACAAATCAAATTGAATTTATTTCTTCTGTTCAAGTAATAAGGAGATTTTGTTGTTAACTGGCAGGTGCCACTTTGCATTTCAGTGGTGATGCTCAGAATGGTTTGTATGTAGGTCAAGCATGGATTACTCCACTTACAAATGTGATTTGGAAGAATCTCTTCTCAGAAAGTTTTTCTGCAATTCTAGGTATATGTAGGCATTGCCAAGAGCTAAAAGGAACAGAAATGCTGCCAGAAGCAGTGCGAATGAGGTCTCTAGTCCCTGTTTCATAACTGCAAACAGTGTTTAGATTAAAAAGAAGGAAGAAATTTAAATGTCTCCCTGCTGCTTGTATTGTACCTGCAATCCTGGCAAAACTTCAGTATAGTGAGCCTCTGTGAATATTAACTCCCTCAGAAATAAATGAGCAGCAACTTTTTAATCTATCCACGCATGAGAGAAATGTATGGAAGACAGCAACCATTTTAGGTGGAAGAGTATCTTTTACTGAGTGCAGTTACGGAGGCAGCTCCTGAAATGAGAAGATGATGGGAGAAGTGGAAATTGTGATTTTGCTTCACATTTAGGAAGAATTTGTTCATTAAAAAGATGGTTTTCATAATCACCACAGAGATTTAGGAGTTTGAGTCTCACTGATCTGTTGGATGCAGGTGCTGGAGTTGCACAGACATTTTTGCAGGTCTGAGCATATATAGTGAATAACAATATGAATGGATGTGAGGGACTTTGTATGCACAGCAGCTTTTTTTTGGCTTTATGAGTTGGTGGTTTCGAAAACTGTTCCTTGCTGAGGTAAAGCATCACGTTGCAAAAACCTGCAACTATTTCCAGTATACTCTACATGTTAGTTTCTTGTCCTGGAACACTTGAAGCACAGATGATTACTGGGAGGGTAATGTCGAAAGGTTGTAGGTTACTCGACCTGAAAACGCTTAAGGGCAAGTGAGATAAACTTCTCACCTGAGAGGAAATATGTCTGTTCTGTCTGCTTAGTTAAGGGGATGGAGCAAATCCTACTGAGCTCCTTTCAGCCACAAATTTCTAGAATGCTACTTGAATTTCTAGGATCTTACCTGAATGCTCTTCAGCTGTGTGTTAAGTCCTGTAACATCTGCCTTGTGAAGTTTACTTTTGTTTCTCCCTCTTGCTATGGGAAAAGGCAGTATGAGAAGAAGAATGCTTCTCATGAGTTTTGCCTTTTTTTAAAATTGCTTCTATCACACCATGTCTCTGTTGGGCAAAGCAGACTGAAATATGGTGCTCTGCAGTAAACTTTGAAATTGTTCTTGGTCTTGTGGGAGTCTGAGATAATTCTCCTTTCTAGCACAGAAGAGATTTACAGTAAAGAAACTACCATGGCAGGGGAAAGCCTCTGAGATCACTCTTCCCAGCTGAGTGTCTGCTCTTTTGACGGGATATTGTTCAAGGCTTTTTGTGCTTAATATCTTCAGGAGCAACTGAAGGAATGGCAATGAAACTCTGTATGTGTGAAGTGTGGGATTTGTAAAGCTAAGTCAGAGTGGGAGAAATTCCACTTTAAAACAATAGGTTTGATTTTCTGAGTGCATGAGGTACCAGGATACCAGGCATTGTAGAATAGGTACAGTTGGAGTTATTGGGATCTGGCTATCATTTCATTTCACTCACATATTAATACTAAGCATCTTTCCAATAAGCCATTCTAGATCCAACTTCAAAATATGGAGAGAAAATTGAAAGAGCAAATATTGAAAACCCAAAAATATTAACTCTATATGTCTGAGGGCTTCTTACCCTTGCTTATGTTTGTTTATTGCTTTTGGCAAAAGTGCTTTTTAATTCTTAAATACATAGCTAATAGTGTCAGAGATTCATTAGACTAGAGCTGTTGTCATTCACTCCAACTTCCCATGCACCAGAAACAAGGCACTGCAGCCAGTTTGCCTGTTTTGAATTCCAGATATGAAATGTGCTAGGAAAAACAACTGATTTGAGAAGCTCTTCTGCCCATGGCAGAGCTGTAATTTCACTCCCAATTTATCAACTGGCAATAAACAAAAATGCTTTTCTTCAACTGGAGGACTCAGTTTCATATCAAATTAGTTAGAAGCCCTGGGCTTTAGTTATTAAGGCAGTGAAGGGAGGAACACCTCAGAAAAGCAGATGTGAACCTTTGGAAAACCAAATCGTGTGAAAAAGCAGTTGCTCAAATTGCAAGAGGCCACTGATGAAACTTCATTAAGTAAGAAAGGTTTTTTGTGTCTGTGAGTGGGGAAAGAAACTTGAAACTCAGGAGTTTTGATTCAGCCAAAACACATTAGGCTGGAATCCAATCTCTTCTTTCAGTATTTGATGAAACTGAAAAGACCAGAGAAAGGGGTATAATTAAAAAGTGATCAGGGCAATTAAAATGAAGGAAATGGTCCCACTGTGTTCACAGGGACAGTGGCAAAGGCAGGTGATTATGTTCTTCTTGAGGGTAGTTTTGGAGTGGCCGAGGGAGATTAGCTCTTGTGAAAGCCTTGCTCCGGTTTCTAATTTTTAGCTGTTTTTCTCATTTCTTCCAATATTTCTTTGCTGTTGCTATGAAAAAAGGTTTCTATTAGAGAACAGAAAAAGAAGTGAGAAAAGACAGAGAAGTCAGAACATCATGTTTAAGTTTCTATGTTGCCTAAAAAACAATAATAAAAAACCCATTTCCTGTAATTAGGAAAATCACTTCCCCCTCCCAGCTATGATGTAGATTTGCAAAGGAACAGGTTTGTTTTTTTTTTTTTTTTTTTTTCCAGAGTTTGCAGTTGAGTATCTGATGGAAAAAGGCCCATATTCCATAATAAGAAAAATTTTTTAAACATCTATTATTCAATATCATCCATGAAAACAACTAGATATGCTTTACAAAATAAATCACTTTCTTTGCTTCTATTTTGCAGATGGACAAAAGTGTGAAATTAGCTGACCAGGGTCATTCAGGAAGAAGTGAACCCAAATTTCAGGGGCTCTACGAAAACACACAAACCATCAGAAAGTTGCACTGTGCTCAGTAAGAGCCATTTCCTCTCACCAAATCCCAGGGCAGTGTTGGTTCAGAGTGTGAAGATGGGAGATCATGCCGTTAAAAAAGATGCTGCCTTGACAGTCTGATGAGATAGGCTGAAACACGACAGTTCTAGACTAGAATTGGATTGAAGGGGGTATCTGAGTTGCAATGTGTCATGTCCATTCCCAGTCTCATTTTACATCCTATACTTTGGCTGGGTCAATCTTCTGAAGTTTAAAAATAGTCTTACCACAAACTTGGAGGTTTTCCCAGTGGGATAATTAATAAACAGGTGGATTTTTAAGATCACTAGACCACTCTTTCCAGTATCATGTTCAGCTCAGCCTGCAGGATTTTACCTGTTTGTTCCTCAAACATGATGAACTAGATCAAAGATCTTTGATTTCTAGTCAGAAACCTCCAGTGCTAGAACAAGCAAGAGTATTTCCTGTTTAAATGTTATCTCAAATATAACATACTACTGTGAGATGTGGGGAGCTGCCAAAATGCTAGACAGGAAAAAAACCCCAGACATATTGGAGAATAAAGACTTTCAAAGGCATCTTTACGCTAAGTAGAAAGACTTCCCACCAACAGAGAGATGTGGGAATCAAAAGCGAATGACATTGCTGGAACAAGGTGTACATGGCAATGTTCAGACATGCAGATGAAGGAATTATTGTGGAAATTAAAGACATGAGGTTACCCTGAAGATACCTTCAGAAGAAGAAATAGCAGACAGAATAGATGGACTAGACAGGAATAGCAGCAAATGTCTGACAGAAGAGGAACTACCTAGTTTCTGTCTAGAAACTTATATTAGGGAACAAAAGAAATGAAATTAATCAAGTACCTGTAATCTTGGCTTGAGGACAGGAAGAGATGGAGGAACCATGACTTCCTTTGATTTGTTTGTGCTTTAACCGCCATAAACATGGTTTAAAAAGCTTGCTTTGCATTTGGTTGAAATTTGCCTGCCTTCAGGTTCCTGGCACTCGTCCAGTTATCCCTCTGTCTGAAGTTATATGAGACACTGCTTGTGCTTTGCATGACGGGAATGTCACTGTGCAGCATCTCCAGTATAAACACATGGGCAATGAACAGGAACACCCGAGTCTGTTTCTCAGCTATGCAATAAAATATTGGTTAAAATGACTTCTCTCCTTAATACAGTGAATGGAACAGAATGACAACAGTGAGAGTTAAAGAGTAATAGCTATAATGGCTATTGTTTGTGCACCCTTTGTCATTCTGAGATAGTTATGTTCTTTTTTTTAATTATTATTATTTTTTTTTTTTTCCAAGAGGAGCCTCATTTTTAACTTAATCAAATACAAGGTGATTTCGGCATGACAGTAATGGATGGATATGGCTGATTGTTTGGAGTGTGGTGTGTTTGGAAGGAGATTGACTGGGAATGTACCTTATGTTAAAGCCTGGGATGTAAATCACCAGGGTGGAGCTGGCCTAGATGTAAGATCACAGTGCCCTAAGTAGAAGCTTCTTCAGTTTGCATCAGAAGAAAATAATGCTTGCTTGACACCATCTGTAAATCAATGCAGAGCTGGCTGTGGGAATTTACACATACACAGATGTAATATTTATTAGCAGTAATTACTTACCTTTGTTGGTACAGTTATTTTAACTAATTTGCTAATTACCTGTGACATGGTAATTAATTACCTACTGAACTCCTAGAATATATATGGAGACACCATACACAAAACTCTGTTTGGATGGGTATTTATTTCACTGTTATTCCATGGACTGCTTTCAGCATTTTTAAGTTATCACTGGCTCATGTTTCTCATACTGTCATCAGAGGTTGCCAGCTGCATTTCACAAGACTATCTAGTACTGCAATGAGAATATAGTAAAGTACCTGGATTAATTAAGGTCTCCTAATTTAAAGAGAAAAACTGTCCATGAATGTGTGCACTAGTCACTGCAGAGAGACTCTTGTGAATAATTTCCATGCTTTGTACGCCACACAGTCCAAGACAAGGAAAAATCCCTGTGTGGAAACAGAGAGGGTCTCTTGAGGTTTTGTTGATGGACTGATTCCGCCTTTCTCTGCTGTGCGAAGCAGCAGTTGAGTCTTATTTTGTGAAGTGAGTGGAGGGGATACAGAGTTAGGTAATCCAGTTTAAGTATTTTGATTTTAGATAGGAATTGTTCCCTGTTACCTAGTGTGTTCTGCACATAGATAACATTTCTCCAGATGGCCCAGAACTTGTAAGGATAATCTTGAGTTTTTACTTCTCAAGTTGGTTGTAAGAATCCCACCCATTCTGCTCCACTACAATCTTGAGCTGAACAAGCTGAGCCATGAGTTGGTGTGAGACAAACCATGAACAAATGACTGCTCATGCATCTCCCGTCACAGCCTGTAAAACCTCAAGACTAAGAGAAAGAGAGGGACAGAAGTATACTGAAGGGAGAATTCATACCACAGGCAACCACTGACATCAGACCCTTATGTAACGCTGTGCCAGAGTCAGAACAGTGGAAAGAAATCTGTGAGTTACACATGACCAAAAACAAAATTTTGGGAAAAAATATCTTAAGAGAGGATCATCATCTTTCAGATAGTGTAGGCTGTGTCAGAAGAGCAAAACTTCATGGGGTGCATTATGATAATTACTTGATATGAGAAGGAGTGCAGCAACCACTGCTGACAGTAAAGGCAAACCAACACACAAAAATAAAACTGGCAGGAGAAGCTGTGGAAGCTGCAAGGAGGTCTACAAGCCTGCAAGGCAGAGCAGTGGGGTGGCAAGGCCTGGGGATGGCTGGGGGGACTGAGACAGGTAAGCTGAGCTGTAGGAAAGGGAGATGAAGGACAAACCTGCTGTGTTGCTAAACACAAGAAAGCAGATTCAAAGGTTGCTTCACAGAGCACATAGACAGGTATGAGATGTATTTCTGAGCTGTGTACCAAAGGGGAAACTGGAATGATTCATACAGTTGAGCAGAGCTGCCTTCAGCTCTCTCGACATGAAAAGTTTCAGGCATGAGGCTGAGAAGTCAGGAAACTAGTTTGAAAGCCTTGAAGTTTGAAGGTCTGAGATGATGCTGGTACTTCTGACCTTGCTTTCAGCAAGCAGTCCCCGCTGAGCAAATGCTAGCCTGGATCTTCAAAGCGTAACAGTGTTATAATTCCTGCTGCTCCTGATGGAGATATTCTGCTGCTTATTCTGAAGCCAGCTTGCTATCTCTGTCCTGTGATTTCCAGTGGCATTTAGGTAAATTGTTTGGTACTGTGCTCTGCAACAGCCCCGAAGTTACAGAGCAAGCCTACAGCAATTATACTTGGGTACCTTCACTCACTAATCTGTGTATCTTCATTACATGTCTAAAGCTATGTGAAACTGAGTCTGGGCCTTAATATACCACCTGGGGAATGATTATTCCTTCTTTGGAAAAAGTTTTCCCTTTTAGATCTGTGACCTTTTTTGAAATCAATTCTATTTCCAGGCTATTTCCTATTTGTGCATTTTCTCTTAACACTTCTAAGTGTTTGTCAAGGAATGGCTTGCCTTGAGACTTTTTTAGCTGCTTGTTTGTTCTTTCTGGATAGCTCCTATTAAATTAAACCATATATTCATTCATACAGACAACATCCCAGTAACCAGCTCAATATGCACTAGTCATAAATTATTACAGAACGGGTCCAAATCCATCACTAACGCATTCATTGATTATCCATACAGCTACTTTCTGTAAGTGAGCACTTCGTATGCAAGGTCACTGTAGAATTCAGCTATTTTTAAAAGGCCGTTAATAGCAACACGGAAGCAAGCTTTGATTGAACTGGAAGTGTAATTTTCAATTAAGAGCCTTCACTCAGTCTTCCTTCCATTAGGGTCTAATTAGATTTCAGGAAGACATGAAGTTTCGGAGGCTTCAGCTCTATAGCCTCTCCATTAGCTGACACCATATGCTTCGCGGTTTTCATTGTGGAGTCCTGATTAATTTGCTAACTTTAATTTTAACTCTAGCTGAGATGCTTCACCAGGGACCTGATTAATGGACTAGCTGTAACCAGCCCATCCCTGCTTCTTTCTGCCATCAGTTATACACTAATGAGGTTAGTGAACATCAGACTGCTAACTTTTTTTCTCTACTACTCTGGGAAATGCATATATTTCATTTGGACTATGTAAGCAAAGGAACAGTCCCTCCAGTTTGTCACCCGGACTAGCTTGCTAGGTTACAGACCCTCTTTCCCTGTCTCCTCCTTCCTGCATCACTTCCTCTTTCTGTGACACCTATAGTACAAACCATGGTTCTGTAAAGTCACCCTGGACAGGAAGTTTTTAATAAATTTTCCTTCTTTCTGTTTCACCCTTTTCCAAATGCTTTGCTTGATCCAGAGACTGAAGGCTTGGTAGAGCACATCTAGTGTGAAGCAACTAACTTTACTTCATATGTTCTCACAGGCTTCCAGCTGAAACAAAAGCTTCTGGGACTGTGGTTGCTGACAAAAACTGAACAAATTCCTGTGAGTACTCCCAGTAAATGCTGTTAATTTACCTAAAGGTTGATTGTGGTAAGAAGTGAACATTGGTGGTCCAAGAAATGTTAGCTGGAGACCCATCTCATGCTGGTGATGAGAGGTGCAAGACACTATGCCGGTCGGAAGGGTCTTTGCAACACAGACAATCTATTGCAGCAATGGAAATCAATTTTGAGAGAGAACCAACTTTTGCTTCACACTCACGAGATATCACAAATTATATCTTCGAGTGATGGGTGTTCTCACAGCTGTCAAACTGTAGGATTTATACCACTGTTAAGCCTATACCTATTGAATAGGTAATCAGATACGCTAAAATATGGATAAAGGGTGTGACATAAGCAGACAGGTGATGGGATGCCCACCACACAGGTCATAAGAAGACCTCAGATTTTGTAGGCAGTTTTCTGCTGCACTTCAGCTGTAGAGTGTGTGTAATATTTTCCTTGCAGCTCTCCTTGCTGTTTGGATTTCAGTCCAAAGTGCACTAGCTCCTCAGCATAAATCTGAATGACAGTAAATAAAGAATCAAGTTAGGTCATTTCTGGCTTGCAAATAAGCAAATCCACCACTGAAGAATAATCTAGCACAGTGATATTCAGTCTGTAAGGATCTTGCCTATGGCCCAAATCAGGGAGAGCTGCAGGAATGCTCTGGCTGGGAGGGACTGTTGCACCTCCCTGGCTAGTGCTGCTGTTAAAGACCATAAGAACATCTACACTGTGCATCGAGTCCATCTTTATGGCATCCAAATCCTGAACTGTTACCTCAGAAACACTTGGTGGATAAACACAGACCTACTGTATTTAGGAGATTCTTCCCAATCCCCTTCTTATTTCTCTGTGTGGTTCTGGCTGCCAAGCTTTCCTTTAAAAGAAACCATTCCAGTAATATCTTATTGATTTAGTTTTATAGGAAAAGAAAGAGTTGTAATAACTTTTTATTGACATCACATTTCCAAAGAGACATAGAAATAAACCACCAGCCTGCAGGAGTCAGAATTTTCTCATGCTTTCTGGGACCACAGTCCCTGGGTTTCCCAGAAGGAGCTATTCAACATTTGTGGCTACCTGCTACAAAAACAACTCCATCAAATATAGTTGAAATGAGCCAAAAGGATGAGAGGTTGCTGGGGTTGGGACTGACAATAGGACAGAACAATAGTGCCTGAGAACTGAGACTCTCACTCTTCCAACCAAGAAGCTAAGGAAGAGTTAATTCAGTATACTGCTGCAATGATGTATCTGATACAGAGAACCTAAATCCAATGTGAAACTTCATCAAAGCTTTTTTTGCAGTTGATCTTAGCTCTTTGCAATGTGAGTCCTGGAGGGAATAAAGAGTTGAGGTAGGGAAGAGTAGATTCTATCTTTTGGGTATAAATCAGATAAAGAGAATGATTAACAAGTGTAGGTTTTTGCTACAGTATTTTAAGAACTCTGTCAATAACCCCCCTTTCCCAGACTCAATGCAAAGACCTAAAATTAGATACCTGATTAAGGAGAGCTGCAGGGCGATCTAAATACATCAATCTTGCTTGTAATGAGAAACATGGCTACATTTCTGCAATGGTTATGAACCTTGGGATCAGAGGTGGCTGGATACTGAATGTTCGCTGTATTGAACTTCCCATGCAACCATTACTCCTCAGCATTTCTGAATGGCTGAATCTGATTACAGGAGCTCTCTGGGAAAGGACGGTGCTGGGGTTTGAACTTTGAAAGTTTTTTTTTCCAAGGCAAAAGAGGCTGAGAAGCTTTCTAGACTCTTTTTGCCAGCAAACTGTGCTGCTTCATGCCTATTTCCCCTTCTACCTCCCACCAAGAAACATGTAGCAAAACTGCACTGAAAGGTTCACCTTGCCCTATCAAGCCTTTGCTTACAGTCTTTTACATTTAAAGCCACATTTTATGGTTCTTTTTAAAGACTAATGGCCCATTTCATGTGCCAAATGAAGAGCTTTTATTAGCCAAAGAGTAAAGATGTGTCCTGCATCTGAGAAGCAGAAATCTGAAGAAAAAGCCCAAATCTCCTGTAACAGTAAGAGAAAATAAAGTTCTCCTAAACAATTTGATTTTTTTAAATTAAATACTATTATTGCATACCTGAAACAAACTGAACTTTTTTTTTAACTCTCTAGGCCAGCCCCAGAACTGCCCTTTCTCTTGTGAGCAGGAACCCCTTCTGATCAAAGCTCTTTTTATGCCTCTGACACAGTTCAGTCACATCTAGCAAATCATTTTAGGAAAGCCCTAAGGACTCTCCTGGAATTTATGTCCCTAAAGGATGACTGAAAGGACAAGTAAGTGCCAAAATATGGAGTTGCAATCCTTGTAAGTATCCACTTAGCTGCTACCTTAAAATCATGGACTATTTAGCTTCAAGTTTGTAGTTCCTGAGAGAGGTTTCATGCTGCAGGTTGTAATGAGAGTGAGAACCCTGTTCTCACCTAAGCCAGAAAACTAACCTTCATCTGCCCAGATTCTTGGGGAGGGGCAGGAAGTTATTCCAAAACATATAGTGCCATGGTAACCCAAATAATGCTTAAGGAGGGAAGGAGGGAACTTTAGGGTTCTGTGCCACCCATGGGCTCAACCCAGACACTCCTTGCTCCCAGGGAGAAGCAGTTCCAGCAGCCAAGAGCACAAACAGGGCTAGAGAAGAAGCATTTCACAGCCTTTTCTTAGGGCTGAGGAGCCTGTGAGACTGAAAAATCATCTAGGAAGAGAAAGGTATGTCCATGTAGGCTTGTTGCTGCCATTTGGTTGCACAATTTTTCCACTGTGCTTGGGACCTGCGGGGGGCAGAAAGCCAAGAAAAAGCTGCTCCTGGATGTGTGTTTGACACAGTCAAACATCACAACCTGCCAGCAGACCACAAGTGAGATGACAGAACATCTAGATCTGACTTATGGTCACTTCAAATTCGAGGTTGAAAGCCATTTAAGCCATCTCCACTTCATCCTAGAGAGAGGACACTTGCTTTCTGATGACCAGAGAAGTGCATTCAGACTCTAGGTGGTAGAAATATATTTCCCCTGTTTGCTTATTTCCCATCACACCTGAATCTTGTGGTTTAATTAGTGTTTCAGGGAGAAAATGGGGAGGAGTTCTGTGAGCTTAAAAGGCTCTATAAAGAGCAGCATGGGGGTTGAAGAAATATCAAAGAAATACTGCCTCAGTCTAGTGCTAGTGGATTGTGTCCTGTGCACTCGTCACCAAAGAAAGGGAGAAGAAAAAAAAAAAAAGACAAAAAGCCAGTGAAGAGGAATGTGCACAGGTCTGTCAGTTCAGACTTAAAGCTTGAGGAATTTAGTATTCTCCACTATTGTTTCTTTTTTATTTCTTCTTCTTGTAGTTGCTTCTCCACTTTCTAATTCATCTTAGTTACAGAATATTTGGACAGCGCAAAGTTCCTTGTTGACAGTGTTTGAACGAGAAGGTATTCAAGCTCATAAATAGGTGCTGTGCTGAGAAAGTGCAATTGGCTTCCTATGACCACACAATCCAGATCACCCAAGCGAGGCTGGTGGTGTGCCTGGACTTTGCACAGATTTCCTTGATCTTTCTGTTCTCTTGCTGGCTCTCCTATCCTCCTACCCCCTATGCCTCCCTGCATCTTGCCTTTCCTACAGGGTAAACAGAGTGGGGTAAAAAGGAGCTTCAGGTATGTTGAGCATTTCAACAGGATGTTTAGAAACCAACACAGGGTGTCTTATTTCTGAACAAACCATAAGGAGTTCTGCTTGATTTTGGACGCAAAGTATTACCAATACTAATAGTATTAGTGGCTTGATTGCTATAGAAATATGGTATTATGTAAGGTGAATTTAATGACTGGATAACTAACCATTTTCACCTTGGAGCCACGAAAAACACTGGAGAGACAAACAAGGGGTCAGGCTCTGATCACTATGGGTAGAGAACTGAGAAGCATAAGCCACCACCAAAGCAGCGTGAGGGCTTCTCTGCATCTCAGCGGCCTTTGTGCCCCTTTGCTGGTGTTAAGCCCTAACACTAGTGAAGATGCACCTCTGTACAGTGCAGAGATGCCCTCTGCTCTGGACTTGCCCATTTCCCTTGGAGTCATGCAGTTACCCTGCAGAGGAGTGTGAAATAGTCTGTTTTAGGGATGTTATTATCTCCCAGGACAACCAAAGTGAAATTGCAACTCTCCTTGGAAATAAGCAGTGATGCTTGAATACCAGGCTATTCTAATGTATCTCTGTCATGCTGGCAGTGACCTTCCAGAAGCTTCTTTTCTCTGCAGGACATCTCACCCCCAAAGCCATCCCATTTTCTGCTGCTGAGCTATGCAGACCAGGAAGGTGGTTTCATTTAGGTAGCGCTCTGTTTGCATTTAAAGCCAATTACTTTTTTTTGTGTGTGTGTGGAGAGCACAGGGTGGTCTGTTTCAGCATTAGAAGATGCATCTGGATGGTTCTGAATGGTAGAAAACAAATGACACAGTTTAATAAAGAAGAGAAAATTTCAGGGATAAGTGGCCTAAAACAGAGACCTTCATGTTGTAATGTGGAAAAGTTTGTATTAATGTTATAGTTTGTATACTACCCTCCATCCTATCCCCAGGATGTCTGTTGCTTCTATAAGCTGAAAAAGTTATACATTTTTCAGTCCTTACAAGCTCCAGAATCATCCACAAAATGAGGTTCACTCTTTGGAGCATCCAACTCGGTTGCTTCCTTATTCCTATCATGAGTCACGCAGCTGGTTGTGCTCCTCAGCATTCACAGCCACACTCAGCTGGCACAGTTAAGACCTCGTAACTCATGTGAGGCTTACAAGAACTGGCTTTTCCCGCTGTTTAGATCCACACAACCATCCTCTCCAGGCCATCAAGAGATAGCCTTGATAAAAAGTGAACCAGAGCAGAGGGCAGACTGCTTAGTGCTCTGCTACTTAGATAAGATGTTGTTAGTATGAATGCTTTTATTGCTGAAATTGCAATTTTATTTTAACAAACACAAAATCAGAAGCAGCCAAAAGTCCAAGTCTCATTGAAAGTCTACAGAAGTTAAGCAACTTTTAGGATCCCCTTGAAATCCCAACCTACAAAAGCAGAAAACAGTGCTATTAAATTGGCCAGTCTCTTGTGGCGCTCACAAAGAGTAATGTTATTTCCTGTGAGTGGAAAAGTACCTGGAAAAATGTTTTTAGACATAACTTTCTCCTAGGGATACCACTTTCTGTAGTAAAAGATGTGGGATGAAGGGACAGTTACAGATCACCTTACCCAGATCCATCCTTAGTGAAGAACCAGATTTATCCAGGCATCTCAACAGAAAAATTTGTAGTAGAATTTTGTACTTGTGCATATAATACAAAGGAGATTTAACAGATCAATACTACATGAAGTAAGATCAGTATAGATTATTAAGTATCAAAATACTACCTAACACAATTGGAATATTTGAAAATATTATTATGAGCTGGAAAGCTATATTACCTTTTAAAGGAATCTGAACTTTCTCTTACGTGCTGCTTTCCACACTCAACCCAAGTTGCCACTTGCCTGTCTGCCAGCTTGAGGGCAGCCAGCAACATCCCCAACAAGGGCTACTCTGCAGCCATACAAATGCATGGGAACTCTGTAATAAGGTAGCAAAAGATAAGCATATAAACAAATATAAATAACTGTAAATATATCTAAGTGTATTTGAAATCCTGTTACGTGTAGCAGCAAGTTTCCACATACGCTATTTTTCTGCTAATGTTTAGACATTCTATAGAGAAACAACTGGGCTGACTATGAAAAGGTGTGAGTAGGAGAGTTACAACGTACAAAGTAATAGCCATTTTTTCTGTTTTCCAGTTTATGATAGCTAAATATTATTGTCTTGCTAGTGTTATCTCAATAACAAATGAGTGATGTTGTTGCTTTGTATGCTACTGTTCTCGTAAACCTTGGTTGCAGGTTACCACAACTGCAGGTCACTATCAGGGCAGACCAGCAAAGACAGATCTTAATGATGTTTATGAAATCCTGGAGAGATTGAATTCAGCTGTTTCTGGGATAATAACCACCCTTAGCTATACAGAAGTTTTGACCAGCTTGAGATGAATGAACAAAAAGAGGTAAGGAAGAGAACAAGGAAAGGAAATGTCTGTGAAATTAAAACATATATAATCACATTTGTCTGAGACAGATGGGGAGCCCAATGAAGGTTGTGCTATCAGAACTACAACTGATGTATGAATGACTGCAGAAAGAGGGAGGATGGGAGTGACCTGTGGAAAACTCTGGTGAGCATAACAGCTCAGTAGCATCTCCCTTTCACCAGACTGTCTCAAGAACGTTTTTCTACCTTGCCTTTTCTTTGAAGTGAGGCACTGTCAGGACCACTTGTACTTTTTGTTTTCAGCTGTCACCTGGTCCCACTGCAGTCAGAATTGAATTTATCAGCCCTGTCATGGAGCTGCAGCACATAACTGCAAATAGGAAAGGCTTTGAGTCCAGAGGGGTGGGTGGGTTCTCCTGAGAAACAGCATTCAGTTACAACCAGAAGTAACTAAAAAACTAAACCTCCATTTTCCCAGGAAAATTTATCTTCCTTGTTTGGCTTGGTTTGTGGCAGGCAGGGTGGATGGATGGATTAGCTATGCAGCAATCAGAGGTGTGATATGCTAATGCTGTGCTTACCTTTTCTCGGTTCAGCCCTGTGGCACTGCTCAGCCAGTATCATGGCGGTGAGGACAGCCTGTTGCAGTGGCTACATTGCCAACACTCACCATTGGGATGAGTTACCCTGGTCCATATCTCAAGGGATTACTACAATCTCCTTTTAGGCCACCTGGAACATGTACCTCCAAGTCTGGGCTGTGAGATGTGTAGGAGAACTCAAGTTATGTACCCTGTTCATTCCATCATCTCTCTGGGAAAATCCCTACAAAAGGATCTTGCTTACATTAAGACATCGTAAATAACTTACTACAGAGATTTCTTTGTGCTAAAAACTCTTTGGTAGCAGACTTTGAGCATGTTCTTATTCTGCAAAAATGTTTAAATGCAGAAGTCACCATCCGTGGAGCTATTTAAAAGACATATAGATGAGGTTCTTACGTACACAGTTTAGTGCCAGAGTTAGCTTATGGTTGGACTTGATGATCTTGAGGGTGTCTTAAAACCAAAATGATTCTATGATTCTGAGTCAAACCTGCTGGCCTGGCTTTCAAGGGAGATGGCCCCAACAGCTGAAGAAGCTTCTCCACCTTGAACATCCCCACTACTTTACCATCAACTAATTTTCTTTTTTTTTAGCTTTAGCATTTTGGGAGGTTGGAAGCTCAGCAAAAATTCTTACAACTGTCCTTCCTCTTTCGAAACCCCCCGCGGGCCAAACAGAAGCTCTGACCACACTTAGTGGGAAGGTGAAGTGCAGTGAGCAGGACACGCACCACCAATCTGAGCTTCTGTATCAATACTTTACAATGCTGCCATTTATTGCTTGAAAAACTCAGAGAGCTGTTTGTTGAATATATATATATATATATATATATATATTTTTTTTTTTTTTTTTGAGGAATGGCAAAGCTGTTTTAAATATCATTGTTGGAGGTAAGGAAATGGGAGCAGGAGGCAAAACTCCGTCAATATATTTATGGCATTACTTGGCTAAGAAGGAGCATTTCCAACTTCGTGGTACTCAGAAGAGTAGCAGACAGCTGTGGCTGACCTGCAGATGTTGGCCTCTTAGACAGACCACTGGCTCCAAGTTGCTTTTGCCAGGAACTGGCTTGACATGGAGGTGGTGATGGCTCCAGTGGGATGGAGGCTTTCTTCTGATGGACACCTGATCAAGTCCAGCCTATCAGGAGGTGATCAGAAATTATTCACGCTGTCCTCAGACAGGTGTAAAATTGGGAGGTACACCAGTGATGTCAATAGTTACCCAGAGGTAACTATGGAGCAGTGGAAGCAAGCAGGGACTTTGGCTGCCAGTCCTCTTTTTCTCTCGGTACCAGCAATGCCCAGGCAGATCTGTGGGCAGGAGAATGCTCTCCTCTTGTTCCTTCACTGTCACCACTTCAGAGTTCTGCAGCTGAGGATCAAGATGTCCTTTACAATATACAAATAAGTAGCTGCGAGGAGATGCAAACACAGCTGAGACATTCCTTAAATGCTTTGCTGCAACAGCTTTTTACCCTTAAGACTTTTAGGAATGCAATTGGCCTTTGCTGGTCGATAGGCCAGGGTACAGCACTGGTTAAACCTTCTGCAGGCACAGGAATTGTTCTTCTTACCTCCCCTTAATGTAATTTAACTGGATGCAAAAGATTTAATAAACCATATATGTATGAATGTGTCTGAAACAGGAAAAAGAGGCAAGCTTTCCAGGATCCACTTGGTGAAAGCAGGTTACTTCAGCTGTATCTCACAGATCATAAGCCTATTATGCATTTATTATTTTCCCCATGGAATGAGACCAGCTCTCTGAACCTCACACTGTGCAGAGTATCCCATTATGAACTGTGTGAAACCAGCAAAATAAAACCATCTTCAATTTTTTTTTAATACCTTTCTGAATCTTTTTAGCCATGAAATGCCTCACATTTGCTGCATACCGTGGCAATAAATACAAAATGAAGTGAAAGAGGATGTGGATTATTGAACTGCACTCCTTAATAGATTTGATTGTGTTTGATGTCTAAATCATGCAGCATTGCTGAGACATGAACAGCACTTCTTGATACGGCAGAGCCCTTTATATTGAAGGCCTGATGAAGGAAAAATCCCTCTGTGGGAATACACATTCAATGTATGATAGCATAATGTCTTAGTATAGTGGTAGGACACACATTTTCCTTCCCTCTATGGAACCATGATTACCATCCTGGACTGAAGTGGTCTTTATAATTTGGACATCACTTGCTCCTGCTGTGTTTTTCTGCCTTTAAATTGGAAGCATTTGTTGCAAATCTCTCCTACTTTTACTGTCAAAATTCTCACATCAGAAGAGTGGCTAATTGACAACAGAACTGATTTAAAAAATAAGAATAATAATACAAACCATCACTGAGGAAGTCAGCAAATGTTTTCCTTTCGGGTTTAGATACAAAATTTTAATCGCATTTAAAAGAAAAAAAAAGATTTGTTATAATTTGCTTGTAATTGTTAAGTATTTTTCTGAAAATTTTCTGAAAGAAGTCTGCAGGGGTAATGAGATTAATAACTGTCTCTAGAAAATAATACAGGTAGTGTCTTAGCACTCTAGGGCAAAACTGAGATGGGGAAAGGCTGCTGGGGCTGTGGGCTGCTTGCCTGAACTGTTGGCTCCAGGGAGGTTTCATGCAACTCCAGGTGCTTTTATTCAAAGGACAAAGACCTGGTGGGATCGTCTGCTCTCTGTAAGGCTTGGAGACCTTCTTGTCTCTTGCACACCAGGGCAGAGAAGGAGCTGCTCCAGACCTTACTAGCTTAGCATGAGATACAGCACCTGGCCTGGTGATGGTGCACGGTGCCAACCCAGCTCTTTTATCTTGTCCTGCTCACTTCCACCTCCTCCAAACAAACAGCTGGGTGGCCTCTTGCATGACACTGCTGGGGCTACTCTTAAACTTCTGCCCCACTACCTATTCCCCCTTCTTCAAGACATACTCTTGCTTCCTTCCTGTATCTGTCCTTCCCTTCCTCCTCTACTGCACCTGCTTGTGCCACGGCTTCTGTCTTTGGGGCAACGAATTACTGAACTGGCTCTTGTTAAAACCACACATCTAGCACAGCTTTGTATTAGCATGGGACTATGGACAGTCTGACTTGCCTGGCTTCTTGCTGCCACCTGTTGCTCTGCCCACAACACTCCAGGTTGTGGTGCAAAACAACCTTCAAGATAAAAGCAAAAACTCTTGGGGTTCTGCTCATAAACTTCTTGTGATCACCAGATGCTTAATTTTTATTCACTCAGCTCCCTCTCTTTCACTGACATTTTTATGACTATTTCTATAGTTTCTGGAGAAAAAAAAAATGAAAAGGAAACACAATAATATATTTTCCTATACTTTTTATTAGGTCACTATTGAATTAAGGCATATTTATTTTTATTAACAGTTATTTTTACTGTTCTTTTCTGGAACACCAGAGACACCAGTAAGCAAGGCTGTATATCAGCCCCTGACTGTATGTGCTGCACTGAACTCCTTCCCTTGCTCTCCTCGCTTTGTGTCACCTTCACACCACAGCCACCAGCTCTCAATCACTCCCTATGACGGAGGTC
Organism: Patagioenas fasciata; assembly: GCF_037038585.1. Taxonomy (NCBI): domain Eukaryota; kingdom Metazoa; phylum Chordata; class Aves; order Columbiformes; family Columbidae; genus Patagioenas; species Patagioenas fasciata. The sequence continues at coordinate 15,553,062 of NC_092526.1, read as the reverse complement.
AAAGAGTACTTGCAAAGTCTTAAGTCTTCCTGGTGACAGTCCAGGGGGCTGCTGGAGCACTTGAGACAGGCGTCCTCTCCCTTTGTCAACCTTCATAATGAAAGCTGCTTTTTCCTGACCTTGAGGCACTTAATATTTCTTTAGTGCTCTACTAGCAAATTGTTGTGACTTGGTCAGCCTGAATTTGTCTGGGCTTTTTTCTTCATAAACTTTCATCATAGCAAAATCTAAATGTAATTTACTAAGTGATTTCCTCACCTTTACCAAATCTTCAGTGTGTGTAAATTGGAATAGCTCCTAAATTCAGCACCCTCACTGTTACTAGGTTCTGACTCACAGCAATGGACTTCATGTTAATGTACTAGATGAACAGTTAAAATGCTTTGTAATGTACTTACCAGAAGACCTTGGGTAACTCATTTAGTCTGTCTTTGCTTCCACTTGCTACTTATAAAATGGACAGCATGCTCTTCCTTTTTTTTGAATAATCCACAAAGCTTTTATGGTTGTTCTCTACACTATTTACACGCTGTTCACTTTCTATGTAATTTGCAGGTTCTTTGGTACTGGGAATACCTGGGGTCTCTCATACAGTATCTTCGTGAAAAATAAAAAAAGGTAAAATGTCTCCCTTAATTTCTGTGCAGCACCCTATGATTTATCCTTCTGGAAAAAATAATATGAACATGTAAAGAAGAATATTTTCTAACACTTTGTATTTGGCATTTAACAATCTCCCTCTGCAGCCAGGAAGTCCCATCAGGAATGGAGAGTTTAGAGAGCTGTGAGCCTGTGAAATCCCACCCCACCTCCACATCAGGCAGATACTGGTCCACTTGAGTAGCCCACTTAAACTGTGCAGCCTAGTAGTTCTGTTTGTATTGCTCTGGAAAAATGGATTCCAGCATTTTAAGAGACAGCAAGTCTTTCCTACGTGTCATACACAACCTGCTCCTGGCAGAGGACTCCAGCCACAACCAAGACCCAGCTTGCCACTCACAGTCTATGTGGCAGCCCACTCTGACCGTGAAGGTTGCCTCAGGGCGACCTTCAGCACACAATGAAGGTGACCCAATAGCCACACCACACACCACCACATGGCACCCTGAGCACGCCTGCATTGCAGTTCTTTATATCTCCAGCTAGCTCCATCTGCATGAATCCTAGCCACAGCCCTCTGAGAGGTGCACTGTCCTGCCATCAAATAGCTATTTCTCAATAATTTGGGTGGTGTTTGCCTTGGCATGAAGAGAGACATTCACATTTCATCTGGGCAGGAAATCTATATTATGTATTATTCTTGTGTTAATAATACAGAGGGCTAAATCAAAGGTGAATTGATTTCCTGAAGCTGAACAGACTTCTGGCGTTAGCACAGATACAACCGCAGTCAAAGAGCAGACCTTTCAATTTAGTTCTTCTGCTGTCGATGTAAATAAAATTGCTCATGAAGCAAATTGCAGCCAGTTATTGTCTGCACTCAGAACCATTATGTTCTTTGGAAATTATCATTTATGTTAGACAGTGGATTATGCTTCTATGAAAGTGTGCAAGGCAAATGCAAAGCACAATTTACCTTGAAGGTCAGCTGAATATTACAATTGGCACTTACAGGTCATTATTATGCAGCTAAAATGATCCCAGGGAAAGGAGTGATATTTGTGAAATGATACAAAAAGAAAGATTCTTGATTAGCTGATAGGAAGCAGGAGAGAAAGCCACACGGGCTGTTAATCCATATGACCATGGAGGGCTGGAGGTGCAGTTGCAGCATAATTATCTGGCTTGTGTGGGCAACATGTGGGGGTGAGAGAGAGAGAGAGATCTTCCCTTTGGTGCCTCATGCCAAGAGGACTTAACTTCAATTCTTGTACCATTAAAGGTGGGGATTTGGTTGACAGAGCAGGAAAGTAACCCTAGGTAGAGATGTGGCTTTGCTCGTAGGGCAAAGAACCCATCTGAATATTTCTGTCCGTGTTTTTGTGAGCAATGGCGCTCTCATCTAAGGAAAATGATGAGCCACTCACCCAGGGGCATGGCCTGTTCTTCTGCTTCCTAGGGACAAGAGTGGGTTACAGCCAACTACAGCCAAAAGACTGGTGGTTACACTGCTGTGAAATACGATCATTCTGATCAGACACAGTCTTTGTATTGGTTGGTGCTTATGGTTGCGTAAAAGTCCAGTCTCTAAAGTGCTCTTCAGCTTTGAGTACACAGAGCAGCAAGACCTGGCTTACTGTGCCTCCAAATTTTTCTCAGAGGCAGCCTGAGCTCAGCCATGGTTCAGGGTGCCAGCCCACCCTGTGTGTCCTGGCAGTGGGGTGTCCTTGCAGTGTGGGTGTCTTTGCAGAAAAGGCCCTGAGCTGCATGAGCTGAATCACAACATTTGTGCCGAGACAGAGGGGAGATTTGGAGATCACCAAGCAAGTACCCCATGGAGAGACAGAGCTCATCCACAAAGCAGTGCAGTTGTCCTTGGAGCACACCATGAGGTGTTGGCTTCCTCTTAGGTTCACTAGCTGGGTCATGCAAAGCTTACCCTCACCACCCCTTTCACATGGCTGGCCAGCAAGAAGACAGACCAGAGCCTCACCCTCTTGCGGTGAGTTCCCAGACAGCTGGTGTTAGAATAAGGCAGCTCTCAAAAGAGAGGATGTCACTCCTATCAAGAGTGAATGACCACAGAGAAGCCTGCACACAGGGAGCTCTGCTGGGATTTACCACTCAGTGCACAAACAGGAACCAATCCCCCTGCACAACTGGCTCGTGTAGCCACACTCACTGGGTGTACATCCTCTGCCATGACAGCTCAGGCTCCAGCAGGTTCAGGGATGATTTTCAGCATTTATTGGAGATCCACAGTGGAATTCTGTTCAGCAAAAATGTATCTTAGTGCTTTGCTACTTTGGAGAGAAAGGAAAACTCCAACAGTCGTGCCTCTGTCATCATTGGCTAATTGCAAAACTGCCTTGTACAACTATTTCAGAATTCTATAGGCAGCTACTTTTGCCTTTACAGAGAACAAAGAAGAGTCCTGAAGGCTCTGAAATGCTGACTACTAATCCTGGTGAAGGCACCTCCAGAAATGGTGGACCTGGCTGTCAGTAGGAATCATGTGGAAGCCATGTCCCAGTGCCTTTTCCAGTCTAATTCGGTGAGCTACTGCAATCATTTCCAGCACAGGTCTGATGTTCGATGGAAATAGGACAGTCATGGCCTCCGGTATTGGTGGTCCTATGCTAATGGTTAATGGGAGAGAAAAGGGACTATTAGTACCACTTTGATGTATAGAACTGGCTTATTGTACTTTCAAGCTTACAGCAGGAGACAGTATAGGAATTACTTTAAAACACTGCTGGATACAGGAATAATAATAATAAAAAAACCTGAGTACTTTTTAAGTGAATTTCCTTTTTAATGGTGCTGTCCCAAATGAAGTATAGCTGCTCCACCTCTGTCAAAAGTTTCCTTTTTCTGCCTGTTAACATCAGATGATCAATCACATCCCATCAGCTTCAGCAGTATGCAACTCTCTCAGTTCACGGGGGAAAAACTTATTTTTTTATTTCCTCTTTAATTAAGCTCTGTGGCATGCTGCTTTCCTTGCAAGGCTCAAAGATGTATGGACATTGCTTCAAACAAATCATTGGAGAGAAGAGCATTAACGATAGCCCTCTCTAAGTGGTCCAAAGCCACAGGTAAACTAATGCACAGGCAATAACATCAGCAGCAAAAGGAGGTAATGATACACAATTACCAGATGTGCAAATACTCTGCTGGGATAAAGGCATCTAAACACACTATGCCAGACTGCTAAAATGCACAAAACATTTTGTTACAATTACAAAGCAAGAGGGCACTTGATAGCAGCACACATGATATGGCAGGTTCTCTGATTAGCATGAATAGCTCTGTCAAGCTAGTAAGAGACAAGAAAAACTAAATGCTTTCTATCCAGTTTTACTACTGTCTGCATCATTGTTCCTATAATGTAGTCAGAGGTGATTTGAAACAGTTATTAACAGGTAGATGTTGGACCATTCAAGTACACATTCATCAGGCCCAGATCTGATGATAGCCCAGATCTCTACAGATGTGAGCTGATCCCTGACCATTGCCTTCACCCTTCATGTCCAGCCCATTAGCTTGCTCTTGTTGTTCGAAGGAGTCTGTGTTCCGTTCCTGCCTGCTTATCCCCATCTGTTCAACACAGATGACTCATTGCCTTTTGTCAAACACTTCAGGTCATCCTTGAAATGCTTCTGCTTTTCATGCTCTGTTGTGCTGTCCAGGCAGTGCCTGGACATTCACCTGTTAGAACAGAATCATAAAATTATTTTGATTGGAAAAGACCCTCAGGATTGAGTCCAACCATAACCTAACTCTAGCACTAAACCATGTCCCCCTAAGAACTTAGTCTAAACAACTTTTGAACACCTCCATGGATGGTGACTTCACCACTTCCCTGGGCAGCCTGTTCCAATGCCTGACAACCCTTTTTGTGAAGAACTTTTTCCTAATATCCAGTCTAAACCTCCCCTTGTGCAACTTGAGGCCATTTCCTCTTCTCCTATCACTTGTTACTTGGGAGAAGAGACTAAGACCCTCCATGCTACAACCTTCTTTCAGGTAGTTGTAGGCAGTGATAAGGTCTCCTTTCAGCCTCCTTTTCTCCAGGCTAAACAGCCCCAGCTCCCTCAACTGCTCCTCATCAGACTTGTGCCACAGGTCCCTCAGCAGCTTCGTCACCTCCTCTGCACTCTCTCTAGTATTTCAGTGTCCTTTTTATGATGAGGAGCCCAAAACTGAATCTGGTATTTAAGGTGGGGCTTCACCAGCACCGAGTACAGTGGCACAATCACTTCGCTAGTCCTGCTTGCCACACTATTCCTGATACAAGCCAGGATGCTGTTGGCCTTTATGGCCACCTGGGCACACTGCTGGCTCATATTCAGCTGGCTGTCAATCAAAACCCCCAGATCCTTTCCCGAGCCTGTAGCACTGCCTGGGGGTGTTATGACCCAAGTGCAGGACCAGGCACTTGGACTAGTTAAACCTCATACAATTGGCTTCAGCCCAACGACCCAGCCGGTCCAGATCACTCTGTATGGCCTTCCTACCCTCCAGGACATCAACACTTCCACCCAATTTCGTGTGGTCTGAAAACTTACTAAGGTTGCACTCAATCCATTCATCCAGATCATTAATAAAGAGATTAAGCAGAACTGGCCCAAATACTGAGCCCTGGGGAACACCACTCGTGACCGGCCAGCCAGATGTTTACTATACAAGCTATGTGTTTTCCTCTGCCTCTGGACCACCATTAGCAAAACTGGTAGGCATAACTACCAACCGAGACTTCACAGCATTATCTATATCTAAAGCCTGAGACATTTCTGGTGGTATAGATAAAGCTACATCATTATAAACTGAAGCAAAAGTTAAATATACGATACAATGTTTTTGGCCTTATTGACCCTATGCCCTGGGTCATTTATTGTTTCTCCCATGGCAGTGATCAGAGACTCTTGTGACAAATGCTGCACATCAACAAGGAAAGACAGACACTGTTATGGAGAATTTGCTATCTAAACAAGCAAGCAAATAATCTTACAAGTGTCAGAGCTCTAGACCTGGGTACCCGGCTGTTTCCCATTTGGGTTCTTCCCTATTCATGATATATCTGAATTGGAGCCACTTTAGTCTCGTCATAAGGACAGGTGCGGTCTTCTACACAACTGCCTATTTTCATTCCACTAGGAAGTCAGTATCCCTGAGACCTTTAGCCTTCACCAGATTTGCTTGAAATTGGTGGGGAAAAAAAAATAATCTGCTATGGAAGAGCTGAGTCACATGGAGTGATGGCATTGATACTGTTTCATTAGAAGACCAGGCTAACATGAAAGAAATTACTATATTTGCTTTTCTGGTGAGTAACGTAAGCAAAGAGCAATTCAGTAAAGTACTTTGAAAGGGTTTGAGATACAAAAATCAGCTTGCCTTGTGAATTCTCTTGTTGCTTGGCTGTTTAACAAAATCTTTTTGCACAAGAAAGTATCTGGTGGCTTCAGATTAGATTATATATACCTGTTAGGAATAAAGCAGAAGGGGATTCTGATAAAAAGACCAAAGGCATAACACATAAATCAAGAGCTGAAACAAAAATGGAACCTGCTGCTGATGGAATTTCCATTGATTTATTTGAACAGCCCCAGTATGAATAATAACTTAATCTGTCTCAGGACTCTCTCCCCACAGCACACTGATTTACAGCAGCCATCCATCTCTTTTCATAATTAGCAGGTTCTGACAGTATTTATTCTTCTCTGCCCACCTTCATTACCATTAAAATTTAGACTGGAGCAGCCAGCGTTCATGCTGTCTGGTGCACTGGGATTATTCAACAGCTTGATTTGTGGAGGTGTTTTCTTATATCCCACCTCCTTTGCACTGGCAGGTAGAGTCTCCTGCTCGCAGGAGGAAACTTTTCTAGAAATACAGCAGAAATCAGTAGAGCTTTGGTACTGAGTGGCAAAAAAGGCAGGTGGGCTATAATGCTGTTAGCCAAGGCATGGAGCAACCAAGTCTCATCTGCCCCCTCAAATGCTCAACAGAAGCAAAGAAGCAGAGAGAATCAAGCTGGGCAGATGATCACCTAATGGAGTAAGCCAGGCTCCTTTGTTACAGGTGGTTTTCTTCAATCTCAGGTTCATTTCCTGTCTTAATTTTAGGGAACTCCTGCTGTCTACTACACCACAGAAGCAGATAACAAATTTATCTGAAGCATGAAAAGGAAAAATTAAGACATGTCCTTTAAATTTGGAAGTATTTCTTAAATAGCTGAATGTACAATCAGAAGGTGATTTTTTCTGTCCACATATTTACACTGATGACATGGTATTATATCACCAGATAATTTCAGCTGAAGGTCAATTTGGTAAAGAGAAAGCAATTGCATCTTCTTGGACAGACTGCCTTTACAGAATACTAGATGGGCCTGAAGTTTTGTAACCAACCTAATTATACACATATTACTTATTAATATGGTAAATCAAATGATGGTGTTAGGCATTTAATTGGTATGTAATGCTGATGTGAAATTAATTAAATAAGCACTGGTAGATGTATTTATGTGACCAATTTTTGTCATTAACTGAAATTTAATCAAGTTTCTTGTGGAAACGTGTAAAGAAATCTCTGAACAAAATTACTGCAGATAGAAAAGAAACCTCATGTTTTAGGCAGTTATTTTTGAGTTCAGAGCTACCGTTTTGTCTGTAGAGTGTCACTGGCTGAGCGTGTGCCTCACAGCAGATGGACAAACCTCAGATCATTCTGAGTAAAACATTTTATTAATTCTTCTCTCCCTTTATAGCAACTGTTAGAAGGTGAAAGGGTGACTACAGGAGGTTTCCCAGAGGATACACACTAAATCCATTCAAAAGTATAAACTGTGGTCTCCTTTTCTGTAAGTCAAAAGGACCAAAGTCAAACACATCATTTATTGCAAATTCTTCTTTCTGCTTGAATGACTGTGTCCATTTTCTGGATACAGAGACAGAATAGAGGGGTGAAAATGAAGTGCCTGTCTCGCCCTGTGAGCACGCAGCTGACATCATGATGAAATTTCACTTTCTGTTCCCTGATTGTCCACCTTAATCACAGGCCTATACATTCCAGCTTCATTGAGAAGCTGATTGCTCATGAATGTCACCCAGTCTGAGCCTCCTACACAGTATCTCATCACGTGCTTATTTAGACAAACAAAAATTGCTGAGAGCAGCACAATGAACGAAACCTTATTTGCACAGCTTTGTGACTTCTGACTGAGCTTGGTAGTGTCTAAGAAAGGACATGTTCTTCTGAGTGTTCATCAGTGAGAACACCTGTAAGCTCTTCTCTTTTGATGGTGAATATTTTCATGGAACTTGTAGGTGGGCATTTGAGAGCTCTGTTCCTGTGTCAAATCGGTTGAAGTCAAATGATGCTTTCAGAATTCACTCTTGCGGGGAGACAGAGCCTGGGCCTTCAGCCTCATAATAGGAGTCCATAAACTCCATTTTCCTAGAAACAGGCTTTAACGATCCCTTACAGACAAACCAAAGACTATCCAAAAAGCAAGCCTCGTTTTGTTCATCCTGTCTCAGTTAATCACACTGCAGTCCTTCTTGTTACCTTTATTATAACTAATCCCATAATACCGCTCTAAGAGGGGCACCTCCCCAGCAGAGATTGTTAAGAAGTTATTTATAGGTCTAAGTGTGTCTGCTGGTTTGGCTCATCCTTCAGCATAAGGATTTTTAGTATCACTATCACTGCTTTTTATTTTTGTATTGGAGCTACTTTAATACCACAGGTCCTATCTTAACATCCCTTTGATCCCTTACCTCATTATTCTAACATACTTCTCTCTTTAGTTGTGTTTACCTGAACTGAACTAGAAGATGAACCCTTGTTGATTTTTGGTTGTAGAACGAGACCTTTGCTATCTGGCACATTATCTTGATAAGAGAACTCAGAGAAAGCTATTAAGAAGTAGTTTATATCAATGGTCAATGTCCTTTATAGTACCAACTCTGAGAAACCTCTTCATTCAATTGCCCTGTCAGGCAGCAATAACCACCTCTACTGATTTGTGGCAAAGCCAACAGAAAGAATAAGTACTTCCTCACCTTCAGTGTGCGTGAAGGGAATTTCTAAATGGCTGCAGGGAATACCTTTTCTTGAGGATGTGCTATTTTACACATCAGAAATTGCAGAAAAGGTGCATGTGTAAAGAAAAATTCCTCCTTGAAGATTAATTTTGCAAACAGTGTCCTTACAACAGCAGGCAAAAAGAGGATGGACCTTTGCAGTGGCACACAGACTAGCTGAAAGGAGAAGAGAGAAACGCAGGATGCAGAAGGATACGATGCAACAACCACACACTGAAGTACCCACAGTCACCCACTGCTTCAAAAGTCATGACAACATTTGGGTCTGTAGGAACAGTGCATTTGCCTTAACTTTGAATTCCCTGGCTTTTTTGCAACTTCACTATTTTTCTGCAGTAATAAAGGAACAAGTTTTAGAGAGTTTTTTATAGAACCTTTCAAAAAGTGAGTCAGAGTCTGTTGTGGCAGATTGAAATTGTGGTGCAGATTTCAAGGTGCAAAATAAAACCATATGCTCTTTTTTACTAGAGACAGAGAAGGTGCTGTAGTCTGGTCTCTTGGGAAGACTTACTTCTGTGTTCCTTTCTGTCGGGATACCAGCAGGAGGAAGAAAAAGGGAATTCAGATGCAGAGTTATAAATTCAGACATCTCAGTTATGAGAGGGCCTTTAGATAATCCAGGTCCAGACCAGTCACTTGTGCAATAGCAACACATTTCTTCTAGTTGACCCCGAACACAACCAGGCATGGTTACAGCATTTTGCGTGTAGTTGTGTGCTTCCGAGGCAGGCATGGAAGACACTAAAGAGAGCTGCCTGAGATAAAACCACTCCCCCAAAAAGTCCCCATCTGCACCCATACTCATATGAACACACGTTCAGAGGTACAGCGGTCCTTTCAAAAACTTTCCTGAGGAAAGGGCCAAATAGCCTTAGAGCTCTGCATTTCCCTGAACTGGTAGCCAAACAGTAAGAAAGAGCACTGCCCTTCACCCCCAAAATCATACAACACAAGACTTACTTCAATTCTAGAAACAAACATTTAATAAAAAAGAGTTCATATTAATCTATTCTTTAGAGCTACTTTGAAGATTTTTATTAAATAAAATTTGAAAAAGCCACTTTGCTTTGAAGTGGAACATAGAAACCCACCGTGCAAAAATGCCACTGAAATGATTTGACTTTTCAAAAATTACAAACAATGATACGGCAAAAAACTATAAACCTGAAAATTCTTTGAGTCAACCCAGTGTGCATTTTTTACATCAAAATCCATGTTGCCCTGCTCTCTCCCTGCAGTGAAGAAGCTTTATCACTGACCTTTCCTGACCAATCCACAAAAACTGCCTGAAAGTGAAGATGAAGCAAAGACCTTCCCTACAGATAACAGTTTTCCTCTGACAGTGACAGCATCCTTTCTTTTCTTTGGGCACAGAGACCTTTTACACTTCGGGGAAAAAGGAAATAGATTCATTTCAGAGAACTGCATTCAGGCTCATTTAGAGTTTAACAGCCAGTGCTGTATTAATGGTCGTCATTTTCTTCTTGTGCTCATACCTGCTGACATGGGCTTACAGCATCCTCACGTTTGTCAAAGATGTTCATCTACCCCAGTCTGCTCCAAAATACACCCCAGAGCCTAGAGTGAAACTAAGTGATCCTTTAACTGCTGCTTGTCCCTGTGCAGTCAGGGATCTGTCATAAATGCAGTCTTATAAATCTGACATTTAGAAAGCCATGTAGTAAAGCAGATTTTGCTAGAAATAGGCTTGCTTCCAGCTGAGAACAAGCTGATGGGAGCTTGAAGCATCCTATGCATTTCAGAGGGTTCTATCATTTCTTAATTATTTGAGGTCCAAAGTTTGCTCTTTCATTGATGTTTTCCTAAATTATGAGCACTATTCCCTGCTTAGCCATGTCTTGTCAGAGAGTAATTTCTCAAGCATTTTGAAATGAGAATCTTAGAAATTTGGGAGAGACTTGATAGAAATAATGACTACAAAAAGTCAGGAGAATGAGTTAGAGTTCTTCAAATTATTAACATCTAAGGTAGCAGCTGCAAATTATAAGAAGGCAAAGATCTTTCTGGCTTGCTCACCCAGTCTGAAGTACCAAGAGCACTGAAAGACATAGGAGCTTGTGCTGAGTAAGTACATGACAGAGCCTCAAGTCTGTGCATGAAGGAAATCTGATTAATCAGACCTCTAAAATATATTTTGGTAATTTCCAATTGTTTTGTTAACTCCACTCAATGTACTTTTAGCCAAGCTTATTTTATTTTTCAAGTGAGAATCACAACAAAGAATGAATTAAGAGAAAGGTGTTTTATATGACAGACAGAAAACATTTCCAATAAGGAGTATCAGAAGAAAATGCAGAAAATGACACCCTTCTCTACTGCAAATGATTCAATACAAAGCTTTTGAAAACCTTGAGCTGCACATTGCTGGAGGATGGAAGAGTCCTTGGAGGATGTATTATTACATATCCTCTTCCTTAGAGATCTGCTTTTGATCTGAGGCAAGGAGGCAGCATATGGGGCTAGACAGACTTTTGGTTCATCGTTGTGCACAGCAATTTTCTGTGTCAATTGCTCTTCAGCAGGTAGGGTTATTTAGAAACAGTAAGAACAGGAAAAAATCCCACATTTGAACTCCATAAAATTGCAGTACAGATATCCTGATTTTAAAAATTAAAAAAGGAAAAAAAGAAAAGCAACTCTATTTGTGCATTTACCCCTTAAATAACAGATTAGGGAATGGACTTGATAGATATTAGTTTAAGGATAACGCCAAGTCATTGATCTGACCCATTTAATTACCAAAGCTAAATATCCTCATGTTCTACATTACACACACACACAAAATTATCTTTGCACATGATTGTCTCACTTGCTTCTAAACCTGATGCCCAAACACATAGTCCTGAAATTGGTCCACATACATTTCCCATTCTTGGTTCATTACAAGTTAGGATTGACACACTGGACCTATTTGAAAGGTGAGGCCATCTCTTCTTTCTGCATCAAGGCTGCCTTCATGGAGCAATCCTCTGGTGTCATGGATAGGCATAACAGATGACTGCAGCATTACCATACTGCTTTTCAAGGTCATGACAAGGGGTGTCATGAAGAAGTGAACCCACAAAGAAAGATTGTGTGACTTATTGACACAGCTACAGCATCTGAGAAGAGCAGAGTGGTTTCAGCACTCACAGGAAAATTACAGTGCAATGGTCAAAACACTCAGGGAGGTAGAAAGGCTGCAGGGTGATTTAGAGCACAGGCTGGGCTCTCTGTACTCTCCTTTAAGGGATGACATATTCCCACCACAGGGACAGCAAGTGACATCTCACATGAGGCTCATCAGGTGGGATGCAACCGGACAACAGCCTGACATTGGCTCTAGCTGTGACAGATGAAAGGCCAGAGCATCACATGTCATCTCAGACATGCAAAAAATGGGGGCTGCCATGGCCTGGACATTCATTTCTGTGGCAAGCACTAATAGCACATCCAACCCTTGATACCTCATAACAACCACAGGTAGGAAATTCAGATGCAATGGTCCCTCTTCCAGCTTTCTTCTTGTATTTCCTACAGTGTAAAGGAAGCCAATTTATGATGCACAACTATTTCCTTGGTATGCTGTGAGCTGTCCACACTTACACTGGAAACATGAAAACTTGCTAGAGATTTTTACTACCCAAATGTTTCTGCAATGGCTCTTTAGTTTTGATTTCAGACTTGAAAAGTTTTAGAAAGTGCCGAGTTTCCATTGAATACGAGATTGAGTTGAGACAAGTGAAAATGGTGACAGAAGGAGAGGAAACCACTGATTGTGTAAAGCCTATGCTGGTATTTTACTCTGAGTTATTTTACTTGTTTTATCTCATAATGAGAATCGTAAAACTGTAAGACAGAAACCTGAAATGCCATTTGTCTCCCAAATAAATCCTGCTCTGCTACAGTGGCTGATCTAGCAGCTAATTAAGTGCTTATGATAGTCTTCTCAACTCTTTTTTTTTGCACTGTGATCTCCAGCCCACAGTATTGCAAAGATCAGAGCTTTTCTGTCTTTAAATTGAAGAATGGAGACTGTATTTCTGATTGAAACATTAAATATACAGAAGATCCAGATGCCTTTTTGGTCTCAGACGCTATTTCAGTGAATCTAGATACTTTGCCTCTCAACATTTCACATCACTGTTACTAAATAATATCTTAGAAACACAGTTGCCAGAGGGTTTTATGCACCAAATGAACAGTGAAGGAACAGAGGAAAAATTAAGTCACTTTTCAGAGGTGAGCATGCTGTGAATGGATCCTATTGGAAGGCCTTATATTCCAATATTTTGTGAGCTTTGCTCCTTGATAAACGTTTGCTGCTTCTCCAAAAGGTGGAGTTTAAGCTCTCTTCTTTGCAGGGACACGTGCAAGGCTTATTACTGCCCAAAGGCCACCTCCAAGGGGCTGCATGTCACTGAATTTCTGCCTCCATTTCAACCCCTTAATTTCCTTTAGAGATGCAACTCCTGATTTCTGACTGCAGCAGACCCAAACTGCTCCCAGAGCAAGAGTCTTTGCTCAGTAAGCAGGGTTGTTACAAGGTGCCAAACTCAGCCCCAGGAATCACACACAGCATGAGGCTCCTGGCATTAAGAAGGAAAGGAGACAAACAGTATGCTTTTGTTCTTAAAGGAAATATGCTGCTGCCTCTGCTGAGAAGCTGAAACAAGAGTGTGGGTTTTTATATATATATATATTTTTATATATATATATATACACACACATATATATGTATTTTTTTAAGCCATCAGCAACGGTTGTTGGTAACCATATGTTGAACAGTCTCTGCACACTGCATTTCTCTCCCTCTGTCCCGGTGCGGGGCTGTCCTGGTTGCCAGGAAGCCATCACACTCCCCAGAAACTCATCTCTTGCCTTTACAACTTGTGCCATGAGAGCTTCGCAGATCACAAAACTTCTTGTTAATCTAGAAGTTTTGGGATGGCTGCAAGGTTCAAGTAAATTCTTCCATTTTCATTTTCTCACCAACTTTTTTTGCCTGAATGATAAGAAGGCAGAGAAGAAAACAATCCTATTATAGCAGAAGCAATGCTAGTAGCTTGAACTAAGGCCATTTAAAGTGCAGTCCTTTTCTTTCTTCCTCTACAGGCTGAGTGAATTTTCCATGTTTTTTTTTCCAGCTGAAGGCAAATATTATTTTAAAATCAGGTTCAAATGATCTTGTTCCTCTTGTAGGCCAGAGACTGGAGGAGGGAGAAAGGGAGTTAAACATTGAAACAGAAGTAAATTTTAGGGTGGGTGGTTGTGCCCTGTTCATGCTTTTGCTCTCTGTTTGCAGAAACTATCCTTAAGTCTTCTCCATTTCCCTTTCTCTATGTATTGATCTGTCACCCTCTACCTGCAGCCATCTAAATAAGTAAGGGGCACACTGACAGTGTGCCCCTCATACCAGTCCACATGGCACTGTGCAGCCCATCCTCACAGTCCTGCTTTCTCACACCAAACCAATACACCAGGTGTGGGGAAATTCCAGTGGTGCAAAGCCACATTCTTGCACACTGCAGCCATACTCATGCCTGGTACTAATTAACAGTTGCTAAAGGCATTTTCTGCCCATCAATGTGCCTGCAACACAGGCTAGAGGCTGGAGATAACTCTGAGGGCTCTGGACTTTACATCTGGTTAGCCACACCTGATGATCCTCTAGCAGCCTCATTGGCAAAGGCCTCACAGATTTCCCAGCAAACCCTGCTTATCTGTAGGTAAGACAGAGTGAATACCAACTGAATTAGAGATTTGGGAAGTCATCTAACTGGTACCATGCTTCAAGGCTGCTCATCTTGCCAACTCATTTCTAGCTATTCCTCCAGAAAGGTCTGATATGCTGTAGTACCTGTGTCATATTTGCAGTCTTGTAGAAATGTATCATGTACCCTGACACATCTGAAATGGCTTCAAACGTCTTTGTTTATATGACTCAACTGAGTCCAGAAATCTTGCTTGTCACAATTTAAGCCAATGATCTTTTGTTCTCCACACAACATTTATTTCTTTGAAGATCATTGTGCCTCTCCTTGAGTGAGAAAACTTTTCTTTCAGATCTTCCTCACAGCTCATGTTTTTGAGCCCACCGACCATTCTTGTGTTATCTGCCCTTTCTTCAACCAGTTCACTTTTTTTACTTTCAAATATGTTGTTCCAGACTGGACACGATGTACCACCTTTTGCTAGTTCATACTACAGAGGAGGAATTACCCATTTTTGTCTTATGATCTTGCCTTTATATATTTATCTCAGAATAAAGTTTACTTTTTGTATTACATTATTTGATTTAACTTCGTGATCTCTCCTAACCTGAAAATCCAGTTGTGACCGCTCCTACAGAACCCAAGAATTTTTCATTGTCTTTGAGTTATTTTTCTGTCTCTATTTCTCCACTAATTTCAAGGTAACTTTGACAGTGATCCATTCCTCCGAAGTGCTGGCAGCCCCTTCTAGCTTAATATCACTCTGCAGATCCAATAAGTAGCTCAAGTAGTCCTTCAGCCAGGTCATCAATATAGAATTGAATGGGACTGGACTGATGTTTGATCAAAGAGCTTCTTTTCCAAAAAAGTTCCGTAGTTTTCAGTATTTGCCCCTAGACCACATTTCAGTTGTTTGCGTATGCAAGTATTATAATTCATAATATTTATGGCAGCTAAGATGCATCTTAGCCTGTGCACTAGCCATATCACTGGAGAGTCCAAAAACAAATGACTTATGTAGAAGGTCAGTTATGAAAGCCTAGAAAAAACAGGCCACCAAATGACTTGCAAATGATGCTGATGACTCAGGCACCAAGGGTCAGTGAGCCAGAGGACCAATTCCTTGCTCTGCTTCCTCTGGCTCTAACTCGAGGAAGGGCTCTTGGGGCATCGGTGCCCTCTCTTTTTTTTCCTACTGAAGCAATTTTATTGGTATCTAGAGTTAAATGAAGAAGAGTCAGCTCATTGTTATCATCAAGACCTCTACCTGTGAGACTCTTGGCACTGATCAAGCTTGGAGAAATTTCAAATGAACCTCAGGTAGAAGACACTGCATCAGACAGGGCTACCTGGAATTTCAGTACCTGGTTGCTCAATGTCCTAATTTACTGTTCCTAGATGCAAACCTCCAGTATCTTTACTACCCTACAGATAGCACAAAGGCCTTTTGGGAGTTTCTACACAGGGTGTTCCACCACAAAAACAAGGCAATACATGGAAATCCTATAGCCAAAAAAGCTCACTTAAACTAGATTATTATTATTGGTTTTTTTTTTGGCCCCAGTGTTTCATTCAAAATGGATGTCTAGCTTTGCAAAGTAAACTTAACTGCACGTTTTCTGCTTATTTTCCCCCCTCCTGTACAAATATTTCACAAGAGAAATCTTTTTGTGCACTTATACAAAAACAATAATCAGTAATAACAATGTTTTGAACACCAGCTGATTAGCATATCTTTGGGGGGGAAAAAAAAAAAATCTATTCGCTTTACCCAGTGGATTGTTCAGAAACTGCACTCCAAGCTTAGCGAGGCTCTTTCTGCTTGCTGTTGTAGCAATCACACAAATTAAATTGAATCTGACCTTGGTTTACTTGTGTGGCAGAATCCCCTGGTTCTCCGCTGTATTTCACACAGTGGGAGGTCAGTGTGGACTTTCCAAGGTCAATCTAGCTGCTGAAGACCAATGACTCTCCTGCTGGGGAGGTGCCACAAGGCATCTAGTCAAGTCTGTAGCAATGCAAACTTGTCAACTGTTGAGGAGGCTCCAGCAGTTTAAATGCATTTGACCGGTGAAGACCCTCACTGTCTTGAATTCATTTACTTCTCTGCAGGGGGTAAAAAGGAGAAAGGGACTGAGACAGATGGAAGTGAAAGAATCTATGAAAATGTCAATCCTCCCATCAAAAAAGGCAAAACGAGTGTAAACTGTCTCCTGAAAATACATACCAGTGGTCTCAACCTGTAGTCTGGGATCTTAGCTCAACAGGCTCCTATAGCAATTGGGATCTGATCTGACAATCTCCTATGCAAAGAAAAAGGCTGTATGAGGGGCCTGGGGCTTGTCTTTGCACCCTCTAGTGTCTGCTGCTGCTGGGAAGAGAGAAACAAAGTTTAGAGCTCAGTTTCAAAAACAGATACAAAAATATTGCCAGCACTGATGTACTGAGAAAAGAGTCTGGGGAGTGAGAGCCATAGGAAATGGCCCAAGGGGAAGGGCTGTCACCAGGGGACATGCATGGGTGTGTGGCACTGTGTGAGGAGCTGGCTGCCATGGAGCTGTTTGAAAGCTTTAGGAATGAATAAGAGTGGCATTGTGCTGGAATCAAGAAGCACTACCTTGTGACTTTTTGGTGGTAATTAGCCTCACCCAATCAGCCTCTTAATGCAGCTATTCTGGTCATGGGACAGTTTAGATTGACCTCCACTTCAGAGCAGACAAATGAAGAGGTGATCAGCTGTGTTCATTATTGAATTCATACATATCAACAGAGCTTTACAAAGGTGATCAGTATTTTACAGATAGATAAATTGACACAGAATGCATTAAGGAACTTGCCCAAGTTTTCTGGTGGAGCAGCAAAGTCAAGGCTACTACATCTCGGCTCAATTTTATAAGAACTACCCTGTTCTCCAAAATGAGAGTGCGTGAGCACAACAGTTTCTTCCCAGATCATGTTTTGGTATAGGATTCCAGAGAATCCCCTGGGTTAAGGCTATCACAATAAATTTCAGTTCAGCTTAGCAATAACAGGTGGAACTTTTTGCTGTTATTGTTATTATTTGCTCCACTACCCTTACATTTTCTGCATGTGTTCATGTTAGGTTGGGTTATGGCTTTAGAAAAATATTTTATGACATATTTAATTTTAAGCACATGTTCTGGATGCCTAGCAACCTTAAAAGCATTTAAACTTTATGTTCAAAGTTAAGTGGGTACTTAACTAAACAGAGATAGGCTCACATGTGCACTAAATGTTCAGTAAGTGTGTGACTGTTTTACCAAAGATGCATGGAAAAGATAATTAATCTTTAAATATTGGTTAAATAAGCATAACTCCAGTGACTGCAGAGGAATATACCAGGATCTGGCTTTGATTTTAAGCATTTCTTAGACATGTCCAGCTTCAGGGACCAAACACCCTCACTGCCCAGGTGTGGATCACCTGCATTGGTCCACGCAGCTCTACATCAGCCCTTGGCTCTCTGGGGCTCAAGATTTGATCCATGTAGTTTGGTTCATGTGGTCCAGTACTGGGGAAGGTGGCAACATTGCCCTGGCACTGATGGCACAGGGACTCCTCTTCATCTTTTAAACCTCTTAAACTTTTAAAGAAAACTTCTTAGAACATGATCCCCATACACCCTAGGATTACCACTCTCATATGACACAATGCAGCAGGGTGCACATTTTGGCAAAGATATTAGAACTCTACTTAAGGACCAAATCTGCCTCTATGGGAAAGGGAAGAGCTGAGTAACCCCAAGCAGGCAAAGCATCCTGAATTTCAAACCAAGGGACTAATTGACTCCAGTTGTTATGGTTTCAGCTCAAAGCCCTGTAGCCAATTGCAGCTTGGATGGGTGAATCTGCTCCCTGGGGAAACACAGCTCTGGCTCTGGGGAAGCATTTTTCTAAACTAAAGGTCTCATTTTAGGTTATATTCAATAAGTGGCTGAAATATGTCTCTATTTAATGATGGTGAAAATTAAAGGTGTCCAGAAAAGCAGTTGTAATTGTGTTTAGTGCTGAGACAATTAACCTAGTTAAGATTCAATTTGCTCTTTCCTTTGTTCTCTCCTTCCAATAAGAAATGGTTAATTACCATTTTCAAAGGCTCAGTTAAATCTGTCAGCTTGAAGAAATTGCAGTGATTGCCATATTGCCAGGAAGAAGTGTGATACCATTGTTTTTCCAGATAAAAATATTTGTTCTTTTACAAAAAATGCTAAGCAATCTCCTGGCTTGAACTATCAAACCACAGCCTTTCCTCTTCTTAATGACAGGGGTGGGAGCTGCCACAATTGTGCCCACCAGTGAACACGAGGTTCCCACAGCACAGCCTCATTCTCTGTGTTGGTATTTGTGCAACCTCTTCTCCTCTGCCACCACGAGGGACCTGGCAGGGCAACAGCTCAGGACGAGACCTATCCCATCACAATGAGGGTGTGGGACCCCTAAGCAAGGTCCTGTATTTAAGTCCTCATTTGCACTGACTTGTAGCAGAATTTGCTCTTCCCATTGGGTTTGTAGGGTTTGGGGCTCTGGCAAGGTCACTCAACCCCAGCCCAAACCCTACTCGCTTGTCTTCAACGAAGGACCGATGGCCTCATGGGTGACTGGGCTGTGATGTTCCCTTCGCTCTGAGCACTGGTGCTTGCATTACGGAAGTGGGGTATTTTAGAAAGTCATTGCAAAACCACTATATAATCTTTTGTGTTTAAAGTGTTCAGTGGATCATGAGGGAACCTCATCTTTGAAATTTTCACAGCTTCGGCCAGAAGCCATCAAGTAAGCTTGCTGCATTTATGGTTGTTGACTAAGGTATACATTTCAGTTCCAATTAATATAAACATCACAGTTAGGATTTGCTAATTTATTAATATTAGGGAGGTTGAAACTGACTGAATTAGTACAACCAGGATATCAGTGTTGTACTCTTGTTGCCACTATTATTCATAAAGATTTTCTGCAAACAGCAATAACATGATTCTCTGAGGCAAAGACACTCTAAGCACAAAACCAATACAACCTTTCTATGCAAATAAAAAGTGCATTATAAATAGACAACGGTACTGTCTCAGTTCTCAAGAAATGCTCCTTAGATGGGCAGCCTAAGGAGAGCCTCTGATTGGACAGTCATTCCTCCTAGAAAGACCAACTCAAAACGTAACTCCCGCAGGCTCTATTTATACCCTAGGTGAAGGTGACCTGTGGTCATTTACGGTAGCGGTCCAGAAACTTCTCTCAACCAAGGCATTTAATTGGTCAAGGGCTCTGTCTGTCAACCAAGGGGTGTGTTCATGACCACAGTGGCCCCATCAGCTGACAAGTTTCTGCTGTTTCAGTTGGGGAAGTGCATCTGCTATGGTTATTCAAGGTATCTTCCTCAAATTTAGCAAGTTATACACCAAAGGACAAAGAATCAGAAGGATTTGTTCCAGTAACTGGGAAACATGCTGTAGGGTCATGATAGATGTTAATCTGCTGAGCTCGACACTTTACAGCACAAATACTATGTGTGCAAAAGGTATTTACATCTTTCCTCTGTCTCTGCCGGATCATGCTTATAAAACAATTAAAATTACTCCTTTCTTGCAGGTGCAAAAGAAACAAACCCAGAGCATCCTCTTCCCTTTACAAATACTCCCCCTGCTTCCAGAAACACTGACAAGCACTATTTAGGTCTAACAACTTTGGGAAGGTTCATAATTAGAATGCAGTGTCATTGAGATACTTGCTCGGTATTTTAACAAGACAGATCACAACTTAACAAGCATAGTTCTTGTGAGTTGCTGGTGACAGTGAACATTGGAGTTACCCATGTTCTCTCAGTCTTTTTCTCATTCCTTTCATCTCTTGAACTGTCTACCCATTCCCTATTAACCAGAATATTTGAAGTTGACATAAGAGAATCTCTCTAACTGGCCTGTATGTAGGAAGCAAGAGATGTTTCTTTCAGGGAATGAATTTGACTTGTAATCCCTTTTCATATTAAAATCCCTAAAGAGCCTGCCAAATAAATTTTCTCATAAACTTCTGTTTGTACTACAGGGTCTCCACTCTAGCTTGGCACCTACCTGTAAAGTAGAATGCTTCCACAATCCTTTATTCATTACCAAAATGATAGCTGAAAAGCAAAACAAGAGGTATCATTACAACCTTGATAACAGAGTGCAGGAGCTTTCTGCAGTCTAATGGCTACTGCAATTACATCTTGATTGAATGCACTGATGAAGCTGCAGCCCCTTTCTTGAGTGCTATGTTGTGGACACTTACTGATGACTGCACAGGTACTCATCAACATGCCATGACCCAAACCTGACTGAGGGTTATAGTTTGCACGGGTGAGAAATCGAAAGCCTAAATGTGGGAGTGTTTTCCAAGATTTGGCTCACAGCCTTTTTTGGAAATGGTCTTGCATTGGACTTGCAGCCAACAAGTAGTGAGTGAGGAAAGTTATCCAACATTTTTTCTTAACCAAATATTACCATCGTAAGTGCCTAGAAACCTTTATCAAGACTAGGTCCCAAGCAAAAGTATTTTCTGTATTCCAAACTACAAAACAGCTTTGGTCCTAAAAAGCTACCAACCTAAAGAAACCAGACAGGGAAGCAAATTATGAACGTCCAATTCATTATGGAAGAAAATTGAGAAGCAGGAGCCCAAGTGTCACAAACAAGATGTTGGGGCAGAGCTGAGAGAAAACCGATTTCTTCTGGTTTTAGATGAACTCCAAGTGGTGTGTAGATTTGGCAGGGAAGACTGGTTTATACATACTGACACGCACCAATGCTAGATCCTGGCTCCATTTTCTATCTGTGGACTGTGGCTGCTATGTGCTATGTGTGCTATGATTTCCTCTGTCCCACAGCTGTAAAGGATGATGAGTCCTCACAGCCTTAAACAGACTGAGTTGCTTACCGGTTTCTTGAGATACCACAGCATGGTCCTGTTGTATGCCATATTAGACTGTAAAAATAACTTATGACTGCCAGAATCCCTTTGTCTCTCAGGCCTGAGCCAGAGCCTGCTGGAGACCATGGGTAATTTTCTATTAATTCAGATACTCTTGGGATTAGACAGCAAACTATTGCAATTTCTGTGTTCCTTTCTCTGCTGTCAGTGTTACTCTGTCAAACAAGTGGAAACATCATGTTTTTAAAAATCAATAGCTCTTAGAGAAGTAATGAATGAAACCTAAATTACCGGTTTGGAGAGACGGAGGAAGGATTTAAAGATGTGAAGACAATGACTAACAGATCAGTCCTTCCCTCTGGATTGCTGTCGCTGTGGTCCAGATGGTACCTGAGCATCTCAGATGCTGGATCCAAAGACCCTCAGTTCAGACAGATGGTTTGTCACGGTGCAGAGGGGGACCGGCTGCACAGGGGAGGGTGTCTATTACCATGTTGTTACAGCTGCTTCCTGCTGAAGTCTGCTGCATGCCCATTGCTTTGTTAAAGGTTAACTCATGCTGGGGAGTTTTAATTGTCTGTTATCTACCCAGAGGGAACCAGCAATCTTAAACAGACCAAGGCAAAAAAGCTTTCTTTTCTGGCTTTTCTTGTACTATTTTTGAAAGAAATGTATACATTAGTCAAATTCATGAGTGAAAAAGACATATAATGGCAGTGATATATTCATCAGGGAAGGAGACCCTGGGTTACACAGATCCACCAGCAATGAATCTAAATGAAGTCAGGGATAGTATCACTGACTCCTACACTTCAATTATTATTGCAGTGATTGATAATGTGGTTGCTCAGCTTACAGGTGATGTGCGTGGTCTGAAGGTCAGTGGCACAGCTGGTGAGGTGGAAAATGGTGCTGCTGTGATGCGATGGGCTGGTGCCTCATGGTCTGATACACAGGTCTTGTAAATCAAGATTGATTTGGATTACAGTGCCCTAGTTCTGGGCCATCCTGCATGTGGCAGCTCTGCAGGATTCGTCTGCAGTTTGTCCAACTTCAGCCTTTTCAAGTATAGTTGTTAACTTTACTGACATGGCCATTTCAGTTTGGTGGTATGGCTCACCCCCTCATATGTGATCCCATCCCTTGGTTTTAAAAGGAATTTAGAATTCAGAAGAGAAATAAAATGGATTTATCTGTTTCTCTCAGAAAAAATATTA